>NW_026870525.1:1129599-1503632 GCF_963576545.1 Limanda limanda
GAGCCTACTTGCAAGTCTCTCCGACCTTCACAAAAAAAGTTATTCAAGAATATCTCCTCAGATTTGGGGGAATTTCGTCGGTCGACCTCTTCCAAAGGTCGTACAAGCTCGGGGATGGTACCAATCGATCCGCAGGACCCAAATTAGTCCAGATGCAACCACTTTCCAAGTCTCTCCGACCTTCACAAAAAAAGTTATTCAAGAATATCTCTTTCTCCTATGTGCTTTCATCCCTAACCCTAACCCTAACCCTTCCGAAAGTCGGAGAAGCTCAAGGATGGTACCGATCGATGCGCGCTACCCCATTTAGTGGGGGTAGAGCCTACTTGCAAGTCTCTCCGACCTTCACAAAAAAAGTTATTCAAGAATATCTCTTTCTCCTATGTGCTTTCATCCCTAACCCTAACCCTAACCCTTCCGAAAGTCGGAGAAGCTCAAGGATGGTACCGATCGATGCGCGCAACCCCATTTAGTGGGGGTAGAGCCTACTTGCAAGTCTCTCCGACCTTCACAAAAAAAGTTATTCAAGAATATCTCCTCAGATTTGGGGGAATTTCGTCGGTCGACCTCTTCCGAAGGTCGTACAAGCTCGGGGATGGTACCAATCGATCCGCAGGACCCAAATTAGTCCAGATGCAACCACTTTCCAAGTCTCTCCGACCTTCAAAAAAAAGTTATTCAAGAATATCTCTTTCTCCTATGTGCTTTCATCCCTAACCCTAACCCTAACCCTTCCGAAAGTCGGAGAAGCTCAAGGATGGTACCGATCGATGTGCGCTACCCCATTTAGTGGGGGTAGAGCCTACTTGCAAGTCTCTCCGACCTTCACAAAAAAAGTTATTCAAGAATATCTCTTTCTCCTATGTGCTTTCATCCCTAACCCTAACCCTAACCCTTCCGAAAGTCGGAGAAGCTCAAGGATGGTACCGATCGATGCGCGCAACCCCATTTAGTGGGGGTAGAGCCTACTTGCAAGTCTCTCCGACCTTCACAAAAAAAGTTATTCAAGAATATCTCCTCAGATTTGGGGGAATTTCGTCGGTCGACCTCTTCCGAAGGTCGTACAAGCTCGGGGATGGTACCAATCGATCCGCAGGACCCAAATTAGTCCAGATGCAACCACTTTCCAAGTCTCTCCGACCTTCAAAAAAAAGTTATTCAAGAATATCTCTTTCTCCTATGTGCTTTCATCCCTAACCCTAACCCTAACCCTTCCGAAAGTCGGAGAAGCTCAAGGATGGTACCGATCGATGCGCGCTACCCCATTTAGTGGGGGTAGAGCCTACTTGCAAGTCTCTCCGACCTTCACAAAAAAAGTTATTCAAGAATATCTCTTTCTCCTATGTGCTTTCATCCCTAACCCTAACCCTAACCCTTCCGAAAGTCGGAGAAGCTCAAGGATGGTACTGATCGATGCGCGCAACCCCATTTAGTGGGGGTAGAGCCTACTTGCAAGTCTCTCCGACCTTCACAAAAAAAGTTATTCAAGAATATCTCCTCAGATTTGGGGGAATTTCGTCGGTCGACCTCTTCCGAAGGTCGTACAAGCTCGGGGATGGTACCAATCGATCCGCAGGACCCAAATTAGTCCAGATGCAACCACTTTCCAAGTCTCTCCGACCTTCACAAAAAAAGTTATTCAAGAATATCTCTTTCTCCTATGTGCTTTCATCCCTAACCCTAACCCTTCCGAAGGTCGGAGAAGCTCAAGGATGGTACCGATCGATGCGCGCTACCCCATTTAGTGGGGGTAGAGCCTACTTGCAAGTCTCTCCGACCTTCACAAAAAAAGTTATTCAAGAATATCTCTTTCTCCTATGTGCTTTCATCCCTAACCCTAACCCTAACCCTTCCGAAAGTCGGAGAAGCTCAAGGATGGTACCGATCGATGCGCGCAACCCCATTTAGTGGGGGTAGAGCCTACTTGCAAGTCTCTCCGACCTTCACAAAAAAAGTTATTCAAGAATATCTCCTCAGATTTGGGGGAATTTCGTCGGTCGACCTCTTCCGAAGGTCGTACAAGCTCGGGGATGGTACCAATCGATCCGCAGGACCCAAATTAGTCCAGATGCAACCACTTTCCAAGTCTCTCCGACCTTCAAAAAAAAGTTATTCAAGAATATCTCTTTCTCCTATGTGCTTTCATCCCTAACCCTAACCCTAACCCTTCCGAAAGTCGGAGAAGCTCAAGGATGGTACCGATCGATGCGCGCTACCCCATTTAGTGGGGGTAGAGCCTACTTGCAAGTCTCTCCGACCTTCACAAAAAAAGTTATTCAAGAATATCTCTTTCTCCTATGTGCTTTCATCCCTAACCCTAACCCTAACCCTTCCGAAAGTCGGAGAAGCTCAAGGATGGTACCGATCGATGCGCGCTACCCCATTTAGTGGGGGTAGAGCCTACTTGCAAGTCTCTCCGACCTTCACAAAAAAAGTTATTCAAGAATATCTCTTTCTCCTATGTGCTTTCATCCCTAACCCTAACCCTAACCCTTCCGAAAGTCGGAGAAGCTCAAGAATGGTACCGATCGATGTGCGCAACCCCATTTAGTGGGGGTAGAGCCTACTTGCAAGTCTCTCCGACCTTCACAAAAAAAGTTATTCAAGAATATCTCCTCAGATTTGGGGGAATTTCGTCGGTCGACCTCTTCCGAAGGTCGTACAAGCTCGGGGATGGTACCAATCGATCCGCAGGACCCAAATTAGTCCAGATGCAACCACTTTCCAAGTCTCTCCGACCTTCACAAAAAAAGTTATTCAAGAATATCTCTTTCTCCTATGTGCTTTCATCCCTAACCCTTCCGAAAGTCGGAGAAGCTCAAGGATGGTACCGATCGATGCGCGCTACCCCATTTAGTGGGGGTAGAGCCTACTTGCAAGTCTCTCCGACCTTCACAAAAAAAGTTATTCAAGAATATCTCTTTCTCCTATGTGCTTTCATCCCTAACCCTAACCCTAACCCTTCCGAAAGTCGGAGAAGCTCAAGGATGGTACCGATCGATGCGCGCAACCCCATTTAGTGGGGGTAGAGCCTACTTGCAAGTCTCTCCGACCTTCACAAAAAAAGTTATTCAAGAATATCTCCTCAGATTTGGGGGAATTTCGTCGGTCGACCTCTTCCGAAGGTCGTACAAGCTCGGGGATGGTACCAATCGATCCGCAGGACCCAAATTAGTCCAGATGCAACCACTTTCCAAGTCTCTCCGACCTTCAAAAAAAAGTTATTCAAGAATATCTCTTTCTCCTATGTGCTTTCATCCCTAACCCTAACCCTTCCGAAAGTCGGAGAAGCTCAAGGATGGTACCGATCGATGCGCGCTACCCCATTTAGTGGGGGTAGAGCCTACTTGCAAGTCTCTTCGACCTTCACAAAAAAAGTTATTCAAGAATATCTCTTTCTCCTATGTGCTTTCATCCCTAACCCTAACCCTAACCCTTCCGAAAGTCGGAGAAGCTCAAAGATGGTACTGATCGATGCGCGCAACCCCATTTAGTGGGGGTAGAGCCTACTTGCAAGTCTCTCCGACCTTCACAAAAAAAGTTATTCAAGAATATCTCCTCAGATTTGGGGGAATTTCGTCGGTCGACCTCTTCCAAAGGTCGTACAAGCTCGGGGATGGTACCAATCGATCCGCAGGACCCAAATTAGTCCAGATGCAACCACTTTCCAAGTCTCTCCGACCTTCACAAAAAAAGTTATTCAAGAATATCTCTTTCTCCTATGTGCTTTCATCCCTAACCCTAACCCTAACCCTTCCGAAAGTCGGAGAAGCTCAAGGATGGTACCGATCGATGCGCGCTACCCCATTTAGTGGGGGTAGAGCCTACTTGCAAGTCTCTCCGACCTTCACAAAAAAAGTTATTCAAGAATATCTCTTTCTCCTATGTGCTTTCATCCCTAACCCTAACCCTAACCCTTCCGAAAGTCGGAGAAGCTCAAGGATGGTACCGATCGATGCGCGCAACCCCATTTAGTGGGGGTAGAGCCTACTTGCAAGTCTCTCCGACCTTCACAAAAAAAGTTATTCAAGAATATCTCCTCAGATTTGGGGGAATTTCGTCGGTCGACCTCTTCCGAAGGTCGTACAAGCTCGGGGATGGTACCAATCGATCCGCAGGACCCAAATTAGTCCAGATGCAACCACTTTCCAAGTCTCTCCGACCTTCAAAAAAAAGTTATTCAAGAATATCTCTTTCTCCTATGTGCTTTCATCCCTAACCCTAACCCTAACCCTTCCGAAAGTCGGAGAAGCTCAAGGATGGTACCGATCGATGCGCGCTACCCCATTTAGTGGGGGTAGAGCCTACTTGCAAGTCTCTCCGACCTTCACAAAAAAAGTTATTCAAGAATATCTCTTTCTCCTATGTGCTTTCATCCCTAACCCTAACCCTAACCCTTCCGAAAGTCGGAGAAGCTCAAGGATGGTACCGATCGATGCGCGCAACCCCATTTAGTGGGGGTAGAGCCTACTTGCAAGTCTCTCCGACCTTCACAAAAAAAGTTATTCAAGAATATCTCCTCAGATTTGGGGGAATTTCGTCGGTCGACCTCTTCCGAAGGTCGTACAAGCTCGGGGATGGTACCAATCGATCCGCAGGACCCAAATTAGTCCAGATGCAACCACTTTCCAAGTCTCTCCGACCTTCAAAAAAAAGTTATTCAAGAATATCTCTTTCTCCTATGTGCTTTCATCCCTAACCCTAACCCTAACCCTTCCGAAAGTCGGAGAAGCTCAAGGATGGTACCGATCGATGCGCGCTACCCCATTTAGTGGGGGTAGAGCCTACTTGCAAGTCTCTCCGACCTTCACAAAAAAAGTTATTCAAGAATATCTCTTTCTCCTATGTGCTTTCATCCCTAACCCTAACCCTAACCCTTCCGAAAGTCGGAGAAGCTCAAGGATGGTACTGATCGATGCGCGCAACCCCATTTAGTGGGGGTAGAGCCTACTTGCAAGTCTCTCCGACCTTCACAAAAAAAGTTATTCAAGAATATCTCCTCAGATTTGGGGGAATTTCGTCGGTCGACCTCTTCCGAAGGTCGTACAAGCTCGGGGATGGTACCAATCGATCCGCAGGACCCAAATTAGTCCAGATGCAACCACTTTCCAAGTCTCTCCGACCTTCACAAAAAAAGTTATTCAAGAATATCTCTTTCTCCTATGTGCTTTCATCCCTAACCCTAACCCTTCCGAAGGTCGGAGAAGCTCAAGGATGGTACCGATCGATGCGCGCTACCCCATTTAGTGGGGGTAGAGCCTACTTGCAAGTCTCTCCGACCTTCACAAAAAAAGTTATTCAAGAATATCTCTTTCTCCTATGTGCTTTCATCCCTAACCCTAACCCTAACCCTTCCGAAAGTCGGAGAAGCTCAAGGATGGTACCGATCGATGCGCGCAACCCCATTTAGTGGGGGTAGAGCCTACTTGCAAGTCTCTCCGACCTTCACAAAAAAAGTTATTCAAGAATATCTCCTCAGATTTGGGGGAATTTCGTCGGTCGACCTCTTCCGAAGGTCGTACAAGCTCGGGGATGGTACCAATCGATCCGCAGGACCCAAATTAGTCCAGATGCAACCACTTTCCAAGTCTCTCCGACCTTCAAAAAAAAGTTATTCAAGAATATCTCTTTCTCCTATGTGCTTTCATCCCTAACCCTAACCCTAACCCTTCCGAAAGTCGGAGAAGCTCAAGGATGGTACCGATCGATGCGCGCTACCCCATTTAGTGGGGGTAGAGCCTACTTGCAAGTCTCTCCGACCTTCACAAAAAAAGTTATTCAAGAATATCTCTTTCTCCTATGTGCTTTCATCCCTAACCCTAACCCTAACCCTTCCGAAAGTCGGAGAAGCTCAAAGATGGTACTGATCGATGCGCGCAACCCCATTTAGTGGGGGTAGAGCCTACTTGCAAGTCTCTCCGACCTTCACAAAAAAAGTTATTCAAGAATATCTCCTCAGATTTGGGGGAATTTCGTCGGTCGACCTCTTCCGAAGGTCGTACAAGCTCGGGGATGGTACCAATCGATCCGCAGGACCCAAATTAGTCCAGATGCAACCACTTTCCAAGTCTCTCCGACCTTCACAAAAAAAGTTATTCAAGAATATCTCTTTCTCCTATGTGCTTTCATCCCTAACCCTAACCCTAACCCTTCCGAAAGTCGGAGAAGCTCAAGGATGGTACCGATCGATGCGCGCTACCCCATTTAGTGGGGGTAGAGCCTACTTGCAAGTCTCTCCGACCTTCACAAAAAAAGTTATTCAAGAATATCTCTTTCTCCTATGTGCTTTCATCCCTAACCCTAACCCTAACCCTTCCGAAAGTCGGAGAAGCTCAAGGATGGTACCGATCGATGCGCGCAACCCCATTTAGTGGGGGTAGAGCCTACTTGCAAGTCTCTCCGACCTTCACAAAAAAAGTTATTCAAGAATATCTCCTCAGATTTGGGGGAATTTCGTCGGTCGACCTCTTCCGAAGGTCGTACAAGCTCGGGGATGGTACCAATCGATCCGCAGGACCCAAATTAGTCCAGATGCAACCACTTTCCAAGTCTCTCCGACCTTCACAAAAAAAGTTATTCAAGAATATCTCTTTCTCCTATGTGCTTTCATCCCTAACCCTAACCCTAACCCTTCCGAAAGTCGGAGAAGCTCAAGGATGGTACCGATCGATGCGCGCTACCCCATTTAGTGGGGGTAGAGCCTACTTGCAAGTCTCTCCGACCTTCACAAAAAAAGTTATTCAAGAATATCTCTTTCTCCTATGTGCTTTCATCCCTAACCCTAACCCTTCCGAAAGTCGGAGAAGCTCAAGGATGGTACCGATCGATGCGCGCTACCCCATTTAGTGGGGGTAGAGCCTACTTGCAAGTCTCTCCGACCTTCACAAAAAAAGTTATTCAAGAATATCTCCTCAGATTTGGGGGAATTTCGTCGGTCGACCTCTTCCGAAGGTCGTACAAGCTCGGGGATGGTACCAATCGATCCGCAGGACCCAAATTAGTCCAGATGCAACCACTTTCCAAGTCTCTCCGACCTTCACAAAAAAAGTTATTCAAGAATATCTCTTTCTCCTATGTGCTTTCATCCCTAACCCTAACCCTAACCCTTCCGAAAGTCGGAGAAGCTCAAGGATGGTACCGATCGATGCGCGCTACCCCATTTAGTGGGGGTAAAGCCTACTTGCAAGTCTCTCCGACCTTCACAAAAAAAGTTATTCAAGAATATCTCTTTCTCCTATGTGCTTTCATCCCTAACCCTAACCCTAACCCTTCCGAAAGTCGGAGAAGCTCAAGGATGGTACCGATCGATGCGCGCAACCCCATTTAGTGGGGGTAGAGCCTACTTGCAAGTCTCTCCGACCTTCACAAAAAAAGTTATTCAAGAATATCTCCTCAGATTTGGGGGAATTTCGTCGGTCGACCTCTTCCGAAGGTCGTACAAGCTCGGGGATGGTACCAATCGATCCGCAGGACCCAAATTAGTCCAGATGCAACCACTTTCCAAGTCTCTCCGACCTTCACAAAAAAAGTTATTCAAGAATATCTCTTTCTCCTATGTGCTTTCATCCCTAACCCTAACCCTTCCGAAAGTCGGAGAAGCTCAAAGATGGTACCGATCGATGCGCGCTACCCCATTTAGTGGGGGTAGAGCCTACTTGCAAGTCTCTCCGACCTTCACAAAAAAAGTTATTCAAGAATATCTCCTCAGATTTGGGGGAATTTCGTCGGTCGACCTCTTCCGAAGGTCGTACAAGCTCGGGGATGGTACCAATCGATCCGCAGGACCCAAATTAGTCCAGATGCAACCACTTTCCAAGTCTCTCCGACCTTCACAAAAAAAGTTATTCAAGAATATCTCTTTCTCCTATGTGCTTTCATCCCTAACCCTAACCCTAACCCTTCCGAAAGTCGGAGAAGCTCAAGGATGGTACCGATCGATGCGCGCTACCCCATTTAGTGGGGGTAGAGCCTACTTGCAAGTCTCTCCGACCTTCACAAAAAAAGTTATTCAAGAATATCTCTTTCTCCTATGTGCTTTCATCCCTAACCCTAACCCTAACCCTTCCGAAAGTCGGAGAAGCTCAAAGATGGTACCGATCGATGTGCGCTACCCCATTTAGTGGGGGTAGAGCCTACTTGCAAGTCTCTCCGACCTTCACAAAAAAAGTTATTCAAGAATATCTCTTTCTCCTATGTGCTTTCATCCCTAACCCTAACCCTAACCCTTCCGAAAGTCGGAGAAGCTCAAAGATGGTACCGATCGATGCGCGCTACCCCATTTAGTGGGGGTAGAGCCTACTTGCAAGTCTCTCCGACCTTCAAAAAAAAAGTTATTCAAGAATATCTCTTTCTCCTATGTGCTTTCATCCCTAACCCTAACCCTAACCCTTCCGAAAGTCGGAGAAGCTCAAGGATGGTACTGATCGATGCGCGCAACCCCATTTAGTGGGGGTAGAGCCTACTTGCAAGTCTCTCCGACCTTCACAAAAAAAGTTATTCAAGAATATCTCCTCAGATTTGGGGGAATTTCGTCGGTCGACCTCTTCCGGAGGTCGTACAAGCTCGGGGATGGTACCAATCGATCCGCAGGACCCAAATTAGTCCAGATGCAACCACTTTCCAAGTCTCTCCGACCTTCACAAAAAAAGTTATTCAAGAATATCTCTTTCTCCTATGTGCTTTCATCCCTAACCCTAACCCTAACCCTTCCGAAAGTCGGAGAAGCTCAAGGATGGTACCGATCGATGCGCGCTACCCCATTTAGTGGGGGTAGAGCCTACTTGCAAGTCTCTCCGACCTTCACAAAAAAAGTTATTCAAGAATATCTCCTCAGATTTGGGGGAATTTCGTCGGTCGACCTCTTCCGAAGGTCGTACAAGCTCGGGGATGGTACCAATCGATCCGCAGGACCCAAAGTAGTCCAGATGCAACCACTTTCCAAGTCTCTCCGACCTTCACAAAAAAAGTTATTCAAGAATATCTCCTCAGATTTGGGGGAATTTCGTCGGTCGACCTCTTCCGAAGGTCGTACAAGCTCGGGGATGGTACCAATCGATCCGCAGGACCCAAATTAGTCCAGATGCAACCACTTTCCAAGTCTCTCCGACCTTCACAAAAAAAGTTATTCAAGAATATCTCTTTCTCCTATGTGCTTTCATCCCTAACCCTAACCCTTCCGAAAGTCGGAGAAGCTCAAGGATGGTACCGATCGATGCGCGCTACCCCATTTAGTGGGGGTAGAGCCTACTTGCAAGTCTCTCCGACCTTCACAAAAAAAGTTATTCAAGAATATCTCCTCAGATTTGGGGGAATTTCGTCGGTCGACCTCTTCCGAAGGTCGTACAAGCTCGGGGATGGTACCAATCGATCCGCAGGACCCAAATTAGTCCAGATGCAACCACTTTCCAAGTCTCTCCGACCTTCACAAAAAAAGTTATTCAAGAATATCTCTTTCTCCTATGTGCTTTCATCCCTAACCCTAACCCTAACCCTTCCGAAAGTCGGAGAAGCTCAAGGATGGTACCGATCGATGCGCGCTACCCCATTTAGTGGGGGTAAAGCCTACTTGCAAGTCTCTCCGACCTTCACAAAAAAAGTTATTCAAGAATATCTCTTTCTCCTATGTGCTTTCATCCCTAACCCTAACCCTAACCCTTCCGAAAGTCGGAGAAGCTCAAGGATGGTACCGATCGATGCGCGCAACCCCATTTAGTGGGGGTAGAGCCTACTTGCAAGTCTCTCCGACCTTCACAAAAAAAGTTATTCAAGAATATCTCCTCAGATTTGGGGGAATTTCGTCGGTCGACCTCTTCCGAAGGTCGTACAAGCTCGGGGATGGTACCAATCGATCCGCAGGACCCAAATTAGTCCAGATGCAACCACTTTCCAAGTCTCTCCGACCTTCACAAAAAAAGTTATTCAAGAATATCTCTTTCTCCTATGTGCTTTCATCCCTAACCCTAACCCTTCCGAAAGTCGGAGAAGCTCAAAGATGGTACCGATCGATGCGCGCTACCCCATTTAGTGGGGGTAGAGCCTACTTGCAAGTCTCTCCGACCTTCACAAAAAAAGTTATTCAAGAATATCTCCTCAGATTTGGGGGAATTTCGTCGGTCGACCTCTTCCGAAGGTCGTACAAGCTCGGGGATGGTACCAATCGATCCGCAGGACCCAAATTAGTCCAGATGCAACCACTTTCCAAGTCTCTCCGACCTTCACAAAAAAAGTTATTCAAGAATATCTCTTTCTCCTATGTGCTTTCATCCCTAACCCTAACCCTAACCCTTCCGAAAGTCGGAGAAGCTCAAGGATGGTACCGATCGATGCGCGCTACCCCATTTAGTGGGGGTAGAGCCTACTTGCAAGTCTCTCCGACCTTCACAAAAAAAGTTATTCAAGAATATCTCTTTCTCCTATGTGCTTTCATCCCTAACCCTAACCCTAACCCTTCCGAAAGTCGGAGAAGCTCAAAGATGGTACCGATCGATGTGCGCTACCCCATTTAGTGGGGGTAGAGCCTACTTGCAAGTCTCTCCGACCTTCACAAAAAAAGTTATTCAAGAATATCTCTTTCTCCTATGTGCTTTCATCCCTAACCCTAACCCTAACCCTTCCGAAAGTCGGAGAAGCTCAAAGATGGTACCGATCGATGCGCGCTACCCCATTTAGTGGGGGTAGAGCCTACTTGCAAGTCTCTCCGACCTTCAAAAAAAAAGTTATTCAAGAATATCTCTTTCTCCTATGTGCTTTCATCCCTAACCCTAACCCTAACCCTTCCGAAAGTCGGAGAAGCTCAAGGATGGTACTGATCGATGCGCGCAACCCCATTTAGTGGGGGTAGAGCCTACTTGCAAGTCTCTCCGACCTTCACAAAAAAAGTTATTCAAGAATATCTCCTCAGATTTGGGGGAATTTCGTCGGTCGACCTCTTCCGGAGGTCGTACAAGCTCGGGGATGGTACCAATCGATCCGCAGGACCCAAATTAGTCCAGATGCAACCACTTTCCAAGTCTCTCCGACCTTCACAAAAAAAGTTATTCAAGAATATCTCTTTCTCCTATGTGCTTTCATCCCTAACCCTAACCCTAACCCTTCCGAAAGTCGGAGAAGCTCAAGGATGGTACCGATCGATGCGCGCTACCCCATTTAGTGGGGGTAGAGCCTACTTGCAAGTCTCTCCGACCTTCACAAAAAAAGTTATTCAAGAATATCTCCTCAGATTTGGGGGAATTTCGTCGGTCGACCTCTTCCGAAGGTCGTACAAGCTCGGGGATGGTACCAATCGATCCGCAGGACCCAAAGTAGTCCAGATGCAACCACTTTCCAAGTCTCTCCGACCTTCACAAAAAAAGTTATTCAAGAATATCTCCTCAGATTTGGGGGAATTTCGTCGGTCGACCTCTTCCGAAGGTCGTACAAGCTCGGGGATGGTACCAATCGATCCGCAGGACCCAAATTAGTCCAGATGCAACCACTTTCCAAGTCTCTCCGACCTTCACAAAAAAAGTTATTCAAGAATATCTCTTTCTCCTATGTGCTTTCATCCCTAACCCTAACCCTAACCCTTCCGAAAGTCGGAGAAGCTCAAGGATGGTACCGATCGATGCGCGCTACCCCATTTAGTGGGGGTAGAGCCTACTTGCAAGTCTCTCCGACCTTCACAAAAAAAGTTATTCAAGAATATCTCTTTCTCCTATGTGCTTTCATCCCTAACCCTAACCCTAACCCTTCCGAAAGTCGGAGAAGCTCAAGGATGGTACCGATCGATGCGCGCAACCCCATTTAGTGGGGGTAGAGCCTACTTGCAAGTCTCTCCGACCTTCACAAAAAAAGTTATTCAAGAATATCTCCTCAGATTTGGGGGAATTTCGTCGGTCGACCTCTTCCGAAGGTCGTACAAGCTCGGGGATGGTACCAATCGATCCGCAGGACCCAAATTAGTCCAGATGCAACCACTTTCCAAGTCTCTCCGACCTTCACAAAAAAAGTTATTCAAGAATATCTCTTTCTCCTATGTGCTTTCATCCCTAACCCTAACCCTAACCCTTCCGAAAGTCGGAGAAGCTCAAGGATGGTACCGATCGATGCGCGCTACCCCATTTAGTGGGGGTAGAGCCTACTTGCAAGTCTCTCCGACCTTCACAAAAAAAGTTATTCAAGAATATCTCTTTCTCCTATGTGCTTTCATCCCTAACCCTAACCCTTCCGAAAGTCGGAGAAGCTCAAGGATGGTACCGATCGATGCGCGCTACCCCATTTAGTGGGGGTAGAGCCTACTTGCAAGTCTCTCCGACCTTCACAAAAAAAGTTATTCAAGAATATCTCCTCAGATTTGGGGGAATTTCGTCGGTCGACCTCTTCCGAAGGTCGTACAAGCTCGGGGATGGTACCAATCGATCCGCAGGACCCAAATTAGTCCAGATGCAACCACTTTCCAAGTCTCTCCGACCTTCACAAAAAAAGTTATTCAAGAATATCTCTTTCTCCTATGTGCTTTCATCCCTAACCCTAACCCTAACCCTTCCGAAAGTCGGAGAAGCTCAAGGATGGTACCGATCGATGCGCGCTACCCCATTTAGTGGGGGTAAAGCCTACTTGCAAGTCTCTCCGACCTTCACAAAAAAAGTTATTCAAGAATATCTCTTTCTCCTATGTGCTTTCATCCCTAACCCTAACCCTAACCCTTCCGAAAGTCGGAGAAGCTCAAGGATGGTACCGATCGATGCGCGCAACCCCATTTAGTGGGGGTAGAGCCTACTTGCAAGTCTCTCCGACCTTCACAAAAAAAGTTATTCAAGAATATCTCCTCAGATTTGGGGGAATTTCGTCGGTCGACCTCTTCCGAAGGTCGTACAAGCTCGGGGATGGTACCAATCGATCCGCAGGACCCAAATTAGTCCAGATGCAACCACTTTCCAAGTCTCTCCGACCTTCACAAAAAAAGTTATTCAAGAATATCTCTTTCTCCTATGTGCTTTCATCCCTAACCCTAACCCTTCCGAAAGTCGGAGAAGCTCAAAGATGGTACCGATCGATGCGCGCTACCCCATTTAGTGGGGGTAGAGCCTACTTGCAAGTCTCTCCGACCTTCACAAAAAAAGTTATTCAAGAATATCTCCTCAGATTTGGGGGAATTTCGTCGGTCGACCTCTTCCGAAGGTCGTACAAGCTCGGGGATGGTACCAATCGATCCGCAGGACCCAAATTAGTCCAGATGCAACCACTTTCCAAGTCTCTCCGACCTTCACAAAAAAAGTTATTCAAGAATATCTCTTTCTCCTATGTGCTTTCATCCCTAACCCTAACCCTAACCCTTCCGAAAGTCGGAGAAGCTCAAGGATGGTACCGATCGATGCGCGCTACCCCATTTAGTGGGGGTAGAGCCTACTTGCAAGTCTCTCCGACCTTCACAAAAAAAGTTATTCAAGAATATCTCTTTCTCCTATGTGCTTTCATCCCTAACCCTAACCCTAACCCTTCCGAAAGTCGGAGAAGCTCAAAGATGGTACCGATCGATGTGCGCTACCCCATTTAGTGGGGGTAGAGCCTACTTGCAAGTCTCTCCGACCTTCACAAAAAAAGTTATTCAAGAATATCTCTTTCTCCTATGTGCTTTCATCCCTAACCCTAACCCTAACCCTTCCGAAAGTCGGAGAAGCTCAAAGATGGTACCGATCGATGCGCGCTACCCCATTTAGTGGGGGTAGAGCCTACTTGCAAGTCTCTCCGACCTTCAAAAAAAAAGTTATTCAAGAATATCTCTTTCTCCTATGTGCTTTCATCCCTAACCCTAACCCTAACCCTTCCGAAAGTCGGAGAAGCTCAAGGATGGTACTGATCGATGCGCGCAACCCCATTTAGTGGGGGTAGAGCCTACTTGCAAGTCTCTCCGACCTTCACAAAAAAAGTTATTCAAGAATATCTCCTCAGATTTGGGGGAATTTCGTCGGTCGACCTCTTCCGGAGGTCGTACAAGCTCGGGGATGGTACCAATCGATCCGCAGGACCCAAATTAGTCCAGATGCAACCACTTTCCAAGTCTCTCCGACCTTCACAAAAAAAGTTATTCAAGAATATCTCTTTCTCCTATGTGCTTTCATCCCTAACCCTAACCCTAACCCTTCCGAAAGTCGGAGAAGCTCAAGGATGGTACCGATCGATGCGCGCTACCCCATTTAGTGGGGGTAGAGCCTACTTGCAAGTCTCTCCGACCTTCACAAAAAAAGTTATTCAAGAATATCTCCTCAGATTTGGGGGAATTTCGTCGGTCGACCTCTTCCGAAGGTCGTACAAGCTCGGGGATGGTACCAATCGATCCGCAGGACCCAAAGTAGTCCAGATGCAACCACTTTCCAAGTCTCTCCGACCTTCACAAAAAAAGTTATTCAAGAATATCTCTTTCTCCTATGTGCTTTCATCCCTAACCCTAACCCTTCCGAAAGTCGGAGAAGCTCAAGGATGGTACCGACCGATGTGCGCTACCCCATTTAGTGGGGGTAGAGCCTACTTGCAAGTCTCTCCGACCTTCACAAAAAAAGTTATTCAAGAATATCTCTTTCTCCTATGTGCTTTCATCCCTAACCCTAACCCTAACCCTTCCGAAAGTCGGAGAAGCTCAAGGATGGTACCGATCGATGCGCGCTACCCCATTTAGTGGGGGTAGAGCCTACTTGCAAGTCTCTCCGACCTTCACAAAAAAAGTTATTCAAGAATATCTCCTCAGATTTGGGGGAATTTCGTCGGTCGACCTCTTCCAAAGGTCGTACAAGCTTGGGGATGGTACCAATCGATCCGCAGGACCCAAATTAGTCCAGATGCAACCACTTTCCAAGTCTCTCCGACCTTCACAAAAAAAGTTATTCAAGAATATCTCTTTCTCCTATGTGCTTTCATCCCTAACCCTAACCCTTCCGAAAGTCGGAGAAGCTCAAGGATGGTACCGATCGATGCGCGCTACCCCATTTAGTGGGGGTAAAGCCTACTTGCAAGTCTCTCCGACCTTCACAAAAAAAGTTATTCAAGAATATCTCTTTCTCCTATGTGCTTTCATCCCTAACCCTAACCCTAACCCTTCCGAAAGTCGGAGAAGCTCAAGGATGGTACCGATCGATGCGCGCAACCCCATTTAGTGGGGGTAGAGCCTACTTGCAAGTCTCTCCGACCTTCACAAAAAAAGTTATTCAAGAATATCTCCTCAGATTTGGGGGAATTTCGTCGGTCGACCTCTTCCGAAGGTCGTACAAGCTCGGGGATGGTACCAATCGATCCGCAGGACCCAAATTAGTCCAGATGCAACCACTTTCCAAGTCTCTCCGACCTTCACAAAAAAAGTTATTCAAGAATATCTCTTTCTCCTATGTGCTTTCATCCCTAACCCTAACCCTTCCGAAAGTCGGAGAAGCTCAAAAATGGTACTGATCGATGCGCGCTACCCCATTTAGTGGGGGTAGAGCCTACTTGCAAGTCTCTCCGACCTTCACAAAAAAAGTTATTCAAGAATATCTCCTCAGATTTGGGGGAATTTCGTCGGTCGACCTCTTCCGAAGGTCGTACAAGCTCGGGGATGGTACCAATCGATCCGCAGGACCCAAATTAGTCCAGATGCAACCACTTTCCAAGTCTCTCCGACCTTCACAAAAAAAGTTATTCAAGAATATCTCTTTCTCCTATGTGCTTTCATCCCTAACCCTAACCCTTCCGAAAGTCGGAGAAGCTCAAGGATGGTACCGATCGATGCGCGCTACCCCATTTAGTGGGGGTAAAGCCTACTTGCAAGTCTCTCCGACCTTCACAAAAAAAGTTATTCAAGAATATCTCTTTCTCCTATGTGCTTTCATCCCTACCCCTAACCCTAACCCTTCCGAAAATCGGAGAAGCTCAAGGATGGTACCGATCGATGCGCGCAACCCCATTTAGTGGGGGTAGAGCCTACTTGCAAGTCTCTCCGACCTTCACAAAAAAAGTTATTCAAGAATATCTCCTCAGATTTGGGGGAATTTCGTCGGTCGACCTCTTCCGAAGGTCGTACAAGCTCGGGGATGGTACCAATCGATCCGCAGGACCCAAATTAGTCCAGATGCAACCACTTTCCAAGTCTCTCCGACCTTCACAAAAAAAGTTATTCAAGAATATCTCTTTCTCCTATGTGCTTTCATCCCTAACCCTAACCCTTCCGAAAGTCGAAGAAGCTCAATGATGGTACTGATCGATGCGCGCTACCCCATTTAGTGGGGGTAGAGCCTACTTGCAAGTCTCTCCGACCTTCACAAAAAAAGTTATTCAAGAATATCTCCTCAGATTTGGGGGAATTTCGTCGGTCGACCTCTTCCGAAGGTCGTACAAGCTCGGGGATGGTACCAATCGATCCGCAGGACCCAAATTAGTCCAGATGCAACCACTTTCCAAGTCTCTCCGACCTTCACAAAAAAAGTTATTCAAGAATATCTCTTTCTCCTATGTGCTTTCATCCCTAACCCTAACC
Source organism: Limanda limanda (assembly GCF_963576545.1). Taxonomy (NCBI): domain Eukaryota; kingdom Metazoa; phylum Chordata; class Actinopteri; order Pleuronectiformes; family Pleuronectidae; genus Limanda; species Limanda limanda. Next base: position 1,146,080 of record NW_026870525.1, read on the forward strand.
CTAACCCTTCCGAAAGTTGGAGAAGCTCAAGGATGGTACCGATCGATGCGCGCTACCCCATTTAGTGGGGGTAGAGCCTACTTGCAAGTCTCTCCGACCTTCACAAAAAAAGTTATTCAAGAATATCTCTTTCTCCTATGTGCTTTCATCCCTAACCCTAACCCTAACCCTTCCGAAAGTCGGAGAAGCTCAAGGATGGTACCGATCGATGCGCGCTACCCCATTTAGTGGGGGTAGAGCCTACTTGCAAGTCTCTCCGACCTTCACAAAAAAAGTTATTCAAGAATATCTCTTTCTCCTATGTGCTTTCATCCCTAACCCTAACCCTTCCGAAAGTCGGAGAAGCTCAAAGATGGTACCAATCGATGCGCGCTACCCCATTTAGTGGGGGTAGAGCCTACTTGCAAGTCTCTCCGACCTTCACAAAAAAAGTTATTCAAGAATATCTCTTTCTCCTATGTGCTTTCATCCCTAACCCTAACCCTTCCGAAAATCGGAGAAGCTCAAGGATGGTACCGATCGATGCGCGCAACCCCATTTAGTGGGGGTAGAGCCTACTTGCAAGTCTCTCCGACCTTCACAAAAAAAGTTATTCAAGAATATCTCCTCAGATTTGGGGGAATTTCGTCGGTCGACCTCTTCCGAAGGTCGTACAAGCTCGGGGATGGTACCAATCGATCCGCAGGACCCAAATTAGTCCAGATGCAACCACTTTCCAAGTCTCTCCGACCTTCACAAAAAAAGTTATTCAAGAATATCTCTTTCTCCTATGTGCTTTCATCCCTAACCCTAACCCTTCCGAAAGTCGAAGAAGCTCAATGATGGTACTGATCGATGCGCGCTACCCCATTTAGTGGGGGTAGAGCCTACTTGCAAGTCTCTCCGACCTTCACAAAAAAAGTTATTCAAGAATATCTCCTCAGATTTGGGGGAATTTCGTCGGTCGACCTCTTCCGAAGGTCGTACAAGCTCGGGGATGGTACCAATCGATCCGCAGGACCCAAATTAGTCCAGATGCAACCACTTTCCAAGTCTCTCCGACCTTCACAAAAAAAGTTATTCAAGAATATCTCTTTCTCCTATGTGCTTTCATCCCTAACCCTAACCCTAACCCTTCCGAAAGTTGGAGAAGCTCAAGGATGGTACCGATCGATGCGCGCTACCCCATTTAGTGGGGGTAGAGCCTACTTGCAAGTCTCTCCGACCTTCACAAAAAAAGTTATTCAAGAATATCTCTTTCTCCTATGTGCTTTCATCCCTAACCCTAACCCTAACCCTTCCGAAAGTCGGAGAAGCTCAAGGATGGTACCGATCGATGCGCGCTACCCCATTTAGTGGGGGTAGAGCCTACTTGCAAGTCTCTCCGACCTTCACAAAAAAAGTTATTCAAGAATATCTCTTTCTCCTATGTGCTTTCATCCCTAACCCTAACCCTAACCCTTCCGAAAGTCGGAGAAGCTCAAAGATGGTACCGATCGATGCGCGCTACCCCATTTAGTGGGGGTAGAGCCTACTTGCAAGTCTCTCCGACCTTCAAAAAAAAAGTTATTCAAGAATATCTCTTTCTCCTATGTGCTTTCATCCCTAACCCTAACCCTTCCGAAAGTCGGAGAAGCTCAAGGATGGTACTGATCGATGCGCGCAACCCCATTTAGTGGGGGTAGAGCCTACTTGCAAGTCTCTCCGACCTTCACAAAAAAAGTTATTCAAGAATATCTCCTCAGATTTGGGGGAATTTCGTCGGTCGACCTCTTCCGAAGGTCGTACAAGCTCGGGGATGGTACCAATCGATCTGCAGGACCCAAATTAGTCCAGATGCAACCACTTTCCAAGTCTCTCCGACCTTCACAAAAAAAGTTATTCAAGAATATCTCTTTCTCCTATGTGCTTTCATCCCTAACCCTAACCCTAACCCTTCCGAAAGTCGGAGAAGCTCAAGGATGGTACCGATCGATGCGCGCTACCCCATTTAGTGGGGGTAGAGCCTACTTGCAAGTCTCTCCGACCTTCACAAAAAAAGTTATTCAAGAATATCTCCTCAGATTTGGGGGAATTTCGTCGGTCGACCTCTTCCGAAGGTCGTACAAGCTCGGGGATGGTACCAATCGATCCGCAGGACCCAAATTAGTCCAGATGCAACCACTTTCCAAGTCTCTCCGACCTTCACAAAAAAAGTTATTCAAGAATATCTCTTTCTCCTATGTGCTTTCATCCCTAACCCTAACCCTAACCCTTCCGAAAGTCGGAGAAGCTCAAGGATGGTACCGATCGATGCGCGCTACCCCATTTAGTGGGGGTAGAGCCTACTTGCAAGTCTCTCCGACCTTCACAAAAAAAGTTATTCAAGAATATCTCTTTCTCCTATGTGCTTTCATCCCTAACCCTAACCCTAACCCTTCCGAAAGTCGGAGAAGCTCAAGGATGGTACCGATCGATGCGCGCTACCCCATTTAGTGGGGGTAGAGCCTACTTGCAAGTCTCTCCGACCTTCACAAAAAAAGTTATTCAAGAATATCTCTTTCTCCTATGTGCTTTCATCCCTAACCCTAACCCTAACCCTTCCGAAAGTCGGAGAAGCTCAAGGATGGTACCGATCGATGCGCGCTACCCCATTTAGTGGGGGTAGAGCCTACTTGCAAGTCTCTCCGACCTTCACAAAAAACGTTATTCAAGAATATCTCTTTCTCCTATGTGCTTTCAGCCCTAACCCTAACCCTAACCCTTCCGAAAGTCGGAGAAGCTCAAGGATGGAACCGATCGATGCGCGCTACCCCATTTAGTGGGGGTAGAGCCTACTTGCAAGTCTCTCCGACCTTCACAAAAAAAGTTATTCAAGAATATCTCCTCAGATTTGGGGGAATTTCGTCGGTCGACCTCTTCCGAAGGTCGTACAAGCTCGGGGATGGTACCAATCGATCTGCAGGACCCAAATTAGTCCAGATGCAACCACTTTCCAAGTCTCTCCGACCTTCACAAAAAAAGTTATTCAAGAATATCTCTTTCTCCTATGTGCTTTCATCCCTAACCCTAACCCTAACCCTTCCGAAAGTCGGAGAAGCTCAAGGATGGTACCGATCGATGCGCGCAACCCCATTTAGTGGGGGTAGAGCCTACTTGCAAGTCTCTCCGACCTTCACAAAAAAAGTTATTCAAGAATATCTCCTCAGATTTGGGGGAATTTCGTCGGTCGACCTCTTCCGAAGGTCGTACAAGCTCATGAATGGTACCAATCGATCCGCAGGACCCAAATTAGTCCAGATGCAACCACTTTTCAAGTCTCTCCGACCTTCACAAAAAAAGTTATTCAAGAATATCTCTTTCTCCTATGTGCTTTCATCCCTAACCCTAACCCTAACCCTTCCGAAAGTCGGAGAAGCTCAAGGATGGTACCGATCGATGCGCGCAACCCCATTTAGTGGGGGTAGAGCCTACTTGCAAGTCTCTCCGACCTTCACAAAAAAAGTTATTCAAGAATATCTCCTCAGATTTGGGGGAATTTCGTCGGTCGACCTCTTCCGAAGGTCGTACAAGCTCGGGGATGGTACCAATCGATCCGCAGGACCCAAATTAGTCCAGATGCAACCACTTTCCAAGTCTCTCCGACCTTCACAAAAAAAGTTATTCAAGAATATCTCTTTCTCCTATGTGCTTTCATCCCTAACCCTAACCCTTCCGAAAGTCGGAGAAGCTCAAGGATGGTACCGATCGATGCGCGCTACCCCATTTAGTGGGGGTAGAGCCTACTTGCAAGTCTCTCCGACCTTCACAAAAAAAGTTATTCAAGAATATCTCTTTCTCCTATGTGCTTTCATCCCTAACCCTAACCCTAACCCTTCCGAAAGTCGGAGAAGCTCAAGGATGGTACCGATCGATGCGCGCAACCCCATTTAGTGGGGGTAGAGCCTACTTGCAAGTCTCTCCGACCTTCACAAAAAAAGTTATTCAAGAATATCTCCTCAGATTTGGGGGAATTTCGTCGGTCGACCTCTTCCGAAGGTCGTACAAGCTCGGGGATGGTACCAATCGATCCGCAGGACCCAAATTAGTCCAGATGCAACCACTTTCCAAGTCTCTCCGACCTTCACAAAAAAAGTTATTCAAGAATATCTCTTTCTCCTATGTGCTTTCATCCCTAACCCTAACCCTAACCCTTCCGAAAGTTGGAGAAGCTCAAGGATGGTACCGATCGATGCGCGCTACCCCATTTAGTGGGGGTAGAGCCTACTTGCAAGTCTCTCCGACCTTCACAAAAAAAGTTATTCAAGAATATCTCTTTCTCCTATGTGCTTTCATCCCTAACCCTAACCCTAACCCTTCCGAAAGTCGGAGAAGCTCAAGGATGGTACCGATCGATGCGCGCTACCCCATTTAGTGGGGGTAGAGCCTACTTGCAAGTCTCTCCGACCTTCACAAAAAACGTTATTCAAGAATATCTCTTTCTCCTATGTGCTTTCATCCCTAACCCTAACCCTAACCCTTCCGAAAGTCGGAGAAGCTCAAGGATGGAACCGATCGATGCGCGCTACCCCATTTAGTGGGGGTAGAGCCTACTTGCAAGTCTCTCCGACCTTCACAAAAAAAGTTATTCAAGAATATCTCCTCAGATTTGGGGGAATTTCGTCGGTCGACCTCTTCCGAAGGTCGTACAAGCTCGGGGATGGTACCAATCGATCTGCAGGACCCAAATTAGTCCAGATGCAACCACTTTCCAAGTCTCTCCGACCTTCACAAAAAAAGTTATTCAAGAATATCTCTTTCTCCTATGTGCTTTCATCCCTAACCCTAACCCTAACCCTTCCGAAAGTCGGAGAAGCTCAAGGATGGTACCGATCGATGCGCGCTACCCCATTTAGTGGGGGTAGAGCCTACTTGCAAGTCTCTCCGACCTTCACAAAAAAAGTTATTCAAGAATATCTCCTCAGATTTGGGGGAATTTCGTCGGTCGACCTCTTCCGAAGGTCGTACAAGCTCGGGGATGGTACCAATCGATCCGCAGGACCCAAATTAGTCCAGATGCAACCACTTTCCAAGTCTCTCCGACCTTCACAAAAAAAGTTATTCAAGAATATCTCTTTCTCCTATGTGCTTTCATCCCTAACCCTAACCCTAACCCTTCCGAAAGTCGGAGAAGCTCAAGGATGGTACCGATCGATGCGCGCAACCCCATTTAGTGGGGGTAGAGCCTACTTGCAAGTCTCTCTGACCTTCACAAAAAAAGTTATTCAAGAATATCTCCTCAGATTTGGGGGAATTTCGTCGTTCGACCTCTTCCGAAGGTCGTACAAGCTCGGGGATGGTACCAATCGATCCGCAGGACCCAAATTAGTCCAGATGCAACCACTTTACAAGTCTCTCCGACCTTCACAAAAAAAGTTATTCAAGAATATCTCTTTCTCCTATGTGCTTTCATCCCTAACCCTAACCCTTCCGAAAGTCGGAGAAGCTCAAGAATGGTACCGATCGATGCGCGCTACCCCATTTAGTGGGGGTAGAGCCTACTTGCAAGTCTCTCCGACCTTCACAAAAAAAGTTATTCAAGAATATCTCTTTCTCCTATGTGCTTTCATCCCTAACCCTAACCCTAACCCTAACCCTTCCGAAAGTCGGAGAAGCTCAAGGATGGTACCGATCGATGCGCGCAACCCCATTTAGTGGGGGTAGAGCCTACTTGCAAGTCTCTCCGACCTTCACAAAAAAAGTTATTCAAGAATATCTCTTTCTCCTATGTGCTTTCATCCCTAACCCTAACCCTAACCCTTCCGAAAGTCGGAAAAGCTCAAGGATGGTACCGATCGATGCGCGCTACCCCATTTAGTGGGGGTAGAGCCTACTTGCAAGTCTCTCCGACCTTCACAAAAAAAGTTATTCAAGAATATCTCTTTCTCCTATGTGCTTTCATCCCTAACCCTAACCCTAACCCTTCCGAAAGTCGTAGAAGCTCAAGGATGGTACCGATCGATGCGCGCTACCCCATTTAGTGGGGGTAGAGCCTACTTGCAAGTCTCTCCGACCTTCACAAAAAAAGTTATTCAAGAATATCTCTTTCTCCTATGTGCTTTCATCCCTAACCCTAACCCTAACCCTTCCGAAAGTCGGAGAAGCTCAGGGATGGTACCGATCGATGCGCGCTACCCCATTTAGTGGGGGTAGAGCCTACTTGCAAGTCTCTCCGACCTTCACAAAAAAAGTTATTCAAGAATATCTCTTTCTCCTATGTGCTTTCATCCCTAACCCTAACCCTAACCCTTCCGAAAGTCGGAGAAGCTCAAGGATGGTACCGATCGATGTGCGCTACCCCATTTAGTGGGGGTAGAGCCTACTTGCAAGTCTCTCCGACCTTCACAAAAAAGGTTATTCAAGAATATCTCTTTCTCCTATGTGCTTTCATCCCTAACCCTAACCCTAACCCTTCCGAAAGTCGGAGAAGCTCAAGGATGGTACCGATCGATGCGCGCTACCCCATTTAGTGGGGGTAGAGCCTACTTGCAAGTCTCTCCGACCTTCACAAAAAAAGTTATTCAAGAATATCTCCTCAGATTTGGGGGAATTTCGTCGGTCGACCTCTTCCGAAGGTCGTACAAGCTCGGGGATGGTACCAATCGATCCGCAGGACCCAAATTAGTCCAGATGCAACCACTTTCCAAGTCTCTCCGACCTTCACAAAAAAAGTTATTCAAGAATATCTCTTTCTCCTATGTGCTTTCATCCCTAACCCTAACCCTAACCCTTCCGAAAGTCGGAGAAGCTCAAGGATGGTACCGATCGATGCGCGCAACCCCATTTAGTGGGGGTAGAGCCTACTTGCAAGTCTCTCCGACCTTCACAAAAAAAGTTATTCAAGAATATCTCCTCAGATTTGGGGGAATTTCGTCGGTCGACCTCTTTCGAAGGTCGTACAAGCTCGGGGATGGTACCAATCGATCCGCAGGACCCAAATTAGTCCAGATGCAACCACTTTCCAAGTCTCTCCGACCTTCACAAAAAAAGTTATTCAAGAATATCTCTTTCTCCTATGTGCTTTCATCCCTAACCCTAACCCTTCCGAAAGTCGGAGAAGCTCAAGGATGGTACCGATCGATGCGTGCTACCCCATTTAGTGGGGGTAGAGCCTACTTGCAAGTCTCTCCGACCTTCACAAAAAAAGTTATTCAAGAATATCTCTTTCTCCTATGTGCTTTCATCCCTAACCCTAACCCTAACCCTTCCGAAAGTCGGAGAAGCTCAAGGATGGTACCGATCGATGCGCGCAACCCCATTTAGTGGGGGTAGAGCCTACTTGCAAGTCTCTCCGACCTTCACAAAAAAAGTTATTCAAGAATATCTCCTCAGATTTGGGGGAATTTCGTCGGTCGACCTCTTCCGAAGGTCGTACAAGCTCATGAATGGTACCAATCGATCCGCAGGACCCAAATTAGTCCAGATGCAACCACTTTTCAAGTCTCTCCGACCTTCACAAAAAAAGTTATTCAAGAATATCTCTTTCTCCTATGTGCTTTCATCCCTAACCCTAACCCTAACCCTTCCGAAAGTCGGAGAAGCTCAAGGATGGTACCGATCGATGCGCGCAACCCCATTTAGTGGGGGTAGAGCCTACTTGCAAGTCTCTCCGACCTTCACAAAAAAAGTTATTCAAGAATATCTCCTCAGATTTGGGGGAATTTCGTCGGTCGACCTCTTCCGAAGGTCGTACAAGCTCGGGGATGGTACCAATCGATCCGCAGGACCCAAATTAGTCCAGATGCAACCACTTTCCAAGTCTCTCCGACCTTCACAAAAAAAGTTATTCAAGAATATCTCTTTCTCCTATGTGCTTTCATCCCTAACCCTAACCCTAACCCTTCCGAAAGTCGGAGAAGCTCAAGGATGGTACTGATCGATGCGCGCTACCCCATTTAGTGGGGGTAGAGCCTACTTGCAAGTCTCTCCGACCTTCACAAAAAAAGTTATTCAAGAATATCTCTTTCTCCTATGTGCTTTCATCCCTAACCCTAACCCTAACCCTTCCGAAAGTCGGAGAAGCTCAAGGATGGTACCGATCGATGCGCGCTACCCCATTTAGTGGGGGTAGAGCCTACTTGCAAGTCTCTCCGACCTTCACAAAAAACGTTATTCAAGAATATCTCTTTCTCCTATGTGCTTTCATCCCTAACCCTAACCCTAACCCTTCCGAAAGTCGGAGAAGCTCAAGGATGGAACCGATCGATGCGCGCTACCCCATTTAGTGGGGGTAGAGCCTACTTGCAAGTCTCTCCGACCTTCACAAAAAAAGTTATTCAAGAATATCTCCTCAGATTTGGGGGAATTTCGTCGGTCGACCTCTTCCGAAGGTCGTACAAGCTCGGGGATGGTACCAATCGATCTGCAGGACCCAAATTAGTCCAGATGCAACCACTTTCCAAGTCTCTCCGACCTTCACAAAAAAAGTTATTCAAGAATATCTCTTTCTCCTATGTGCTTTCATCCCTAACCCTAACCCTAACCCTTCCGAAAGTCGGAGAAGCTCAAGGATGGTACCGATCGATGCGCGCAACCCCATTTAGTGGGGGTAGAGCCTACTTGCAAGTCTCTCCGACCTTCACAAAAAAAGTTATTCAAGAATATCTCCTCAGATTTGGGGGAATTTCGTCGTTCGACCTCTTCCGAAGGTCGTACAAGCTCGGGGATGGTACCAATCGATCTGCAGGACCCAAATTAGTCCAGATGCAACCACTTTACAAGTCTCTCCGACCTTCACAAAAAAAGTTATTCAAGAATATCTCTTTCTCCTATGTGCTTTCATCCCTAACCCTAACCCTTCCGAAAGTCGGAGAAGCTCAAGAATGGTACCGATCGATGCGCGCTACCCCATTTAGTGGGGGTAGAGCCTACTTGCAAGTCTCTCCGACCTTCACAAAAAAAGTTATTCAAGAATATCTCTTTCTCCTATGTGCTTTCATCCCTAACCCTAACCCTAACCCTAACCCTTCCGAAAGTCGGAGAAGCTCAAGGATGGTACCGATCGATGCGCGCAACCCCATTTAGTGGGGGTAGAGCCTACTTGCAAGTCTCTCCGACCTTCACAAAAAAAGTTATTCAAGAATATCTCTTTCTCCTATGTGCTTTCATCCCTAACCCTAACCCTAACCCTTCCGAAAGTCGGAAAAGCTCAAGGATGGTACCGATCGATGTGCGCTACCCCATTTAGTGGGGGTAGAGCCTACTTGCAAGTCTCTCCGACCTTCACAAAAAAAGTTATTCAAGAATATCTCTTTCTCCTATGTGCTTTCATCCCTAACCCTAACCCTAACCCTTCCGAAAGTCGTAGAAGCTCAAAGATGGTACCGATCGATGCGCGCTACCCCATTTAGTGGGGGTAGAGCCTACTTGCAAGTCTCTCCGACCTTCACAAAAAAAGTTATTCAAGAATATCTCTTTCTCCTTTGTGCTTTCATCCCTAACCCTAACCCTTCCAAAAGTCGGAGAAGCTCAAGGATGGTACCGATCGATGTGCGCTACCCCATTTAGTGGGGGTAGAGCCTACTTGCATGTCTCTCCGACCTTCACAAAAAAAGTTATTCAAGAATATCTCCTCAGATTTGGGGGAATTTCGTCGGTCGACCTCTTCCGAAGGTCGTACAAGCTCGGGGATGGTACCAATCGATCTGCAGGACCCAAATTAGTCCAGATGCAACCACTTTCCAAGTCTCTCCGACCTTCACAAAAAAAGTTATTCAAGAATATCTCTTTCTCCTATGTGCTTTCATCCCTAACCCTAACCCTAACCCTTCCGAAAGTCGGAGAAGCTCAAGGATGGTACCGATCGATGCGCGCTACCCCATTTAGTGGGGGTAGAGCCTACTTGCAAGTCTCTCCGACCTTCACAAAAAAAGTTATTCAAGAATATCTCTTTCTCCTATGTGCTTTCATCCCTAACCCTAACCCTAACCCTTCCGAAAGTCGGAAAAGCTCAAGGATGGTACCGATCGATGCGCGCTACCCCATTTAGTGGGGGTAGAGCCTACTTGCAAGTCTCTCCGACCTTCACAAAAAAAGTTATTCAAGAATATCTCTTTCTCCTATGTGCTTTCATCCCTAACCCTAACCCTAACCCTTCCGAAAGTCGTAGAAGCTCAAGGATGGTACCGATCGATGCGCGCTACCCCATTTAGTGGGGGTAGAGCCTACTTGCAAGTCTCTCCGACCTTCACAAAAAAAGTTATTCAAGAATATCTCTTTCTCCTATGTGCTTTCATCCCTAACCCTAACCCTAACCCTTCCAAAAGTCGGAGAAGCTCAAGGATGGTACCGATCGATGCGCGCTACCCCATTTAGTGGGGGTAGAGCCTACTTGCATGTCTCTCCGACCTTCACAAAAAAAGTTATTCAAGAATATCTCCTCAGATTTGGGGGAATTTCGTCGGTCGACCTCTTCCGAAGGTCGTACAAGCTCGGGGATGGTACCAATCGATCCGCAGGACCCAAATTAGTCCAGATGCAACCACTTTCCAAGTCTCTCCGACCTTCACAAAAAAAGTTATTCAAGAATATCTCTTTCTCCTATGTGCTTTCATCCCTAACCCTAACCCTAACCCTTCCGAAAGTCGGAGAAGCTCAAGGATGGTACCGATCGATGCGCGCTACCCCATTTAGTGGGGGTAGAGCCTACTTGCAAGTCTCTCCGACCTTCACAAAAAAAGTTATTCAAGAATATCTCTTTCTCCTATGTGCTTTCATCCCTAACCCTAACCCTAACCCTTCCGAAAGTCGGAAAAGCTCAAGGATGGTACCGATCGATGCGCGCTACCCCATTTAGTGGGGGTAGAGCCTACTTGCAAGTCTCTCCGACCTTCACAAAAAAAGTTATTCAAGAATATCTCTTTCTCCTATGTGCTTTCATCCCTAACCCTAACCCTAACCCTTCCGAAAGTCGTAGAAGCTCAAGGATGGTACCGATCGATGCGCGCTACCCCATTTAGTGGGGGTAGAGCCTACTTGCAAGTCTCTCCGACCTTCACAAAAAAAGTTATTCAAGAATATCTCTTTCTCCTATGTGCTTTCATCCCTAACCCTAACCCTAACCCTTCCAAAAGTCGGAGAAGCTCAAGGATGGTACCGATCGATGCGCGCTACCCCATTTAGTGGGGGTAGAGCCTACTTGCATGTCTCTCCGACCTTCACAAAAAAAGTTATTCAAGAATATCTCCTCAGATTTGGGGGAATTTCGTCGGTCGACCTCTTCCGAAGGTCGTACAAGCTCGGGGATGGTACCAATCGATCCGCAGGACCCAAATTAGTCCAGATGCAACCACTTTCCAAGTCTCTCCGACCTTCACAAAAAAAGTTATTCAAGAATATCTCTTTCTCCTATGTGCTTTCATCCCTAACCCTAACCCTAACCCTTCCGAAAGTCGGAGAAGCTCAAGGATGGTACCGATCGATGCGCGCTACCCCATTTAGTGGGGGTAGAGCCTACTTGCAAGTCTCTCCGACCTTCACAAAAAACGTTATTCAAGAATATCTCTTTCTCCTATGTGCTTTCATCCCTAACCCTAACCCTAACCCTTCCGAAAGTCGGAGAAGCTCAAGGATGGTACCGATCGATGCGCGCTACCCCATTTAGTGGGGGTAGAGCCTACTTGCAAGTCTCTCCGACCTTCACAAAAAAAGTTATTCAAGAATATCTCCTCAGATTTGGGGGAATTTCGTCGGTCGACCTCTTCCGAAGGTCGTACAAGCTCGGGGATGGTACCAATCGATCCGCAGGACCCAAATTAGTCCAGATGCAACCACTTTCCAAGTCTCTCCGACCTTCACAAAAAAAGTTATTCAAGAATATCTCTTTCTCCTATGTGCTTTCATCCCTAACCCTAACCCTTCCGAAAGTCGGAGAAGCTCAAGGATGGTACCGATCGATGCGCGCAACCCCATTTAGTGGGGGTAGAGCCTACTTGCAAGTCTCTCCGACCTTCACAAAAAAAGTTATTCAAGAATATCTCCTCAGATTTGGGGGAATTTCGTCGGTCGACCCCTTCCGAAGGTCGTACAAGCTCGGGGATGGTACCAATCGATCCGCAGGACCCAAATTAGTCCAGATGCAACCACTTTCCAAGTCTCTCCGACCTTCACAAAAAAAGTTATTCAAGAATATCTCTTTCTCCTATGTGCTTTCATCCCTAACCCTAACCCTAACCCTTCCGAAAGTCGGAGAAGCTCAAGGATGGTACCGATCGATGCGCGCTACCCCATTTAGTGGGGGTACAGCCTACTTGCAAGTCTCTCCGACCTTCACAAAAAAAGTTATTCAAGAATATCTCTTTCTCCTATGTGCTTTCATCCCTAACCCTAACCCTAACCCTTCCGAAAGTCGGAGAAGCTCAAGGATGGTACCGATCGATGCGCGCTACTCCATTTAGTGGGGGTAGAGCCTACTTGCAAGTCTCTCCGACCTTCACAAAAAAAGTTATTCAAGAATATCTCCTCAGATTTGGGGGAATTTCGTCGGTCGACCTCTTCCAAAGGTCGTACAAGCTCGGGGATGGTACCAATCGATCCGCAGGACCCAAATTAGTCCAGATGCAACCACTTTCCAAGTCTCTCCGACCTTCACAAAAAAAGTTATTCAAGAATATCTCTTTCTCCTATGTGCTTTCATCCCTAACCCTAACCCTAACCCTTCCGAAAGTCGGAGAAGCTCAAGGATAGTACCGATCGATGCGCGCTACCCCATTTAGTGGGGGTAGAGCCTACTTGCAAGTCTCTCCGACCTTCAAAAAAAAAGTTATTCAAGAATATCTCTTTCTCCTATGTGCTTTCATCCCTAACCCTAACCCTAACCCTTCCGAAAGTCGGAGAAGCTCAAGGATGGTACCGATCGATGCGCGCTACCCCATTTAGTGGGGGTAGAGCCTACTTGCAAGTCTCTCCGACCTTCACAAAAAAAGTTATTCAAGAATATCTCTTTCTCCTATGTGCTTTCATCCCTAACCCTAACCCTAACCCTTCCGAAAGTCGTAGAAGCTCAAGGATGGTACCGATCGATGCGCGCTACCCCATTTAGTGGGGGTAGAGCCTACTTGCAAGTCTCTCCGACCTTCACAAAAAAAGTTATTCAAGAATATCTCTTTCTCCTATGTGCTTTCATCCCTAACCCTAACCCTAACCCTTCCAAAAGTCGGAGAAGCTCAAGGATGGTACCGATCGATGCGCGCTACCCCATTTAGTGGGGGTAGAGCCTACTTGCATGTCTCTCCGACCTTCACAAAAAAAGTTATTCAAGAATATCTCCTCAGATTTGGGGGAATTTCGTCGGTCGACCTCTTCCGAAGGTCGTACAAGCTCGGGGATGGTACCAATCGATCTGCAGGACCCAAATTAGTCCAGATGCAACCACTTTCCAAGTCTCTCCGACCTTCACAAAAAAAGTTATTCAAGAATATCTCTTTCTCCTATGTGCTTTCATCCCTAACCCTAACCCTAACCCTTCCGAAAGTCGGAGAAGCTCAAGGATGGTACCGATCGATGCGCGCAACCCCATTTAGTGGGGGTAGAGCCTACTTGCAAGTCTCTCCGACCTTCACAAAAAAAGTTATTCAAGAATATCTCCTCAGATTTGGGGGAATTTCGTCGTTCGACCTCTTCCGAAGGTCGTACAAGCTCGGGGATGGTACCAATCGATCTGCAGGACCCAAATTAGTCCAGATGCAACCACTTTACAAGTCTCTCCGACCTTCACAAAAAAAGTTATTCAAGAATATCTCTTTCTCCTATGTGCTTTCATCCCTAACCCTAACCCTTCCGAAAGTCGGAGAAGCTCAAGAATGGTACCGATCGATGCGCGCTACCCCATTTAGTGGGGGTAGAGCCTACTTGCAAGTCTCTCCGACCTTCACAAAAAAAGTTATTCAAGAATATCTCTTTCTCCTATGTGCTTTCATCCCTAACCCTAACCCTAACCCTAACCCTTCCGAAAGTCGGAGAAGCTCAAGGATGGTACCGATCGATGCGCGCAACCCCATTTAGTGGGGGTAGAGCCTACTTGCAAGTCTCTCCGACCTTCACAAAAAAAGTTATTCAAGAATATCTCTTTCTCCTATGTGCTTTCATCCCTAACCCTAACCCTAACCCTTCCGAAAGTCGGAAAAGCTCAAGGATGGTACCGATCGATGCGCGCTACCCCATTTAGTGGGGGTAGAGCCTACTTGCAAGTCTCTCCGACCTTCACAAAAAAAGTTATTCAAGAATATCTCTTTCTCCTATGTGCTTTCATCCCTAACCCTAACCCTAACCCTTCCGAAAGTCGTAGAAGCTCAAAGATGGTACCGATCGATGCGCGCTACCCCATTTAGTGGGGGTAGAGCCTACTTGCAAGTCTCTCCGACCTTCACAAAAAAAGTTATTCAAGAATATCTCTTTCTCCTATGTGCTTTCATCCCTAACCCTAACCCTAACCCTTCCAAAAGTCGGAGAAGCTCAAGGATGGTACCGATCGATGTGCGCTACCCCATTTAGTGGGGGTAGAGCCTACTTGCATGTCTCTCCGACCTTCACAAAAAAAGTTATTCAAGAATATCTCCTCAGATTTGGGGGAATTTCGTCGGTCGACCTCTTCCGAAGGTCGTACAAGCTCGGGGATGGTACCAATCGATCTGCAGGACCCAAATTAGTCCAGATGCAACCACTTTCCAAGTCTCTCCGACCTTCACAAAAAAAGTTATTCAAGAATATCTCTTTCTCCTATGTGCTTTCATCCCTAACCCTAACCCTAACCCTTCCGAAAGTCGGAGAAGCTCAAGGATGGTACCGATCGATGCGCGCTACCCCATTTAGTGGGGGTAGAGCCTACTTGCAAGTCTCTCCGACCTTCACAAAAAAAGTTATTCAAGAATATCTCTTTCTCCTATGTGCTTTCATCCCTAACCCTAACCCTAACCCTTCCGAAAGTCGGAAAAGCTCAAGGATGGTACCGATCGATGCGCGCTACCCCATTTAGTGGGGGTAGAGCCTACTTGCAAGTCTCTCCGACCTTCACAAAAAAAGTTATTCAAGAATATCTCTTTCTCCTATGTGCTTTCATCCCTAACCCTAACCCTAACCCTTCCGAAAGTCGTAGAAGCTCAAGGATGGTACCGATCGATGCGCGCTACCCCATTTAGTGGGGGTAGAGCCTACTTGCAAGTCTCTCCGACCTTCACAAAAAAAGTTATTCAAGAATATCTCTTTCTCCTATGTGCTTTCATCCCTAACCCTAACCCTAACCCTTCCAAAAGTCGGAGAAGCTCAAGGATGGTACCGATCGATGCGCGCTACCCCATTTAGTGGGGGTAGAGCCTACTTGCATGTCTCTCCGACCTTCACAAAAAAAGTTATTCAAGAATATCTCCTCAGATTTGGGGGAATTTCGTCGGTCGACCTCTTCCGAAGGTCGTACAAGCTCGGGGATGGTACCAATCGATCCGCAGGACCCAAATTAGTCCAGATGCAACCACTTTCCAAGTCTCTCCGACCTTCACAAAAAAAGTTATTCAAGAATATCTCTTTCTCCTATGTGCTTTCATCCCTAACCCTAACCCTAACCCTTCCGAAAGTCGGAGAAGCTCAAGGATGGTACCGATCGATGCGCGCTACCCCATTTAGTGGGGGTAGAGCCTACTTGCAAGTCTCTCCGACCTTCACAAAAAACGTTATTCAAGAATATCTCTTTCTCCTATGTGCTTTCATCCCTAACCCTAACCCTAACCCTTCCGAAAGTCGGAGAAGCTCAAGGATGGTACCGATCGATGCGCGCTACCCCATTTAGTGGGGGTAGAGCCTACTTGCAAGTCTCTCCGACCTTCACAAAAAAAGTTATTCAAGAATATCTCCTCAGATTTGGGGGAATTTCGTCGGTCGACCTCTTCCGAAGGTCGTACAAGCTCGGGGATGGTACCAATCGATCCGCAGGACCCAAATTAGTCCAGATGCAACCACTTTCCAAGTCTCTCCGACCTTCACAAAAAAAGTTATTCAAGAATATCTCTTTCTCCTATGTGCTTTCATCCCTAACCCTAACCCTAACCCTTCCGAAAGTCGGAGAACCTCAAGGATGGTACCGATCGATGCGCGCAACCCCATTTAGTGGGGGTAGAGCCTACTTGCAAGTCTCTCCGACCTTCACAAAAAAAGTTATTCAAGAATATCTCCTCAGATTTGGGGGAATTTCGTCGGTCGACCTCTTCCGAAGGTCGTACAAGCTCGGGGATGGTACCAATCGATCCGCAGGACCCAAATTAGTCCAGATGCAACCACTTTCCAAGTCTCTCCGACCTTCACAAAAAAAGTTATTCAAGAATATCTCTTTCTCCTATGTGCTTTCATCCCTAACCCTAACCCTAACCCTTCCGAAAGTCGGAGAAGCTCAAGGATGGTACCGATCGATGCGCGCTACCCCATTTAGTGGGGGTAGAGCCTACTTGCAAGTCTCTCCGACCTTCACAAAAAAAGTTATTCAAGAATATCTCTTTCTCCTATGTGCTTTCATCCCTAACCCTAACCCTAACCCTTCCGAAAGTCGTAGAAGCTCAAGGATGGTACCGATCGATGCGCGCTACCCCATTTAGTGGGGGTAGAGCCTACTTGCAAGTCTCTCCGACCTTCACAAAAAAAGTTATTCAAGAATATCTCTTTCTCCTATGTGCTTTCATCCCTAACCCTAACCCTAACCCTTCCAAAAGTCGGAGAAGCTCAAGGATGGTACCGATCGATGCGCGCTACCCCATTTAGTGGGGGTAGAGCCTACTTGCATGTCTCTCCGACCTTCACAAAAAAAGTTATTCAAGAATATCTCCTCAGATTTGGGGGAATTTCGTCGGTCGACCTCTTCCGAAGGTCGTACAAGCTCGGGGATGGTACCAATCGATCTGCAGGACCCAAATTAGTCCAGATGCAACCACTTTCCAAGTCTCTCCGACCTTCACAAAAAAAGTTATTCAAGAATATCTCTTTCTCCTATGTGCTTTCATCCCTAACCCTAACCCTAACCCTTCCGAAAGTCGGAGAAGCTCAAGGATGGTACCGATCGATGCGCGCAACCCCATTTAGTGGGGGTAGAGCCTACTTGCAAGTCTCTCCGACCTTCACAAAAAAAGTTATTCAAGAATATCTCCTCAGATTTGGGGGAATTTCGTCGGTCGACCTCTTCCGAAGGTCGTACAAGCTCGGGGATGGTACCAATCGATCCGCAGGACCCAAATTAGTCCAGATGCAACCACTTTCCAAGTCTCTCCGACCTTCACAAAAAAAGTTATTCAAGAATATCTCTTTCTCCTATGTGCTTTCATCCCTAACCCTAACCCTAACCCTTCCGAAAGTCGGAGAAGCTCAAGGATGGTACCGATCGATGCGCGCAACCCCATTTAGTGGGGGTAGAGCCTACTTGCAAGTCTCTCCGACCTTCACAAAAAAAGTTATTCAAGAATATCTCCTCAGATTTGGGGGAATTTCGTCGGTCGACCTCTTCCGAAGGTCGTACAAGCTCGGGGATGGTACCAATCGATCCGCAGGACCCAAATTAGTCCAGATGCAACCACTTTCCAAGTCTCTCCGACCTTCACAAAAAAAGTTATTCAAGAATATCTCTTTCTCCTATGTGCTTTCATCCCTAACCCTAACCCTAACCCTTCCGAAAGTCGGAGAAGCTCAAGGATGGTACCGATCGATGCGCGCTACCCCATTTAGTGGGGGTAGAGCCTACTTGCAAGTCTCTCCGACCTTCACAAAAAAAGTTATTCAAGAATATCTCTTTCTCCTATGTGCTTTCATCCCTAACCCTAACCCTAACCCTTCCGAAAGTCGGAGAAGCTCAAGGATGGTACCGATCGATGCGCGCTACTCCATTTAGTGGGGGTAGAGCCTACTTGCAAGTCTCTCCGACCTTCACAAAAAAAGTTATTCAAGAATATCTCCTCAGATTTGGGGGAATTTCGTCGGTCGACCTCTTCCGAAGGTCGTACAAGCTCGGGGATGGTACCAATCGATCCGCAGGACCCAAATTAGTCCAGATGCAACCACTTTCCAAGTCTCTCCGACCTTCACAAAAAAAGTTATTCAAGAATATCTCTTTCTCCTATGTGCTTTCATCCCTAACCCTAACCCTAACCCTTCCGAAAGTCGGAGAAGCTCAAGGATGGTACCGATCGATGCGCGCTACCCCATTTAGTGGGGGTAGAGCCTACTTGCAAGTCTCTCCGACCTTCACAAAAAAAGTTATTCAAGAATATCTCTTTCTCCTATGTGCTTTCATCCCTAACCCTAACCCTAACCCTTCCGAAAGTCGGAGAAGCTCAAGGATGGTACCGATCGATGCGCGCTACCCCATTTAGTGGGGGTAGAGCCTACTTGCAAGTCTCTCCGACCTTCACAAAAAAAGTTATTCAAGAATATCTCTTTCTCCTATGTGCTTTCATCCCTAACCCTAACCCTAACCCTTCCGAAAGTCGTAGAAGCTCAAGGATGGTACCGATCGATGCGCGCTACCCCATTTAGTGGGGGTAGAGCCTACTTGCAAGTCTCTCCGACCTTCACAAAAAAAGTTATTCAAGAATATCTCTTTCTCCTATGTGCTTTCATCCCTAACCCTAACCCTTCCAAAAGTCGGAGAAGCTCAAGGATGGTACTGATCGATGCGCGCTACCCCATTTAGTGGGGGTAGAGCCTACTTGCGTGTCTCTCCGACCTTCACAAAAAAAGTTATTCAAGAATATCTCCTCAGATTTGGGGGAATTTCGTCGGTCGACCTCTTCCGAAGGTCGTACAAGCTCGGGGATGGTACCAATCGATCCGCAGGACCCAAATTAGTCCAGATGCAACCACTTTCCAAGTCTCTCCGACCTTCACAAAAAAAGTTATTCAAGAATATCTCTTTCTCCTATGTGCTTTCATCCCTAACCCTAACCCTAACCCTTCCGAAAGTCGGAGAAGCTCAAGGATGGTACCGATCGATGCGCGCAACCCCATTTAGTGGGGGTAGAGCCTACTTGCAAGTCTCTCCGACCTTCACAAAAAACGTTATTCAAGAATATCTCCTCAGATTTGGGGGAATTTCGTCGGTCGACCTCTTTCGAAGGTCGTACAAGCTCGGGGATGGTACCAATCGATCCGCAGGACCCAAATTAGTCCAGATGCAACCACTTTCCAAGTCTCTCCGACCTTCACAAAAAAAGTTATTCAAGAATATCTCTTTCTCCTATGTGCTTTCATCCCTAACCCTAACCCTAACCCTTCCGAAAGTCGGAGAAGCTCAAGGATGGTACCGATCGATGCGCGCTACCCCATTTAGTGGGGGTAGAGCCTACTTGCAAGTCTCTCCGACCTTCACAAAAAAAGTTATTCAAGAATATCTCCTCAGATTTGGGGGAATTTCGTCGGTCGACCTCTTCCGAAGGTCGTACAAGCTCGGGGATGGTACCAATCGATCCGCAGGACCCAAATTAGTCCAGATGCAACCACTTTCCAAGTCTCTCCGACCTTCACAAAAAAAGTTATTCAAGAATATCTCTTTCTCCTATGTGCTTTCATCCCTAACTCTAACCCTAACCCTTCCGAAAGTCGGAGAAGCTCAAGGATGGTACCGATCGATGCGCGCAACCCCATTTAGTGGGGGTAGAGCCTACTTGCAAGTCTCTCCGACCTTCACAAAAAAAGTTATTCAAGAATATCTCCTCAGATTTGGGGGAATTTCGTCGGTCGACCTCTTCCGAAGGTCGTACAAGCTCGGGGATGGTACCAATCGATCCGCAGGACCCAAATTAGTCCAGATGCAACCACTTTCCAAGTCTCTCCGACCTTCACAAAAAAAGTTATTCAAGAATATCTCTTTCTCCTATGTGCTTTCATCCCTAACCCTAACCCTTCCGAAAGTCGGAGAAGCTCAAGGATGGTACCGATCGATGCGCGCTACCCCATTTAGTGGGGGTAGAGCCTACTTGCAAGTCTCTCCGACCTTCACAAAAAAAGTTATTCAAGAATATCTCTTTCTCCTATGTGCTTTCATCCCTAACCCTAACCCTAACCCTTCCGAAAGTCGGAGAAGCTCAAGGATGGTACCGATCGATGCGCGCAACCCCATTTAGTGGGGGTAGAGCCTACTTGCAAGTCTCTCCGACCTTCATAAAAAAAGTTATTCAAGAATATCTCCTCAGATTTGGGGGAATTTCGTCGGTCGACCTCTTCCGAAGGTCGTACAAGCTCGGGGATGGTACCAATCGATCCGCAGGACCCAAATTAGTCCAGATGCAACCACTTTCCAAGTCTCTCCGACCTTCACAAAAAAAGTTATTCAAGAATATCTCTTTCTCCTATGTGCTTTCATCCCTAACCCTAACCCTAACCCTTCCGAAAGTCGGAGAAGCTCAAGGATGGTACCGATCGATGCGCGCTACCCCATTTAGTGGGGGTAGAGCCTACTTGCAAGTCTCTCCGACCTTCACAAAAAAAGTTATTCAAGAATATCTCTTTCTCCTATGTGCTTTCATCCCTAACCCTAACCCTAACCCTTCCGAAAGTCGTAGAAGCTCAAGGATGGTACCGATCGATGCGCGCTACCCCATTTAGTGGGGGTAGAGCCTACTTGCAAGTCTCTCCGACCTTCACAAAAAAAGTTATTCAAGAATATCTCTTTCTCCTATGTGCTTTCATCCCTAACCCTAACCCTAACCCTTCCAAAAGTCGGAGAAGCTCAAGGATGGTACCGATCGATGCGCGCTACCCCATTTAGTGGGGGTAGAGCCTACTTGCATGTCTCTCCGACCTTCACAAAAAAAGTTATTAAAGAATATCTCCTCAGATTTGGGGGAATTTCGTCGGTCGACCTCTTCCGAAGGTCGTACAAGCTCGGGGATGGTACCAATCGATCCGCAGGACCCAAATTAGTCCAGATGCAACCACTTTCCAAGTCTCTCCGACCTTCACAAAAAAAGTTATTCAAGAATATTTCTTTCTCCTATGTGCTTTCATCCCTAACCCTAACCCTAACCCTTCCGAAAGTCGGAGAAGCTCAAGGATGGTACCGATCGATGCGCGCAACCCCATTTAGTGGGGGTAGAGCCTACTTGCAAGTCTCTCCGACCTTCACAAAAAAAGTTATTCAAGAATATCTCCTCAGATTTGGGGGAATTTCGTCGGTCGACCTCTTCCAAAGGTCGTACAAGCTCGGGGATGGTACCAATCGATCCGCAGGACCCAAATTAGTCCAGATGCAACCACTTTCCAAGTCTCTCCGACCTTCACAAAAAAAGTTATTCAAGAATATCTCTTTCTCCTATGTGCTTTCATCCCTAACCCTAACCCTAACCCTTCCGAAAGTCGGAGAAGCTCAAGGATGGTACCGATCGATGCGCGCAACCCCATTTAGTGGGGGTAGAGCCTACTTGCAAGTCTCTCCGACCTTCACAAAAAAAGTTATTCAAGAATATCTCCTCAGATTTGGGGGAATTTCGTCGGTCGACCTCTTCCGAAGGTCGTACAAGCTCGAGGATGGTACCAATCGATCCGCAGGACCCAAATTAGTCCAGATGCAACCACTTTCCAAGTCTCTCCGACCTTCACAAAAAAAGTTATTCAAGAATATCTCTTTCTCCTATGTGCTTTCATCCCTAACCCTAACCCTTCCGAAAGTCGGAGAAGCTCAAGGATGGTACCGATCGATGCGCGCTACCCCATTTAGTGGGGGTAGAGCCTACTTGCAAGTCTCTCCGACCTTCACAAAAAAAGTTATTCAAGAATATCTCTTTCTCCTATGTGCTTTCATCCCTAACCCTAACCCTAACCCTTCCGAAAGTCGGAGAAGCTCAAGGATGGTACCGATCGATGCGCGCAACCCCATTTAGTGGGGGTAGAGCCTACTTGCAAGTCTCTCCGACCTTCACAAAAAAAGTTATTCAAGAATATCTCCTCAGATTTGGGGGAATTTCGTCGGTCGACCTCTTCCGAAGGTCGTACAAGCTCGGGGATGGTACCAATCGATCCGCAGGACCCAAATTAGTCCAGATGCAACCACTTTCCAAGTCTCTCCGACCTTCACAAAAAAAGTTATTCAAGAATATCTCTTTCTCCTATGTGCTTTCATCCCTAACCCTAACCCTAACCCTTCCGAAAGTCGGAGAAGCTCAAGAATGGTACCGATCGATGCGCGCAACCCCATTTAGTGGGGGTAGAGCCTACTTGCAAGTCTCTCCGACCTTCACAAAAAAAGTTATTCAAGAATATCTCCTCAGATTTGGGGGAATTTCGTCGGTCGACCTCTTCCGAAGGTCGTACAAGCTCGGGGATGGTACCAATCGATCCGCAGGACCCAAATTAGTCCAGATGCAACCACTTTCCAAGTCTCTCCGACCTTCACAAAAAAAGTTATTCAAGAATATCTCTTTCTCCTATGTGCTTTCATCCCTAACCCTAACCCTTCCGAAAGTCGGAGAAGCTCAAGGATGGTACCGATCGATGCGCGCTACCCCATTTAGTGGGGGTAGAGCCTACTTGCAAGTCTCTCCGACCTTCACAAAAAAAGTTATTCAAGAATATCTCTTTCTCCTATGTGCTTTCATCCCTAACCCTAACCCTAACCCTTCCGAAAGTCGGAGAAGCTCAAGGATGGTACCGATCGATGCGCGCTACCCCATTTAGTGGGGGTAGAGCCTACTTGCAAGTCTCTCCGACCTTCACAAAAAAAGTTATTCAAGAATATCTCCTCAGATTTGGGGGAATTTCGTCGGTCGACCTCTTCCGAAGGTCGTACAAGCTCGGGGATGGTACCAATCGATCCGCAGGACCCAAATTAGTCCAGATGCAACCACTTTCCAAGTCTCTCCGACCTTCACAAAAAAAGTTATTCAAGAATATCTCTTTCTCCTATGTGCTTTCATCCCTAACTCTAACCCTAACCCTTCCGAAAGTCGGAGAAGCTCAAGGATGGTACCGATCGATGCGCGCAACCCCATTTAGTGGGGGTAGAGCCTACTTGCAAGTCTCTCCGACCTTCACAAAAAAAGTTATTCAAGAATATCTCCTCAGATTTGGGGGAATTTCGTCGGTCGACCTCTTCCGAAGGTCGTACAAGCTCGGGGATGGTACCAATCGATCCGCAGGACCCAAATTAGTCCAGATGCAACCACTTTCCAAGTCTCTTCGACCTTCACAAAAAAAGTTATTCAAGAATATCTCTTTCTCCTATGTGCTTTCATCCCTAACCCTAACCCTTCCGAAAGTCGGAGAAGCTCAAAGATGGTACCGATCGATGCGCGCTACCCCATTTAGTGGGGGTAGAGCCTACTTGCAAGTCTCTCCGACCTTCACAAAAAAAGTTATTCAAGAATATCTCTTTCTCCTATGTGCTTTCATCCCTAACCCTAACCCTAACCCTTCCGAAAGTCGGAGAAGCTCAAGGATGGTACCGATCGATGCGCGCAACCCCATTTAGTGGGGGTAGAGCCTACTTGCAAGTCTCTCCGACCTTCATAAAAAAAGTTATTCAAGAATATCTCCTCAGATTTGGGGGAATTTCGTCGGTCGACCTCTTCCGAAGGTCGTACAAGCTCGGGGATGGTACCAATCGATCCGCAGGACCCAAATTAGTCCAGATGCAACCACTTTCCAAGTCTCTCCGACCTTCACAAAAAAAGTTATTCAAGAATATCTCTTTCTCCTATGTGCTTTCATCCCTAACCCTAACCCTAACCCTTCCGAAAGTCGGAGAAGCTCAAGGATGGTACCGATCGATGCGCGCTACCCCATTTAGTGGGGGTAGAGCCTACTTGCAAGTCTCTCCGACCTTCACAAAAAAAGTTATTCAAGAATATCTCTTTCTCCTATGTGCTTTCATCCCTAACCCTAACCCTAACCCTTCCGAAAGTCGTAGAAGCTCAAGGATGGTACCGATCGATGCGCGCTACCCCATTTAGTGGGGGTAGAGCCTACTTGCAAGTCTCTCCGACCTTCACAAAAAAAGTTATTCAAGAATATCTCTTTCTCCTATGTGCTTTCATCCCTAACCCTAACCCTAACCCTTCCAAAAGTCGGAGAAGCTCAAGGATGGTACCGATCGATGCGCGCTACCCCATTTAGTGGGGGTAGAGCCTACTTGCATGTCTCTCCGACCTTCACAAAAAAAGTTATTAAAGAATATCTCCTCAGATTTGGGAGAATTTCGTCGGTCGACCTCTTCCGAAGGTCGTACAAGCTCGGGGATGGTACCAATCGATCCGCAGGACCCAAATTAGTCCAGATGCAACCACTTTCCAAGTCTCTCCGACCTTCACAAAAAAAGTTATTCAAGAATATCTCTTTCTCCTATGTGCTTTCATCCCTAACCCTAACCCTAACCCTTCCGAAAGTCGGAGAAGCTCAAGGATGGTACCGATCGATGCGCGCTACCCCATTTAGTGGGGGTAGAGCCTACTTGCAAGTCTCTCCGACCTTCACAAAAAAAGTTATTCAAGAATATCTCTTTCTCCTATGTGCTTTCATCCCTAACCCTAACCCTAACCCTTCCGAAAGTCGTAGAAGCTCAAGGATGGTACCGATCGATGCGCGCTACCCCATTTAGTGGGGGTAGAGCCTACTTGCAAGTCTCTCCGACCTTCACAAAAAAAGTTATTCAAGAATATCTCTTTCTCCTATGTGCTTTCATCCCTAACCCTAACCCTAACCCTTCCAAAAGTCGGAGAAGCTCAAGGATGGTACCGATCGATGCGCGCTACCCCATTTAGTGGGGGTAGAGCCTACTTGCATGTCTCTCCGACCTTCACAAAAAAAGTTATTAAAGAATATCTCCTCAGATTTGGGGGAATTTCGTCGGTCGACCTCTTCCGAAGGTCGTACAAGCTCGGGGATGGTACCAATCGATCCGCAGGACCCAAATTAGTCCAGATGCAACCACTTTCCAAGTCTCTCCGACCTTCACAAAAAAAGTTATTCAAGAATATTTCTTTCTCCTATGTGCTTTCATCCCTAACCCTAACCCTAACCCTTCCGAAAGTCGGAGAAGCTCAAGGATGGTACCGATCGATGCGCGCAACCCCATTTAGTGGGGGTAGAGCCTACTTGCAAGTCTCTCCGACCTTCACAAAAAAAGTTATTCAAGAATATCTCCTCAGATTTGGGGGAATTTCGTCGGTCGACCTCTTCCAAAGGTCGTACAAGCTCGGGGATGGTACCAATCGATCCGCAGGACCCAAATTAGTCCAGATGCAACCACTTTCCAAGTCTCTCCGACCTTCACAAAAAAAGTTATTCAAGAATATCTCTTTCTCCTATGTGCTTTCATCCCTAACCCTAACCCTAACCCTTCCGAAAGTCGGAGAAGCTCAAGGATGGTACCGATCGATGCGCGCAACCCCATTTAGTGGGGGTAGAGCCTACTTGCAAGTCTCTCCGACCTTCACAAAAAAAGTTATTCAAGAATATCTCCTCAGATTTGGGGGAATTTCGTCGGTCGACCTCTTCCGAAGGTCGTACAAGCTCGAGGATGGTACCAATCGATCCGCAGGACCCAAATTAGTCCAGATGCAACCACTTTCCAAGTCTCTCCGACCTTCACAAAAAAAGTTATTCAAGAATATCTCTTTCTCCTATGTGCTTTCATCCCTAACCCTAACCCTTCCGAAAGTCGGAGAAGCTCAAGGATGGTACCGATCGATGCGCGCTACCCCATTTAGTGGGGGTAGAGCCTACTTGCAAGTCTCTCCGACCTTCACAAAAAAAGTTATTCAAGAATATCTCTTTCTCCTATGTGCTTTCATCCCTAACCCTAACCCTAACCCTTCCGAAAGTCGGAGAAGCTCAAGGATGGTACCGATCGATGCGCGCAACCCCATTTAGTGGGGGTAGAGCCTACTTGCAAGTCTCTCCGACCTTCACAAAAAAAGTTATTCAAGAATATCTCCTCAGATTTGGGGGAATTTCGTCGGTCGACCTCTTCCGAAGGTCGTACAAGCTCGGGGATGGTACCAATCGATCCGCAGGACCCAAATTAGTCCAGATGCAACCACTTTCCAAGTCTCTCCGACCTTCACAAAAAAAGTTATTCAAGAATATCTCTTTCTCCTATGTGCTTTCATCCCTAACCCTAACCCTAACCCTTCCGAAAGTCGGAGAAGCTCAAGAATGGTACCGATCGATGCGCGCAACCCCATTTAGTGGGGGTAGAGCCTACTTGCAAGTCTCTCCGACCTTCACAAAAAAAGTTATTCAAGAATATCTCCTCAGATTTGGGGGAATTTCGTCGGTCGACCTCTTCCGAAGGTCGTACAAGCTCGGGGATGGTACCAATCGATCCGCAGGACCCAAATTAGTCCAGATGCAACCACTTTCCAAGTCTCTCCGACCTTCACAAAAAAAGTTATTCAAGAATATCTCTTTCTCCTATGTGCTTTCATCCCTAACCCTAACCCTTCCGAAAGTCGGAGAAGCTCAAGGATGGTACCGATCGATGCGCGCTACCCCATTTAGTGGGGGTAGAGCCTACTTGCAAGTCTCTCCGACCTTCACAAAAAAAGTTATTCAAGAATATCTCTTTCTCCTATGTGCTTTCATCCCTAACCCTAACCCTAACCCTTCCGAAAGTCGGAGAAGCTCAAGGATGGTACCGATCGATGCGCGCTACCCCATTTAGTGGGGGTAGAGCCTACTTGCAAGTCTCTCCGACCTTCACAAAAAAAGTTATTCAAGAATATCTCCTCAGATTTGGGGGAATTTCGTCGGTCGACCTCTTCCGAAGGTCGTACAAGCTCGGGGATGGTACCAATCGATCCGCAGGACCCAAATTAGTCCAGATGCAACCACTTTCCAAGTCTCTCCGACCTTCACAAAAAAAGTTATTCAAGAATATCTCTTTCTCCTATGTGCTTTCATCCCTAACTCTAACCCTAACCCTTCCGAAAGTCGGAGAAGCTCAAGGATGGTACCGATCGATGCGCGCAACCCCATTTAGTGGGGGTAGAGCCTACTTGCAAGTCTCTCCGACCTTCACAAAAAAAGTTATTCAAGAATATCTCCTCAGATTTGGGGGAATTTCGTCGGTCGACCTCTTCCGAAGGTCGTACAAGCTCGGGGATGGTACCAATCGATCCGCAGGACCCAAATTAGTCCAGATGCAACCACTTTCCAAGTCTCTTCGACCTTCACAAAAAAAGTTATTCAAGAATATCTCTTTCTCCTATGTGCTTTCATCCCTAACCCTAACCCTTCCGAAAGTCGGAGAAGCTCAAGGATGGTACCGATCGATGCGCGCTACCCCATTTAGTGGGGGTAGAGCCTACTTGCAAGTCTCTCCGACCTTCACAAAAAAAGTTATTCAAGAATATCTCTTTCTCCTATGTGCTTTCATCCCTAACCCTAACCCTAACCCTTCCGAAAGTCGGAGAAGCTCAAGGATGGTACCGATCGATGCGCGCAACCCCATTTAGTGGGGGTAGAGCCTACTTGCAAGTCTCTCCGACCTTCATAAAAAAAGTTATTCAAGAATATCTCCTCAGATTTGGGGGAATTTCGTCGGTCGACCTCTTCCGAAGGTCGTACAAGCTCGGGGATGGTACCAATCGATCCGCAGGACCCAAATTAGTCCAGATGCAACCACTTTCCAAGTCTCTCCGACCTTCACAAAAAAAGTTATTCAAGAATATCTCTTTCTCCTATGTGCTTTCATCCCTAACCCTAACCCTAACCCTTCCGAAAGTCGGAGAAGCTCAAGGATGGTACCGATCGATGCGCGCTACCCCATTTAGTGGGGGTAGAGCCTACTTGCAAGTCTCTCCGACCTTCACAAAAAAAGTTATTCAAGAATATCTCTTTCTCCTATGTGCTTTCATCCCTAACCCTAACCCTAACCCTTCCGAAAGTCGTAGAAGCTCAAGGATGGTACCGATCGATGCGCGCTACCCCATTTAGTGGGGGTAGAGCCTACTTGCAAGTCTCTCCGACCTTCACAAAAAAAGTTATTCAAGAATATCTCTTTCTCCTATGTGCTTTCATCCCTAACCCTAACCCTAACCCTTCCAAAAGTCGGAGAAGCTCAAGGATGGTACCGATCGATGCGCGCTACCCCATTTAGTGGGGGTAGAGCCTACTTGCATGTCTCTCCGACCTTCACAAAAAAAGTTATTAAAGAATATCTCCTCAGATTTGGGAGAATTTCGTCGGTCGACCTCTTCCGAAGGTCGTACAAGCTCGGGGATGGTACCAATCGATCCGCAGGACCCAAATTAGTCCAGATGCAACCACTTTCCAAGTCTCTCCGACCTTCACAAAAAAAGTTATTCAAGAATATCTCTTTCTCCTATGTGCTTTCATCCCTAACCCTAACCCTAACCCTTCCGAAAGTCGGAGAAGCTCAAGGATGGTACCGATCGATGCGCGCAACCCCATTTAGTGGGGGTAGAGCCTACTTGCAAGTCTCTCCGACCTTCACAAAAAAAGTTATTCAAGAATATCTCCTCAGATTTGGGGGAATTTCGTCGGTCGACCTCTTCCGAAGGTCGTACAAGCTCGGGGATGGTACCAATCGATCCGCAGGACCCAAATTAGTCCAGATGCAACCACTTTCCAAGTCTCTCCGACCTTCACAAAAAAAGTTATTCAAGAATATCTCTTTCTCCTATGTGCTTTCATCCCTAACCCTAACCCTAACCCTTCCGAAAGTCGGAGAAGCTCAAGGATGGTACCGATCGATGCGCGCAACCCCATTTAGTGGGGGTAGAGCCTACTTGCAAGTCTCTCCGACCTTCACAAAAAAAGTTATTCAAGAATATCTCCTCAGATTTGGGGGAATTTCGTCGGTCGACCTCTTCCGAAGGTCGTACAAGCTCGAGGATGGTACCAATCGATCCGCAGGACCCAAATTAGTCCAGATGCAACCACTTTCCAAGTCTCTCCGACCTTCACAAAAAAAGTTATTCAAGAATATCTCTTTCTCCTATGTGCTTTCATCCCTAACCCTAACCCTTCCGAAAGTCGGAGAAGCTCAAGGATGGTACCGATCGATGCGCGCTACCCCATTTAGTGGGGGTAGAGCCTACTTGCAAGTCTCTCCGACCTTCACAAAAAAAGTTATTCAAGAATATCTCTTTCTCCTATGTGCTTTCATCCCTAACCCTAACCCTAACCCTTCCGAAAGTCGGAGAAGCTCAAGGATGGTACCGATCGATGCGCGCAACCCCATTTAGTGGGGGTAGAGCCTACTTGCAAGTCTCTCCGACCTTCATAAAAAAAGTTATTCAAGAATATCTCCTCAGATTTGGGGGAATTTCGTCGGTCGACCTCTTCCGAAGGTCGTACAAGCTCGGGGATGGTACCAATCGATCCGCAGGACCCAAATTAGTCCAGATGCAACCACTTTCCAAGTCTCTCCGACCTTCACAAAAAAAGTTATTCAAGAATATCTCTTTCTCCTATGTGCTTTCATCCCTAACCCTAACCCTAACCCTTCCGAAAGTCGGAGAAGCTCAAGGATGGTACCGATCGATGCGCGCTACCCCATTTAGTGGGGGTAGAGCCTACTTGCAAGTCTCTCCGACCTTCACAAAAAAAGTTATTCAAGAATATCTCTTTCTCCTATGTGCTTTCATCCCTAACCCTAACCCTAACCCTTCCGAAAGTCGTAGAAGCTCAAGGATGGTACCGATCGATGCGCGCTACCCCATTTAGTGGGGGTAGAGCCTACTTGCAAGTCTCTCCGACCTTCACAAAAAAAGTTATTCAAGAATATCTCTTTCTCCTATGTGCTTTCATCCCTAACCCTAACCCTAACCCTTCCGAAAGTCGGAGAAGCTCAAGGATGGTACCGATCGATGCGCGCAACCCCATTTAGTGGGGGTAGAGCCTACTTGCAAGTCTCTCCGACCTTCACAAAAAAAGTTATTCAAGAATATCTCCTCAGATTTGGGGGAATTTCGTCAGTCGACCTCTTCCGAAGGTCGTACAAGCTCGGGGATGGTACCAATCGATCCGCAGGACCCAAATTAGTCCAGATGCAACCACTTTCCAAGTCTCTCCGACCTTCACAAAAAAAGTTATTCAAGAATATCTCTTTCTCCTATGTGCTTTCATCCCTAACCCTAACCCTAACCCTTCCGAAAGTCGGAGAAGCTCAAGAATGGTACCGATCGATGCGCGCAACCCCATTTAGTGGGGGTAGAGCCTACTTGCAAGTCTCTCCGACCTTCACAAAAAAAGTTATTCAAGAATATCTCCTCAGATTTGGGGGAATTTCGTCGGTCGACCTCTTCCGAAGGTCGTACAAGCTCGGGGATGGTACCAATCGATCCGCAGGACCCAAATTAGTCCAGATGCAACCACTTTCCAAGTCTCTCCGACCTTCACAAAAAAAGTTATTCAAGAATATCTCTTTCTCCTATGTGCTTTCATCCCTAACCCTAACCCTAACCCTTCCGAAAGTCGGAGAAGCTCAAGGATGGTACCGATCGATGCGTGCAACCCCATTTAGTGGGGGTAGAGCCTACTTGCAAGTCTCTCCGACCTTCACAAAAAAAGTTATTCAAGAATATCTCCTCAGATTTGGGGGAATTTCGTCGGTCGACCTCTTCCGAAGGTCGTACAAGCTCGGGGATGGTACCAATCGATCCGCAGGACCCAAATTAGGCCAGATGCAACCACTTTCCAAGTCTCTCCGACCTTCACAAAAAAAGTTATTCAAGAATATCTCTTTCTCCTATGTGCTTTCATCCCTAACCCTAACCCTTCCGAAAGTCGGAGAAGCTCAAGGATGGTACCGATCGATGCGCGCTACCCCATTTAGTGGGGGTAGAGCCTACTTGCAAGTCTCTCCGACCTTCACAAAAAAAGTTATTCAAGAATATCTCTTTCTCCTATGTGCTTTCATCCCTAACCCTAACCCTAACCCTTCCGAAAGTCGGAGAAGCTCAAGGATGGTACCGATCGATGCGCGCAACCCCATTTAGTGGGGGTAGAGCCTACTTGCAAGTCTCTCCGACCTTCACAAAAAAAGTTATTCAAGAATATCTCCTCAGATTTGGGGGAATTTCGTCGGTCGACCTCTTCCGAAGGTCGTACAAGCTCGGGGATGGTACCAATCGATCCGCAGGACCCAAATTAGTCCAGATGCAACCACTTTCCAAGTCTCTCCGACCTTCACAAAAAAAGTTATTCAAGAATATCTCTTTCTCCTATGTGCTTTCATCCCTAACCCTAACCCTAACCCTTCCGAAAGTCGGAGAAGCTCAAGGATGGTACCGATCGATGCGCGCTACCCCATTTAGTGGGGGTAGAGCCTACTTGCAAGTCTCTCCGACCTTCACAAAAAAAGTTATTCAAGAATATCTCTTTCTCCTATGTGCTTTCATCCCTAACCCTAACCCTAACCCTTCCGAAAGTCGGAGAAGCTCAAGGATGGTACCGATCGATGCGCGCTACCCCATTTAGTGGGGGTAGAGCCTACTTGCAAGTCTCTCCGACCTTCACAAAAAAAGTTATTCAAGAATATCTCTTTCTCCTATGTGCTTTCATCCCTAACCCTAACCCTAACCCTTCCAAAAGTCGGAGAAGCTCAAGGATGGTACCGATCGATGCGTGCTACCCCATTTAGTGGGGGTAGAGCCTACTTGCATGTCTCTCCGACCTTCACAAAAAAAGTTATTCAAGAATATCTCCTCAGATTTGGGGGAATTTCGTCGGTCGACCTCTTCCGAAGGTCGTACAAGCTCGGGGATGGTACCAATCGATCCGCAGGACCCAAATTAGTCCAGATGCAACCACTTTCCAAGTCTCTCCGACCTTCACAAAAAAAGTTATTCAAGAATATCTCTTTCTCCTATGTGCTTTCATCCCTAACCCTAACCCTAACCCTTCCGAAAGTCGGAGAAGCTCAAGGATGGTACCGATCGATGCGCGCAACCCCATTTAGTGGGGGTAGAGCCTACTTGCAAGTCTCTCCGACCTTCACAAAAAAAGTTATTCAAGAATATCTCCTCAGATTTGGGGGAATTTCGTCGGTCGACCTCTTCCGAAGGTCGTACAAGCTCGGGGATGGTACCAATCGATCCGCAGGACCCAAATTAGTCCAGATGCAACCACTTTCCAAGTCTCTCCGACCTTCACAAAAAAAGTTATTCAAGAATATCTCTTTCTCCTATGTGCTTTCATCCCTAACCCTAACCCTAACCCTTCCGAAAGTCGGAGAAGCTCAAGGATGGTACCGATCGATGCGCGCAACCCCATTTAGTGGGGGTAGAGCCTACTTGCAAGTCTCTCCGACCTTCACAAAAAAAGTTATTCAAGAATATCTCCTCAGATTTGGGGGAATTTCGTCGGTCGACCTCTTCCGAAGGTCGTACAAGCTCGGGGATGGTACCAATCGATCCGCAGGACCCAAATTAGTCCAGATGCAACCACTTTCCAAGTCTCTCCGACCTTCACAAAAAAAGTTATTCAAGAATATCTCTTTCTCCTATGTGCTTTCATCCCTAACCCTAACCCTAACCCTTCCGAAAGTCGGAGAAGCTCAAGAATGGTACCGATCGATGCGCGCAACCCCATTTAGTGGGGGTAGAGCCTACTTGCAAGTCTCTCCGACCTTCACAAAAAAAGTTATTCAAGAATATCTCCTCAGATTTGGGGGAATTTCGTCGGTCGACCTCTTCCGAAGGTCGTACAAGCTCGGGGATGGTACCAATCGATCCGCAGGACCCAAATTAGTCCAGATGCAACCACTTTCCAAGTCTCTCCGACCTTCACAAAAAAAGTTATTCAAGAATATCTCTTTCTCCTATGTGCTTTCATCCCTAACCCTAACCCTAACCCTTCCGAAAGTCGGAGAAGCTCAAGGATGGTACCGATCGATGCGTGCAACCCCATTTAGTGGGGGTAGAGCCTACTTGCAAGTCTCTCCGACCTTCACAAAAAAAGTTATTCAAGAATATCTCCTCAGATTTGGGGGAATTTCGTCGGTCGACCTCTTCCGAAGGTCGTACAAGCTCGGGGATGGTACCAATCGATCCGCAGGACCCAAATTAGTCCAGATGCAACCACTTTCCAAGTCTCTCCGACCTTCACAAAAAAAGTTATTCAAGAATATCTCTTTCTCCTATGTGCTTTCATCCCTAACCCTAACCCTTCCGAAAGTCGTAGAAGCTCAAGGATGGTACCGATCGATGCGCGCTACCCCATTTAGTGGGGGTAGAGCCTACTTGCAAGTCTCTCCGACCTTCACAAAAAAAGTTATTCAAGAATATCTCTTTCTCCTATGTGCTTTCATCCCTAACCCTAACCCTAACCCTTCCGAAAGTCGGAGAAGCTCAAGGATGGTACCGATCGATGCGCGCAACCCCATTTAGTGGGGGTAGAGCCTACTTGCAAGTCTCTCCGACCTTCACAAAAAAAGTTATTCAAGAATATCTCCTCAGATTTGGGGGAATTTCGTCGGTCGACCTCTTCAGAAGGTCGTACAAGCTCGGGGATGGTACCAATCGATCCGCAGGACCCAAATTAGTCCAGATGCAACCACTTTCCAAGTCTCTCCGACCTTCACAAAAAAAGTTATTCAAGAATATCTCTTTCTCCTATGTGCTTTCATCCCTAACCCTAACCCTAACCCTTCCGAAAGTCGGAGAAGCTCAAGGATGGTACCGATCGATGCGCGCTACCCCATTTAGTGGGGGTAGAGCCTACTTGCAAGTCTCTCCGACCTTCACAA
The DNA here is from genome assembly GCF_963576545.1 of Limanda limanda. Classification (NCBI taxonomy): domain Eukaryota; kingdom Metazoa; phylum Chordata; class Actinopteri; order Pleuronectiformes; family Pleuronectidae; genus Limanda; species Limanda limanda. The sequence goes on from NW_026870525.1 coordinate 1,179,750, forward strand.
AAAAAGTTATTCAAGAATATCTCTTTCTCCTATGTGCTTTCATCCCTAACCCTAACCCTAACCCTTCCGAAAGTCGGAGAAGCTCAAGGATGGTACCGATCGATGCGCGCTACCCCATTTAGTGGGGGTAGAGCCTACTTGCAAGTCTCTCCGACCTTCACAAAAAAAGTTATTCAAGAATATCTCTTTCTCCTATGTGCTTTCATCCCTAACCCTAACCCTAACCCTTCCAAAAGTCGGAGAAGCTCAAGGATGGTACCGATCGATGCGTGCTACCCCATTTAGTGGGGGTAGAGCCTACTTGCATGTCTCTCCGACCTTCACAAAAAAAGTTATTCAAGAATATCTCCTCAGATTTGGGGGAATTTCGTCGGTCGACCTCTTCCGAAGGTCGTACAAGCTCGGGGATGGTACCAATCGATCCGCAGGACCCAAATTAGTCCAGATGCAACCACTTTCCAAGTCTCTCCGACCTTCACAAAAAAAGTTATTCAAGAATATCTCTTTCTCCTATGTGCTTTCATCCCTAACCCTAACCCTAACCCTTCCGAAAGTCGGAGAAGCTCAAGGATGGTACCGATCGATGCGCGCAACCCCATTTAGTGGGGGTAGAGCCTACTTGCAAGTCTCTCCGACCTTCACAAAAAAAGTTATTCAAGAATATCTCCTCAGATTTGGGGGAATTTCGTCGGTCGACCTCTTCCGAAGGTCGTACAAGCTCGGGGATGGTACCAATCGATCCGCAGGACCCAAATTAGTCCAGATGCAACCACTTTCCAAGTCTCTCCGACCTTCACAAAAAAAGTTATTCAAGAATATCTCTTTCTCCTATGTGCTTTCATCCCTAACCCTAACCCTAACCCTTCCGAAAGTCGGAGAAGCTCAAGGATGGTACCGATCGATGCGCGCTACCCCATTTAGTGGGGGTAGAGCCTACTTGCAAGTCTCTCCGACCTTCACAAAAAAAGTTATTCAAGAATATCTCTTTCTCCTATGTGCTTTCATCCCTAACCCTAACCCTAACCCTTCCGAAAGTCGGAGAAGCTCAAAAATGGTACAGATCGATGCGCGCTACCCCATTTAGTGGGGGTAGAGCCTACTTGCAAGTCTCTCCGACCTTCACAAAAAAAGTTATTCAAGAATATCTCTTTCTCCTATGTGCTTTCATCCCTAACCCTAACCCTAACCCTTTCGAAAGTCGTAGAAGCTCAAGGATGGTACCGATCGATGCGCGCTACCCCATTTAGTGGGGGTAGAGCCTACTTGCAAGTCTCTCCGACCTTCACAAAAAAAGTTATTCAAGAATATCTCTTTCTCCTATGTGCTTTCATCCCTAACCCTAACCCTAACCCTTCCAAAAGTCGGAGAAGCTCAAGGATGGTACCGATCGATGTGCGCTACCCCATTTAGTGGGGGTAGAGCCTACTTGCATGTCTCTCCGACCTTCACAAAAAAAGTTATTCAAGAATATCTCCTCAGATTTGGGGGAATTTCGTCGGTCGACCTCTTCCGAAGGTCGTACAAGCTCGGGGATGGTACCAATCGATCCGCAGGACCCAAATTAGTCCAGATGCAACCACTTTCCAAGTCTCTCCGACCTTCACAAAAAAAGTTATTCAAGAATATCTCTTTCTCCTATGTGCTTTCATCCCTAACCCTAACCCTAACCCTTCCGAAAGTCGGAGAAGCTCAAGGATGGTACCGATCGATGCGCGCAACCCCATTTAGTGGGGGTAGAGCCTACTTGCAAGTCTCTCCGACCTTCACAAAAAAAGTTATTCAAGAATATCTCCTCAGATTTGGGGGAATTTCGTCGGTCGACCTCTTCCGAAGGTCGTACAAGCTCGGGGATGGTACCAATCGATCCGCAGGACCCAAATTAGTCCAGATGCAACCACTTTCCAAGTCTCTCCGACCTTCACAAAAAAAGTTATTCAAGAATATCTCTTTCTCCTATGTGCTTTCATCCCTAACCCTAACCCTAACCCTTCCGAAAGTCGGAGAAGCTCAAGGATGGTACCGATCGATGCGCGCTACCCCATTTAGTGGGGGTAGAGCCTACTTGCAAGTCTCTCCGACCTTCACAAAAAAAGTTATTCAAGAATATCTCTTTCTCCTATGTGCTTTCATCCCTAACCCTAACCCTTCCGAAAGTCGGAGAAGCTCAAGGATGGTACCGATCGATGCGCGCAACCCCATTTAGTGGGGGTAGAGCCTACTTGCAAGTCTCTCCGACCTTCACAAAAAAAGTTATTCAAGAATATCTCCTCAGATTTGGGGGAATTTCGTCGGTCGACCTCTTCCGAAGGTCGTACAAGCTCGCGGATGGTACCAATCGATCCACAGGACCCAAATTAGTCCAGATGCAACCACTTTCCAAGTCTCTCCGACCTTCACAAAAAAAGTTATTCAAGAATATCTCTTTCTCCTATGTGCTTTCATCCCTAACCCTAACCCTAACCCTTCCGAAAGTCGGAGAAGCTCAAGGATGGTACCGATCGATGCGCGCTACCCCATTTAGTGGGGGTAGAGCCTACTTGCAAGTCTCTCCGACCTTCACAAAAAAAGTTATTCAAGAATATCTCCTCAGATTTGGGGGAATTTCGTCGGTCGACCTCTTCCGAAGGTCTTTCAAGCTCGGGGATGGTACCAATCGATCTGCAGGACCCAAATTAGTCCAGATGCAACCACTTTCCAAGTCTCTCCGACCTTCACAAAAAAAGTTATTCAAGAATATCTCTTTCTCCTATGTGCTTTCATCCCTAACCCTAACCCTAACCCTTCCGAAAGTCGGAGAAGCTCAAGGATGGTACCGATCGATGCGCGCTACCCCATTTAGTGGGGGTAGAGCCTACTTGCAAGTCTCTCCGACCTTCACAAAAAAAGTTATTCAAGAATATCTCTTTCTCCTATATGCTTTCATCCCTAACCCTAACCCTAACCCTTCCGAAAGTCGGAGAAGCTCAAGGATGGTACCGATCGATGCGCGCTACCCCATTTAGTGGGGGTAGAGCCTACTTGCAAGTCTCTCCGACCTTCACAAAAAAAGTTATTCAAGAATATCTCTTTCTCCTATGTGCTTTCATCCCTAACCCTAACCCTAACCCTTTCGAAAGTCGTAGAAGCTCAAGGATGGTACCGATCGATGCGCGCTACCCCATTTAGTGGGGGTAGAGCCTACTTGCAAGTCTCTCCGACCTTCACAAAAAAAGTTATTCAAGAATATCTCTTTCTCCTATGTGCTTTCATCCCTAACCCTAACCCTAACCCTTCCAAAAGTCGGAGAAGCTCAAGGATGGTACCGATCGATGCGCGCTACCCCATTTAGTGGGGGTAGAGCCTACTTGCATGTCTCTCCGACCTTCACAAAAAAAGTTATTCAAGAATATCTCCTCAGATTTGGGGGAATTTCGTCGGTCGACCTCTTCCGAAGGTCGTACAAGCTCGGGGATGGTACCAATCGATCCGCAGGACCCAAATTAGTCCAGATGCAACCACTTTCCAAGTCTCTCCGACCTTCACAAAAAAAGTTATTCAAGAATATCTCTTTCTCCTATGTGCTTTCATCCCTAACCCTAACCCTAACCCTTCCGAAAGTCGGAGAAGCTCAAGGATGGTACCGATCGATGCGCGCAACCCCATTTAGTGGGGGTAGAGCCTACTTGCAAGTCTCTCCGACCTTCACAAAAAAAGTTATTCAAGAATATCTCCTCAGATTTGGGGGAATTTCGTCGGTCGACCTCTTTCGAAGGTCGTACAAGCTCGGGGATGGTACCAATCGATCCGCAGGACCCAAATTAGTCCAGATGCAACCACTTTCCAAGTCTCTCCGACCTTCACAAAAAAAGTTATTCAAGAATATCTCTTTCTCCTATGTGCTTTCATCCCTAACCCTAACCCTAACCCTTCCGAAAGTCGGAGAAGCTCAAGGATGGTACCGATCGATGCGCGTTACCCCATTTAGTGGGGGTAGAGCCTACTTGCAAGTCTCTCCGACCTTCACAAAAAAAGTTATTCAAGAATATCTCTTTCTCCTATGTGCTTTCATCCCTAACCCTAACCCTTCCGAAAGTCGGAGAAGCTCAAGGATGGTACCGATCGATGCGCGCAACCCCATTTAGTGGGGGTAGAGCCTACTTGCAAGTCTCTCCGACCTTCACAAAAAAAGTTATTCAAGAATATCTCCTCAGATTTGGGGGAATTTCGTCGGTCGACCTCTTCCGAAGGTCGTACAAGCTCGGGGATGGTACCAATCGATCCACAGGACCCAAATTAGTCCAGATGCAACCACTTTCCAAGTCTCTCCGACCTTCACAAAAAAAGTTATTCAAGAATATCTCTTTCTCCTATGTGCTTTCATCCCTAACCCTAACCCTAACCCTTCCGAAAGTCGGAGAAGCTCAAGGATGGTACCGATCGATGCGCGCTACCCCATTTAGTGGGGGTAGAGCCTACTTGCAAGTCTCTCCGACCTTCACAAAAAAAGTTATTCAAGAATATCTCTTTCTCCTATATGCTTTCATCCCTAACCCTAACCCTAACCCTTCCGAAAGTCGGAGAAGCTCAAGGATGGTACCGATCGATGCGCGCTACCCCATTTAGTGGGGGTAGAGCCTACTTGCAAGTCTCTCCGACCTTCACAAAAAAAGTTATTCAAGAATATCTCTTTCTCCTATGTGCTTTCATCCCTAACCCTAACCCTAACCCTTCCAAAAGTCGGAGAAGCTCAAGGATGGTACCGATCGATGTGCGCTACCCCATTTAGTGGGGGTAGAGCCTACTTGCAAGTCTCTCCGACCTTCACAAAAAAAGTTATTCAAGAATATCTCTTTCTCCTATGTGCTTTCATCCCTAACCCTAACCCTAACCCTTTCGAAAGTCGTAGAAGCTCAAGGATGGTACCGATCGATGCGCGCTACCCCATTTAGTGGGGGTAGAGCCTACTTGCAAGTCTCTCCGACCTTCACAAAAAAAGTTATTCAAGAATATCTCTTTCTCCTATATGCTTTCATCCCTAACCCTAACCCTAACCCTTCCGAAAGTCGGAGAAGCTCAAGGATGGTACCGATCGATGCGCGCTACCCCATTTAGTGGGGGTAGAGCCTACTTGCAAGTCTCTCCGACCTTCACAAAAAAAGTTATTCAAGAATATCTCTTTCTCCTATGTGCTTTCATCCCTAACCCTAACCCTAACCCTTTCGAAAGTCGTAGAAGCTCAAGGATGGTACCGATCGATGCGCGCTACCCCATTTAGTGGGGGTAGAGCCTACTTGCAAGTCTCTCCGACCTTCACAAAAAAAGTTATTCAAGAATATCTCTTTCTCCTATGTGCTTTCATCCCTAACCCTAACCCTAACCCTTCCAAAAGTCGGAGAAGCTCAAAGATGGTACCGATCGATGCGCGCTACCCCATTTAGTGGGGGTAGAGCCTACTTGCATGTCTCTCCGACCTTCACAAAAAAAGTTATTCAAGAATATCTCCTCAGATTTGGGGGAATTTCGTCGGTCGACCTCTTCCGAAGGTCGTACAAGCTCGGGGATGGTACCAATCGATCCGCAGGACCCAAATTAGTCCAGATGCAACCACTTTCCAAGTCTCTCCGACCTTCACAAAAAAAGTTATTCAAGAATATCTCTTTCTCCTATGTGCTTTCATCCCTAACCCTAACCCTTCCGAAAGTCGGAGAAGCTCAAGGATGGTACCGATCGATGCGCGCAACCCCATTTAGTGGGGGTAGAGCCTACTTGCAAGTCTCTCCGACCTTCACAAAAAAAGTTATTCAAGAATATCTCCTCAGATTTGGGGGAATTTCGTCGGTCGACCTCTTCCGAAGGTCGTACAAGCTCGGGGATGGTACCAATCGATCCGCAGGACCCAAATTAGTCCAGATGCAACCACTTTCCAAGTCTCTCCGACCTTCACAAAAAAAGTTATTCAAGAATATCTCTTTCTCCTATGTGCTTTCATCCCTAACCCTAACCCTTCCGAAAGTCGGAGAAGCTCAAGGATGGTACCGATCGATGCGCGCTACCCCATTTAGTGGGGGTAGAGCCTACTTGCAAGTCTCTCCGACCTTCACAAAAAAAGTTATTCAAGAATATCTCTTTCTCCTATGTGCTTTCATCCCTAACCCTAACCCTTCCGAAAGTCGGAGAAGCTCAAGGATGGTACCGATCGATGCGCGCAACCCCATTTAGTGGGGGTAGAGCCTACTTGCAAGTCTCTCCGACCTTCACAAAAAAAGTTATTCAAGAATATCTCCTCAGATTTGGGGGAATTTCGTCGGTCGACCTCTTCCGAAGGTCGTACAAGCTCGGGGATGGTACCAATCGATCCACAGGACCCAAATTAGTCCAGATGCAACCACTTTCCAAGTCTCTCCGACCTTCACAAAAAAAGTTATTCAAGAATATCTCTTTCTCCTATGTGCTTTCATCCCTAACCCTAACCCTAACCCTTCCGAAAGTCGGAGAAGCTCAAGGATGGTACCGATCGATGCGCGCTACCCCATTTAGTGGGGGTAGAGCCTACTTGCAAGTCTCTCCGACCTTCACAAAAAAAGTTATTCAAGAATATCTCCTCAGATTTGGGGGAATTTCGTCGGTCGACCTCTTCCGAAGGTCGTACAAGCTCGGGGATGGTACCAATCGATCCGCAGGACCCAAATTAGTCCAGATGCAACCACTTTCCAAGTCTCTCCGACCTTCACAAAAAAAGTTATTCAAGAATATCTCTTTCTCCTATGTGCTTTCATCCCTAACCCTAACCCTAACCCTTTCGAAAGTCGTAGAAGCTCAAGGATGGTACCGATCGATGCGCGCTACCCCATTTAGTGGGGGTAGAGCCTACTTGCAAGTCTCTCCGACCTTCACAAAAAAAGTTATTCAAGAATATCTCTTTCTCCTATATGCTTTCATCCCTAACCCTAACCCTAACCCTTCCGAAAGTCGGAGAAGCTCAAGGATGGTACCGATCGATGCGCGCTACCCCATTTAGTGGGGGTAGAGCCTACTTGCAAGTCTCTCCGACCTTCACAAAAAAAGTTATTCAAGAATATCTCTTTCTCCTATGTGCTTTCATCCCTAACCCTAACCCTAACCCTTTCGAAAGTCGTAGAAGCTCAAGGATGGTACCGATCGATGCGCGCTACCCCATTTAGTGGGGGTAGAGCCTACTTGCAAGTCTCTCCGACCTTCACAAAAAAAGTTATTCAAGAATATCTCTTTCTCCTATGTGCTTTCATCCTAACCCTAACCCTAACCCTTCCGAAAGTCGTAGAAGCTCAAGGATGGTACCGATCGATGCGCGCTACCCCATTTAGTGGGGGTAGAGCCTACTTGCAAGTCTCTCCGACCTTCACAAAAAAAGTTATTCAAGAATATCTCTTTCTCCTATGTGCTTTCATCCCTAACCCTAACCCTAACCCTTCCAAAAGTCGGAGAAGCTCAAGGATGGTACCGATCGATGCGCGCTACCCCATTTAGTGGGGGTAGAGCCTACTTGCATGTCTCTCCGACCTTCACAAAAAAAGTTATTCAAGAATATCTCCTCAGATTTGGGGGAATTTCGTCGGTCGACCTCTTCCGAAGGTCGTACAAGCTCGGGGATGGTACCAATCGATCCGCAGGACCCAAATTAGTCCAGATGCAACCACTTTCCAAGTCTCTCCGACCTTCACAAAAAAAGTTATTCAAGAATATCTCTTTCTCCTATGTGCTTTCATCCCTAACCCTAACCCTAACCCTTCCGAAAGTCGGAGAAGCTCAAGGATGGTACCGATCGATGCGCGCAACCCCATTTAGTGGGGGTAGAGCCTACTTGCAAGTCTCTCCGACCTTCACAAAAAAAGTTATTCAAGAATATCTCCTCAGATTTGGGGGAATTTCGTCGGTCGACCTCTTCCGAAGGTCGTACAAGCTCGGGGATGGTACCAATCGATCCGCAGGACCCAAATTAGTCCAGATGCAACCACTTTCCAAGTCTCTCCGACCTTCACAAAAAAAGTTATTCAAGAATATCTCTTTCTCCTATGTGCTTTCATCCCTAACCCTAACCCTAACCCTTCCGAAAGTCGGAGAAGCTCAAGGATGGTACCGATCGATGCGCGCTACCCCATTTAGTGGGGGTAGAGCCTACTTGCAAGTCTCTCCGACCTTCACAAAAAAAGTTATTCAAGAATATCTCTTTCTCCTATGTGCTTTCATCCCTAACCCTAACCCTAACCCTTTCGAAAGTCGTAGAAGCTCAAGGATGGTACCGATCGATGCGCGCTACCCCATTTAGTGGGGGTAGAGCCTACTTGCAAGTCTCTCCGACCTTCACAAAAAAAGTTATTCAAGAATATCTCTTTCTCCTATATGCTTTCATCCCTAACCCTAACCCTAACCCTTCCGAAAGTCGGAGAAGCTCAAGGATGGTACCGATCGATGCGCGCTACCCCATTTAGTGGGGGTAGAGCCTACTTGCAAGTCTCTCCGACCTTCACAAAAAAAGTTATTCAAGAATATCTCTTTCTCCTATGTGCTTTCATCCCTAACCCTAACCCTAACCCTTTCGAAAGTCGTAGAAGCTCAAGGATGGTACCGATCGATGCGCGCTACCCCATTTAGTGGGGGTAGAGCCTACTTGCAAGTCTCTCCGACCTTCACAAAAAAAGTTATTCAAGAATATCTCTTTCTCCTATGTGCTTTCATCCCTAACCCTAACCCTAACCCTTCCAAAAGTCGGAGAAGCTCAAAGATGGTACCGATCGATGCGCGCTACCCCATTTAGTGGGGGTAGAGCCTACTTGCATGTCTCTCCGACCTTCACAAAAAAAGTTATTCAAGAATATCTCCTCAGATTTGGGGGAATTTCGTCGGTCGACCTCTTCCGAAGGTCGTACAAGCTCGGGGATGGTACCAATCGATCCGCAGGACCCAAATTAGTCCAGATGCAACCACTTTCCAAGTCTCTCCGACCTTCACAAAAAAAGTTATTCAAGAATATCTCTTTCTCCTATGTGCTTTCATCCCTAACCCTAACCCTTCCGAAAGTCGGAGAAGCTCAAGGATGGTACCGATCGATGCGCGCAACCCCATTTAGTGGGGGTAGAGCCTACTTGCAAGTCTCTCCGACCTTCACAAAAAAAGTTATTCAAGAATATCTCCTCAGATTTGGGGGAATTTCGTCGGTCGACCTCTTCCGAAGGTCGTACAAGCTCGGGGATGGTACCAATCGATCCGCAGGACCCAAATTAGTCCAGATGCAACCACTTTTCAAGTCTCTCCGACCTTCACAAAAAAAGTTATTCAAGAATATCTCTTTCTCCTAAGTGCTTTCATCCCTAACCCTAACCCTAACCCTTCCGAAAGTCGGAGAAGCTCAAGGATGGTACCGATCGATGCGCGCTACCCCATTTAGTGGGGGTAGAGCCTACTTGCAAGTCTCTCCGACCTTCACAAAAAAAGTTATTCAAGAATATCTCTTTCTCCTATGTGCTTTCATCCCTAACCCTAACCCTAACCCTTCCGAAAGTCGGAGAAGCTCAAGAATGGTACAGATCGATGCGCGCTACCCCATTTAGTGGGGGTAGAGCCTACTTGCAAGTCTCTCCGACCTTCACAAAAAAAGTTATTCAAGAATATCTCTTTCTCCTATGTGCTTTCATCCCTAACCCTAACCCTAACCCTTTCGAAAGTCGTAGAAGCTCAAGGATGGTACCGATCGATGCGCGCTACCCCATTTAGTGGGGGTAGAGCCTACTTGCAAGTCTCTCCGACCTTCACAAAAAAAGTTATTCAAGAATATCTCTTTCTCCTATGTGCTTTCATCCCTAACCCTAACCCTAACCCTTCCAAAAGTCGGAGAAGCTCAAGGATGGTACCGATCGATGCGCGCTACCCCATTTAGTGGGGGTAGAGCCTACTTGCATGTCTCTCCGACCTTCACAAAAAAAGTTATTCAAGAATATCTCCTCAGATTTGGGGGAATTTCGTCGGTCGACCTCTTCCGAAGGTCGTACAAGCTCGGGGATGGTACCAATCGATCCGCAGGACCCAAATTAGTCCAGATGCAACCACTTTCCAAGTCTCTCCGACCTTCACAAAAAACGTTATTCAAGAATATCTCTTTCTCCTATGTGCTTTCATCCCTAACCCTAACCCTAACCCTTCCGAAAGTCGGAGAAGCTCAAGGATGGTACCGATCGATGCGCGCAACCCCATTTAGTGGGGGTAGAGCCTACTTGCAAGTCTCTCCGACCTTCACAAAAAAAGTTATTCAAGAATATCTCCTCAGATTTGGGGGAATTTCGTCGGTCGACCTCTTCCGAAGGTCGTACAAGCTCGGGGATGGTACCAATCGATCCGCAGGACCCAAATTAGTCCAGATGCAACCACTTTCCAAGTCTCTCCGACCTTCACAAAAAAAGTTATTCAAGAATATCTCTTTCTCCTATGTGCTTTCATCCCTAACCCTAACCCTAACCCTTCCGAAAGTCGGAGAAGCTCAAGGATGGTACCGATCGATGCGCGCTACCCCATTTAGTGGGGGTAGAGCCTACTTGCAAGTCTCTCCGACCTTCACAAAAAAAGTTATTCAAGAATATCTCTTTCTCCTATGTGCTTTCATCCCTAACCCTAACCCTTCCGAAAGTCGGAGAAGCTCAAGGATGGTACCGATCGATGAGCGCAACCCCATTTAGTGGGGGTAGAGCCTACTTGCAAGTCTCTCCGACCTTCACAAAAAAAGTTATTCAAGAATATCTCCTCAGATTTGGGGGAATTTCGTCGGTCGACCTCTTCCGAAGGTCGTACAAGCTCGGGGATGGTACCAATCGATCCACAGGACCCAAATTAGTCCAGATGCAACCACTTTCCAAGTCTCTCCGACCTTCACAAAAAAAGTTATTCAAGAATATCTCTTTCTCCTATGTGCTTTCATCCCTAACCCTAACCCTAACCCTTCCGAAAGTCGGAGAAGCTCAAGGATGGTACCGATCGATGCGCGCTACCCCATTTAGTGGGGGTAGAGCCTACTTGCAAGTCTCTCCGACCTTCACAAAAAAAGTTATTCAAGAATATCTCTTTCTCCTATGTGCTTTCATCCCTAACCCTAACCCTAACCCTTCCGAAAGTCGGAGAAGCTCAAGGATAGTACTGATCGATGCGCGCTACCCCATTTAGTAGGGGTAGAGCCTACTTGCAAGTCTCTCCGACCTTCACAAAAAAAGTTATTCAAGAATATCTCTTTCTCCTATGTGCTTTCATCCCTAACCCTAACCCTAACCCTTCCGAAAGTCGGAGAAGCTCAAAGATGGTACCGATCGATGCGCGCTACCCCATTTAGTGGGGGTAGAGCCTACTTGCAAGTCTCTCCGACCTTCACAAAAAAAGTTATTCAAGAATATCTCCTCAGATTTGGGGGAATTTCGTCGGTCGACCTCTTCCGAAGGTCGTACAAGCTCGGGGATGGTACCAATCGATCCGCAGGACCCAAATTAGTCCAGATGCAACCACTTTCCAAGTCTCTCCGACCTTCACAAAAAAAGTTATTCAAGAATATCTCTTTCTCCTATGTGCTTTCATCCCTAACCCTAACCCTAACCCTTCCGAAAGTCGGAGAAGCTCAAGGATGGTACCGATCGATGCGCGCTACCCCATTTAGTGGGGGTAGAGCCTACTTGCAAGTCTCTCCGACCTTCACAAAAAAAGTTATTCAAGAATATCTCTTTCTCCTATGTGCTTTCATCCCTAACCCTAACCCTAACCCTTCCGAAAGTCGGAGAAGCTCAAGGATGGTACCGATCGATGCGCGCAACCCCATTTAGTGGGGGTAGAGCCTACTTGCAAGTCTCTCCGACCTTCACAAAAAAAGTTATTCAAGAATATCTCCTCAGATTTGGGGGAATTTCGTCGGTCGACCTCTTCCGAAGGTCGTACAAGCTCGGGGATGGTACCAATCGATCCGCAGGACCCAAATTAGTCCAGATGCAACCACTTTTCAAGTCTCTCCGACCTTCACAAAAAAAGTTATTCAAGAATATCTCTTTCTCCTATGTGCTTTCATCCCTAACCCTAACCCTTCCGAAAGTCGGAGAAGCTCAAGGATGGTACCGATCGATGCGCGCTACCCCATTTAGTGGGGGTAGAGCCTACTTGCAAGTCTCTCCGACCTTCACAAAAAAAGTTATTCAAGAATATCTCTTTCTCCTATGTGCTTTCATCCCTAACCCTAACCCTAACCCTTCCGAAAGTCGGAGAAGCTCAAGGATGGTACCGATCGATGCGCGCAACCCCATTTAGTGGGGGTAGAGCCTACTTGCAAGTCTCTCCGACCTTCACAAAAAAAGTTATTCAAGAATATCTCCTCAGATTTGGGGGAATTTCGTTGGTCGACCTCTTCCGAAGGTCGTACAAGCTCGGGGATGGTACCAATCGATCCGCAGGACCCAAATTAGTCCAGATGCAACCACTTTCCAAGTCTCTCCGACCTTCACAAAAAAAGTTATTCAAGAATATCTCTTTCTCCTATGTGCTTTCATCCCTAACCCTAACCCTAACCCTTCCGAAAGTCGGAGAAGCTCAAGGATGGTACCGATCGATGCGCGCTACCCCATTTAGTGGGGGTAGAGCCTACTTGCAAGTCTCTCCGACCTTCACAAAAAAAGTTATTCAAGAATATCTCTTTCTCCTATGTGCTTTCATCCCTAACCCTAACCCTAACCCTTCCGAAAGTCGGAGAAGCTCAAGGATGGTACCGATCGATGTGCGCTACCCCATTTAGTGGGGGTAGAGCCTACTTGCAAGTCTCTCCGACCTTCACAAAAAAAGTTATTCAAGAATATCTCTTTCTCCTATGTGCTATCATCCCTAACCCTAACCCTAACCCTTCCGAAAGTCGGAGAAGCTCAAGGATGGAACCGATCGATGCGCGCTACCCCATTTAGTGGGGGTAGAGCCTACTTGCAAGTCTCTCCGACCTTCACAAAAAAAGTTATTCAAGAATATCTCCTCAGATTTGGGGGAATTTCGTCGGTCGACCTCTTCCGAAGGTCGTACAAGCTCGGGGATGGTACCAATCGATCTGCAGGACCCAAATTAGTCCAGATGCAACCACTTTCCAAGTCTGTCCGACCTTCACAAAAAAAGTTATTCAAGAATATCTCTTTCTCCTATGTGCTTTCATCCCTAACCCTAACCCTTCCGAAAGTCGGAGAAGCTCAAGGATGGTACCGATCGATGCGCGCTACCCCATTTAGTGGGGGTAGAGCCTACTTGCAAGTCTCTCCGACCTTCACAAAAAAAGTTATTCAAGAATATCTCTTTCTCCTATGTGCTTTCATCCCTAACCCTAACCCTAACCCTTCCGAAAGTCGGAGAAGCTCAAGGATGGTACCGATCGATGCGCGCAACCCCATTTAGTGGGGGTAGAGCCTACTTGCAAGTCTCTCCGACCTTCACAAAAAAAGTTATTCAAGAATATCTCCTCAGATTTGGGGGAATTTCGTCGGTCGACCTCTTCCGAAGGTCGTACAAGCTCGGGGATGGTACCAATCGATCCGCAGGACCCAAATTAGTCCAGATGCAACCACTTTTCAAGTCTCTCCGACCTTCACAAAAAAAGTTATTCAAGAATATCTCTTTCTCCTATGTGCTTTCATCCCTAACCCTAACCCTAACCCTTCCGAAAGTCGGAGAAGCTCAAGGATGGTACCGATCGATGCGCGCTACCCCATTTAGTGGGGGTAGAGCCTACTTGCAAGTCTCTCCGACCTTCACAAAAAAAGTTATTCAAGAATATCTCTTTCTCCTATGTGCTTTCATCCCTAACCCTAACCCTAACCCTTCCGAAAGTCGGAGAAGCTCAAGGATGGAACTGATCGATGCGCGCTACCCCATTTAGTGGGGGTAGAGCCTACTTGCAAGTCTCTCCGACCTTCACAAAAAAAGTTATTCAAGAATATCTCCTCAGATTTGGGGGAATTTCGTCGGTCGACCTCTTCCGAAGGTCGTACAAGCTCGGGGATGGTACCAATCGATCTGCAGGACCCAAATTAGTCCAGATGCAACCACTTTCCAAGTCTCTCCGACCTTCACAAAAAAAGTTATTCAAGAATATCTCTTTCTCCTATGTGCTTTCATCCCTAACCCTAACCCTTCCGAAAGTCGGAGAAGCTCAAGGATGGTACCGATCGATGCGCGCTACCCTATTTAGTGGGGGTAGAGCCTACTTGCAAGTCTCTCCAACCTTCACAAAAAAAGTTATTCAAGAATATCTCTTTCTCCTATGTGCTTTCATCCCTAACCCTAACCCTAACCCTTCCGAAAGTCGGAGAAGCTCAAGGATGGTACCGATCGATGCGCGCAACCCCATTTAGTGGGGGTAGAGCCTACTTGCAAGTCTCTCCGACCTTCACAAAAAAAGTTATTCAAGAATATCTCCTCAGATTTGGGGGAATTTCGTCGGTCGACCTCTTCCGAAGGTCGTACAAGCTCGGGGATGGTACCAATCGATCCGCAGGACCCAAATTAGTCCAGATGCAACCACTTTCCAAGTCTCTCCGACCTTCACAAAAAAAGTTATTCAAGAATATCTCTTTCTCCTATGTGCTTTCATCCCTAACCCTAACCCTAACCCTTCCGAAAGTCGGAGAAGCTCAAGGATGGTACCGATCGATGCGCGCTACCCCATTTAGTGGGGGTAGAGCCTACTTGCAAGTCTCTCCGACCTTCACAAAAAAAGTTATTCAAGAATATCTCTTTCTCCTATGTGCTTTCATCCCTAACCCTAACCCTAACCCTTCCGAAAGTCGGAGAAGCTCAAGGATGGTACCGATCGATGCGCGCTACCCCATTTAGTGGGGGTAGAGCCTACTTGCAAGTCTCTCCGACCTTCACAAAAAAAGTTATTCAAGAATATCTCTTTCTCCTATGTGCTTTCATCCCTAACCCTAACCCTAACCCTTCCGAAAGTCGGAGAAGCTCAAGGATGGAACCGATCGATGCGCGCTACCCCATTTAGTGGGGGTAGAGCCTACTTGCAAGTCTCTCCGACCTTCACAAAAAAAGTTATTCAAGAATATCTCCTCAGATTTGGGGGAATTTCGTCGGTCGACCTCTTCCGAAGGTCGTACAAGCTCGGGGATGGTACCAATCGATCCGCAGGACCCAAATTAGTCCAGATGCAACCACTTTCCAAGTCTCTTTGACCTTCACAAAAAAAGTTATTCAAGAATATCTCTTTCTCCTATGTGCTTTCATCCCTAACCCTAACCCTAACCCTTCCGAAAGTCGGAGAAGCTCAAGGATGGTACCGATCGATGCGCGCTACCCCATTTAGTGGGGGTAGAGCCTACTTGCCAGTCTCTCCGACCTTCACAAAAAAAGTTATTCAAGAATATCTCTTTCTCCTATGTGCTTTCATCCCTAACCCTAACCCTAACCCTTCCGAAAGTCGGAGAAGCTCAAGGATGGTACTGATCGATGCGCGCTACCCCATTTAGTGGGGGTAGAGCCTACTTGCAAGTCTCTCCGACCTTCACAAAAAAAGTTATTCAAGAATATCTCTTTCTCCTATGTGCTTTCATCCCTAACCCTAACCCTAACCCTTCCGAAAGTCGGAGAAGCTCAAGGATGGTACCGATCGATGCGCGCTACCCCATTTAGTGGGGGTAGAGCCTACTTGCAAGTCTCTCCGACCTTCACAAAAAAAGTTATTCAAGAATATCTCCTCAGATTTGGGGGAATTTCGTCGGTCGACCTCTTCCGAAGGTCGTACAAGCTCGGGGATGGTACCAATCGATCCGCAGGACCCAAATTAGTCCAGATGCAACCACTTTCCAAGTCTCTCCGACCTTCACAAAAAAAGTTATTCAAGAATATCTCTTTCTCCTATGTGCTTTCATCCCTAACCCTAACCCTAACCCTTCCGAAAGTCGGAGAAGCTCAAGGATGGTACCGATCGATGCGCGCTACCCCATTTAGTGGGGGTAGAGCCTACTTGCAAGTCTCTCCGACCTTCACAAAAAACGTTATTCAAGAATATCTCTTTCTCCTATGTGCTTTCATCCCTAACCCTAACCCTAACCCTTCCGAAAGTCGGAGAAGCTCAAGGATGGTACCGATCGATGCGCGCAACCCCATTTAGTGGGGGTAGAGCCTACTTGCAAGTCTCTCCGACCTTCACAAAAAAAGTTATTCAAGAATATCTCCTCAGATTTGGGGGAATTTCGTCGGTCGACCTCTTCCGAAGGTCGTACAAGCTCGGGGATGGTACCAATCGATCCGCAGGACCCAAATTAGTCCAGATGCAACCACTTTCCAAGTCTCTCCGACCTTCACAAAAAAAGTTATTCAAGAATATCTCTTTCTCCTATGTGCTTTCATCCCTAACCCTAACCCTAACCCTTCCGAAAGTCGGAGAAGCTCAAGGATGGTACCGATCGATGCGCGCTACCCCATTTAGTGGGGGTAGAGCCTACTTGCAAGTCTCTCCGACCTTCACAAAAAAAGTTATTCAAGAATATCTCTTTCTCCTATGTGCTTTCATCCCTAACCCTAACCCTAACCCTTCCGAAAGTCGGAGAAGCTCAAGGATGGTACCGATCGATGCGCGCTACCCCATTTAGTGGGGGTAGAGCCTACTTGCAAGTCTCTCCGACCTTCACAAAAAAAGTTATTCAAGAATATCTCTTTCTCCTATGTGCTTTCATCCCTAACCCTAACCCTAACCCTTCCGAAAGTCGGAGAAGCTCAAGGATGGAACCGATCGATGCGCGCTACCCCATTTAGTGGGGGTAGAGCCTACTTGCAAGTCTCTCCGACCTTCACAAAAAAAGTTATTCAAGAATATCTCCTCAGATTTGGGGGAATTTCGTCGGTCGACCTCTTCCGAAGGTCGTACAAGCTCGGGGATGGTACCAATCGATCCGCAGGACCCAAATTAGTCCAGATGCAACCACTTTCCAAGTCTCTCCGACCTTCACAAAAAAAGTTATTCAAGAATATCTCTTTCTCCTATGTGCTTTCATCCCTAACCCTAACCCTAACCCTTCCGAAAGTCGGAGAAGCTCAAGGATGGTACCGATCGATGCGCGCTACCCCATTTAGTGGGGGTAGAGCCTACTTGCAAGTCTCTCCGACCTTCACAAAAAAAGTTATTCAAGAATATCTCTTTCTCCTATGTGCTTTCATCCCTAACCCTAACCCTAACCCTTCCGAAAGTCGGAGAAGCTCAAGGATGGAACCGATCGATGCGCGCTACCCCATTTAGTGGGGGTAGAGCCTACTTGCAAGTCTCTCCGACCTTCACAAAAAAAGTTATTCAAGAATATCTCCTCAGATTTGGGGGAATTTCGTCGGTCGACCTCTTCCGAAGGTCGTACAAGCTCGGGGATGGTACCAATCGATCCGCAGGACCCAAATTAGTCCAGATGCAACCACTTTCCAAGTCTCTCCGACCTTCACAAAAAAAGTTATTCAAGAATATCTCTTTCTCCTATGTGCTTTCATCCCTAACCCTAACCCTAACCCTTCCGAAAGTCGGAGAAGCTCAAGGATGGTACCGATCGATGCGCGCTACCCCATTTAGTGGGGGTAGAGCCTACTTGCAAGTCTCTCCGACCTTCACAAAAAAAGTTATTCAAGAATATCTCTTTCTCCTATGTGCTTTCATCCCTAACCCTAACCCTAACCCTTCCGAAAGTCGGAGAAGCTCAAGGATGGAACCGATCGATGCGCGCTACCCCATTTAGTGGGGGTAGAGCCTACTTGCAAGTCTCTCCGACCTTCACAAAAAAAGTTATTCAAGAATATCTCCTCAGATTTGGGGGAATTTCGTCGGTCGACCTCTTCCGAAGGTCGTACAAGCTCGGGGATGGTACCAATCGATCCGCAGGACCCAAATTAGTCCAGATGCAACCACTTTCCAAGTCTCTTTGACCTTCACAAAAAAAGTTATTCAAGAATATCTCTTTCTCCTATGTGCTTTCATCCCTAACCCTAACCCTAACCCTTCCGAAAGTCGGAGAAGCTCAAGGATGGTACCGATCGATGCGCGCTACCCCATTTAGTGGGGGTAGAGCCTACTTGCAAGTCTCTCCGACCTTCACAAAAAAAGTTATTCAAGAATATCTCTTTCTCCTATGTGCTTTCATCCCTAACCCTAACCCTAACCCTTCCGAAAGTCGGAGAAGCTCAAGGATGGTACTGATCGATGCGCGCTACCCCATTTAGTGGGGGTAGAGCCTACTTGCAAGTCTCTCCGACCTTCACAAAAAAAGTTATTCAAGAATATCTCTTTCTCCTATGTGCTTTCATCCCTAACCCTAACCCTAACCCTTCCGAAAGTCGGAGAAGCTCAAGGATGGTACCGATCGATGCGCGCTACCCCATTTAGTGGGGGTAGAGCCTACTTGCAAGTCTCTCCGACCTTCACAAAAAAAGTTATTCAAGAATATCTCCTCAGATTTGGGGGAATTTCGTCGGTCGACCTCTTCCGAAGGTCGTACAAGCTCGGGGATGGTACCAATCGATCCGCAGGACCCAAATTAGTCCAGATGCAACCACTTTCCAAGTCTCTCCGACCTTCACAAAAAAAGTTATTCAAGAATATCTCTTTCTCCTATGTGCTTTCATCCCTAACCCTAACCCTAACCCTTCCGAAAGTCGGAGAAGCTCAAGGATGGTACCGATCGATGCGCGCTACCCCATTTAGTGGGGGTAGAGCCTACTTGCAAGTCTCTCCGACCTTCACAAAAAACGTTATTCAAGAATATCTCTTTCTCCTATGTGCTTTCATCCCTAACCCTAACCCTAACCCTTCCGAAAGTCGGAGAAGCTCAAGGATGGTACCGATCGATGCGCGCAACCCCATTTAGTGGGGGTAGAGCCTACTTGCAAGTCTCTCCGACCTTCACAAAAAAAGTTATTCAAGAATATCTCCTCAGATTTGGGGGAATTTCGTCGGTCGACCTCTTCCGAAGGTCGTACAAGCTCGGGGATGGTACCAATCGATCCGCAGGACCCAAATTAGTCCAGATGCAACCACTTTCCAAGTCTCTCCGACCTTCACAAAAAAAGTTATTCAAGAATATCTCTTTCTCCTATGTGCTTTCATCCCTAACCCTAACCCTAACCCTTCCGAAAGTCGGAGAAGCTCAAGGATGGTACCGATCGATGCGCGCTACCCCATTTAGTGGGGGTAGAGCCTACTTGCAAGTCTCTCCGACCTTCACAAAAAAAGTTATTCAAGAATATCTCTTTCTCCTATGTGCTTTCATCCCTAACCCTAACCCTAACCCTTCCGAAAGTCGGAGAAGCTCAAGGATGGTACCGATCGATGCGCGCTACCCCATTTAGTGGGGGTAGAGCCTACTTGCAAGTCTCTCCGACCTTCACAAAAAAAGTTATTCAAGAATATCTCTTTCTCCTATGTGCTTTCATCCCTAACCCTAACCCTAACCCTTCCGAAAGTCGGAGAAGCTCAAGGATGGAACCGATCGATGCGCGCTACCCCATTTAGTGGGGGTAGAGCCTACTTGCAAGTCTCTCCGACCTTCACAAAAAAAGTTATTCAAGAATATCTCCTCAGATTTGGGGGAATTTCGTCGGTCGACCTCTTCCGAAGGTCGTACAAGCTCGGGGATGGTACCAATCGATCCGCAGGACCCAAATTAGTCCAGATGCAACCACTTTCCAAGTCTCTCCGACCTTCACAAAAAAAGTTATTCAAGAATATCTCTTTCTCCTATGTGCTTTCATCCCTAACCCTAACCCTAACCCTTCCGAAAGTCGGAGAAGCTCAAGGATGGTACCGATCGATGCGCGCTACCCCATTTAGTGGGGGTAGAGCCTACTTGCAAGTCTCTCCGACCTTCACAAAAAAAGTTATTCAAGAATATCTCTTTCTCCTATGTGCTTTCATCCCTAACCCTAACCCTAACCCTTCCGAAAGTCGGAGAAGCTCAAGGATGGAACCGATCGATGCGCGCTACCCCATTTAGTGGGGGTAGAGCCTACTTGCAAGTCTCTCCGACCTTCACAAAAAAAGTTATTCAAGAATATCTCCTCAGATTTGGGGGAATTTCGTCGGTCGACCTCTTCCGAAGGTCGTACAAGCTCGGGGATGGTACCAATCGATCCGCAGGACCCAAATTAGTCCAGATGCAACCACTTTCCAAGTCTCTCCGACCTTCACAAAAAAAGTTATTCAAGAATATCTCTTTCTCCTATGTGCTTTCATCCCTAACCCTAACCCTAACCCTTCCGAAAGTCGGAGAAGCTCAAGGATGGTACCGATCGATGCGCGCTACCCCATTTAGTGGGGGTAGAGCCTACTTGCAAGTCTCTCCGACCTTCACAAAAAAAGTTATTCAAGAATATCTCCTCAGATTTGGGGGAATTTCGTCGGTCGACCTCTTCCGAAGGTCGTACAAGCTCGGGGATGGTACCAATCGATCCGCAGGACCCAAATTAGTCCAGATGCAACCACTTTCCAAGTCTCTCCGACCTTCACAAAAAAAGTTATTCAAGAATATCTCTTTCTCCTATGTGCTTTCATCCCTAACTCTAACCCTAACCCTTCCGAAAGTCGGAGAAGCTCAAGGATGGTACCGATCGATGCGCGCAACCCCATTTAGTGGGGGTAGAGCCTACTTGCAAGTCTCTCCGACCTTCACAAAAAAAGTTATTCAAGAATATCTCCTCAGATTTGGGGGAATTTCGTCGGTCGACCTCTTCCGAAGGTCGTACAAGCTCGGGGATGGTACCAATCGATCCGCAGGACCCAAATTAGTCCAGATGCAACCACTTTCCAAGTCTCTCCGACCTTCACAAAAAAAGTTATTCAAGAATATCTCTTTCTCCTATGTGCTTTCATCCCTAACCCTAACCCTTCCGAAAGTCGGAGAAGCTCAAGGATGGTACCGATCGATGCGCGCTACCCCATTTAGTGGGGGTAGAGCCTACTTGCAAGTCTCTCCGACCTTCACAAAAAAAGTTATTCAAGAATATCTCTTTCTCCTATGTGCTTTCATCCCTAACCCTAACCCTAACCCTTCCGAAAGTCGGAGAAGCTCAAGGATGGTACCGATCGATGCGCGCAACCCCATTTAGTGGGGGTAGAGCCTACTTGCAAGTCTCTCCGACCTTCACAAAAAAAGTTATTCAAGAATATCTCCTCAGATTTGGGGGAATTTCGTCGGTCGACCTCTTCCGAAGGTCGTACAAGCTCGGGGATGGTACCAATCGATCCGCAGGACCCAAATTAGTCCAGATGCAACCACTTTCCAAGTCTCTCCGACCTTCACAAAAAAAGTTATTCAAGAATATCTCTTTCTCCTATGTGCTTTCATCCCTAACCCTAACCCTAACCCTTCCGAAAGTCGGAGAAGCTCAAGGATGGTACCGATCGATGCGCGCTACCCCATTTAGTGGGGGTAGAGCCTACTTGCAAGTCTCTCCGACCTTCACAAAAAAAGTTATTCAAGAATATCTCTTTCTCCTATGTGCTTTCATCCCTAACCCTAACCCTAACCCTTCCGAAAGTCGGAGAAGCTCAAGGATGGTACCGATCGATGCGCGCTACCCCATTTAGTGGGGGTAGAGCCTACTTGCAAGTCTCTCCGACCTTCACAAAAAAAGTTATTCAAGAATATCTCTTTCTCCTATGTGCTTTCATCCCTAACCCTAACCCTAACCCTTCCGAAAGTCGGAGAAGCTCAAGGATGGAACCGATCGATGCGCGCTACCCCATTTAGTGGGGGTAGAGCCTACTTGCAAGTCTCTCCGACCTTCACAAAAAAAGTTATTCAAGAATATCTCCTCAGATTTGGGGGAATTTCGTCGGTCGACCTCTTCCGAAGGTCGTACAAGCTCGGGGATGGTACCAATCGATCCGCAGGACCCAAATTAGTCCAGATGCAACCACTTTCCAAGTCTCTCCGACCTTCACAAAAAAAGTTATTCAAGAATATCTCTTTCTCCTATGTGCTTTCATCCCTAACCCTAACCCTAACCCTTCCGAAAGTCGGAGAAGCTCAAGGATGGTACCGATCGATGCGCGCTACCCCATTTAGTGGGGGTAGAGCCTACTTGCAAGTCTCTCCGACCTTCACAAAAAAAGTTATTCAAGAATATCTCTTTCTCCTATGTGCTTTCATCCCTAACCCTAACCCTAACCCTTCCGAAAGTCGGAGAAGCTCAAGGATGGAACCGATCGATGCGCGCTACCCCATTTAGTGGGGGTAGAGCCTACTTGCAAGTCTCTCCGACCTTCACAAAAAAAGTTATTCAAGAATATCTCCTCAGATTTGGGGGAATTTCGTCGGTCGACCTCTTCCGAAGGTCGTACAAGCTCGGGGATGGTACCAATCGATCCGCAGGACCCAAATTAGTCCAGATGCAACCACTTTCCAAGTCTCTCCGACCTTCACAAAAAAAGTTATTCAAGAATATCTCTTTCTCCTATGTGCTTTCATCCCTAACCCTAACCCTAACCCTTCCGAAAGTCGGAGAAGCTCAAGGATGGTACCGATCGATGCGCGCTACCCCATTTAGTGGGGGTAGAGCCTACTTGCAAGTCTCTCCGACCTTCACAAAAAAAGTTATTCAAGAATATCTCTTTCTCCTATGTGCTTTCATCCCTAACCCTAACCCTAACCCTTCCGAAAGTCGGAGAAGCTCAAGGATGGTACCGATCGATGCGCGCTACCCCATTTAGTGGGGGTAGAGCCTACTTGCAAGTCTCTCCGACCTTCACAAAAAAAGTTATTCAAGAATATCTCTTTCTCCTATGTGCTTTCATCCCTAACCCTAACCCTAACCCTTCCGAAAGTCGGAGAAGCTCAAGGATGGAACCGATCGATGCGCGCTACCCCATTTAGTGGGGGTAGAGCCTACTTGCAAGTCTCTCCGACCTTCACAAAAAAAGTTATTCAAGAATATCTCCTCAGATTTGGGGGAATTTCGTCGGTCGACCTCTTCCGAAGGTCGTACAAGCTCGGGGATGGTACCAATCGATCCGCAGGACCCAAATTAGTCCAGATGCAACCACTTTCCAAGTCTCTCCGACCTTCACAAAAAAAGTTATTCAAGAATATCTCTTTCTCCTATGTGCTTTCATCCCTAACCCTAACCCTAACCCTTCCGAAAGTCGGAGAAGCTCAAGGATGGTACCGATCGATGCGCGCTACCCCATTTAGTGGGGGTAGAGCCTACTTGCAAGTCTCTCCGACCTTCACAAAAAAAGTTATTCAAGAATATCTCTTTCTCCTATGTGCTTTCATCCCTAACCCTAACCCTTCCGAAAGTCGGAGAAGCTCAAGGATGGAACCGATCGATGCGCGCTACCCCATTTAGTGGGGGTAGAGCCTACTTGCAAGTCTCTCCGACCTTCACAAAAAAAGTTATTCAAGAATATCTCCTCAGATTTGGGGGAATTTCGTCGGTCGACCTCTTCCGAAGGTCGTACAAGCTCGGGGATGGTACCAATCGATCCGCAGGACCCAAATTAGTCCAGATGCAACCACTTTCCAAGTCTCTCCGACCTTCACAAAAAAAGTTATTCAAGAATATCTCTTTCTCCTATGTGCTTTCATCCCTAACCCTAACCCTAACCCTTCCGAAAGTCGGAGAAGCTCAAGGATGGTACCGATCGATGCGCGCTACCCCATTTAGTGGGGGTAGAGCCTACTTGCAAGTCTCTCCGACCTTCACAAAAAAAGTTATTCAAGAATATCTCCTCAGATTTGGGGGAATTTCGTCGGTCGACCTCTTCCGAAGGTCGTACAAGCTCGGGGATGGTACCAATCGATCCGCAGGACCCAAATTAGTCCAGATGCAACCACTTTCCAAGTCTCTCCGACCTTCACAAAAAAAGTTATTCAAGAATATCTCTTTCTCCTATGTGCTTTCATCCCTAACTCTAACCCTAACCCTTCCGAAAGTCGGAGAAGCTCAAGGATGGTACCGATCGATGCGCGCAACCCCATTTAGTGGGGGTAGAGCCTACTTGCAAGTCTCTCCGACCTTCACAAAAAAAGTTATTCAAGAATATCTCCTCAGATTTGGGGGAATTTCGTCGGTCGACCTCTTCCGAAGGTCGTACAAGCTCGGGGATGGTACCAATCGATCCGCAGGACCCAAATTAGTCCAGATGCAACCACTTTCCAAGTCTCTCCGACCTTCACAAAAAAAGTTATTCAAGAATATCTCTTTCTCCTATGTGCTTTCATCCCTAACCCTAACCCTTCCGAAAGTCGGAGAAGCTCAAGGATGGTACCGATCGATGCGCGCTACCCCATTTAGTGGGGGTAGAGCCTACTTGCAAGTCTCTCCGACCTTCACAAAAAAAGTTATTCAAGAATATCTCTTTCTCCTATGTGCTTTCATCCCTAACCCTAACCCTAACCCTTCCGAAAGTCGGAGAAGCTCAAGGATGGTACCGATCGATGCGCGCAACCCCATTTAGTGGGGGTAGAGCCTACTTGCAAGTCTCTCCGACCTTCACAAAAAAAGTTATTCAAGAATATCTCCTCAGATTTGGGGGAATTTCGTCGGTCGACCTCTTCCGAAGGTCGTACAAGCTCGGGGATGGTACCAATCGATCCGCAGGACCCAAATTAGTCCAGATGCAACCACTTTCCAAGTCTCTCCGACCTTCACAAAAAAAGTTATTCAAGAATATCTCTTTCTCCTATGTGCTTTCATCCCTAACCCTAACCCTAACCCTTCCGAAAGTCGGAGAAGCTCAAGGATGGTACCGATCGATGCGCGCTACCCCATTTAGTGGGGGTAGAGCCTACTTGCAAGTCTCTCCGACCTTCACAAAAAAAGTTATTCAAGAATATCTCTTTCTCCTATGTGCTTTCATCCCTAACCCTAACCCTAACCCTTCCGAAAGTCGTAGAAGCTCAAGGATGGTACCGATCGATGCGCGCTACCCCATTTAGTGGGGGTAGAGCCTACTTGCAAGTCTCTCCGACCTTCACAAAAAAAGTTATTCAAGAATATCTCTTTCTCCTATGTGCTTTCATCCCTAACCCTAACCCTAACCCTTCCAAAAGTCGGAGAAGCTCAAGGATGGTACCGATCGATGCGCGCTACCCCATTTAGTGGGGGTAGAGCCTACTTGCATGTCTCTCCGACCTTCACAAAAAAAGTTATTCAAGAATATCTCCTCAGATTTGGGGGAATTTCGTCGGTCGACCTCTTCCGAAGGTCGTACAAGCTCGGGGATGGTACCAATCGATCCGCAGGACCCAAATTAGTCCAGATGCAACCACTTTCCAAGTCTCTCCGACCTTCACAAAAAAAGTTATTCAAGAATATCTCTTTCTCCTATGTGCTTTCATCCCTAACCCTAACCCTAACCCTTCCGAAAGTCGGAGAAGCTCAAGGATGGTACCGATCGATGCGCGCAACCCCATTTAGTGGGGGTAGAGCCTACTTGCAAGTCTCTCCGACCTTCACAAAAAAAGTTATTCAAGAATATCTCCTCAGATTTGGGGGAATTTCGTCGGTCGACCTCTTCCGAAGGTCGTACAAGCTCGGGGATGGTACCAATCGATCCGCAGGACCCAAATTAGTCCAGATGCAACCACTTTCCAAGTCTCTCCGACCTTCACAAAAAAAGTTATTCAAGAATATCTCTTTCTCCTATGTGCTTTCATCCCTAACCCTAACCCTAACCCTTCCGAAAGTCGGAGAAGCTCAAGGATGGTACCGATCGATGCGCGCTACCCCATTTAGTGGGGGTAGAGCCTACTTGCAAGTCTCTCCGACCTTCACAAAAAAAGTTATTCAAGAATATCTCCTCAGATTTGGGGGAATTTCGTCGGTCGACCTCTTCCGAAGGTCGTACAAGCTCGGGGATGGTACCAATCGATCCGCAGGACCCAAATTAGTCCAGATGCAACCACTTTCCAAGTCTCTCCGACCTTCACAAAAAAAGTTATTCAAGAATATCTCTTTCTCCTATGTGCTTTCATCCCTAACTCTAACCCTAACCCTTCCGAAAGTCGGAGAAGCTCAAGGATGGTACCGATCGATGCGCGCAACCCCATTTAGTGGGGGTAGAGCCTACTTGCAAGTCTCTCCGACCTTCACAAAAAAAGTTATTCAAGAATATCTCCTCAGATTTGGGGGAATTTCGTCGGTCGACCTCTTCCGAAGGTCGTACAAGCTCGGGGATGGTACCAATCGATCCGCAGGACCCAAATTAGTCCAGATGCAACCACTTTCCAAGTCTCTCCGACCTTCACAAAAAAAGTTATTCAAGAATATCTCTTTCTCCTATGTGCTTTCATCCCTAACCCTAACCCTTCCGAAAGTCGGAGAAGCTCAAGGATGGTACCGATCGATGCGCGCTACCCCATTTAGTGGGGGTAGAGCCTACTTGCAAGTCTCTCCGACCTTCACAAAAAAAGTTATTCAAGAATATCTCTTTCTCCTATGTGCTTTCATCCCTAACCCTAACCCTAACCCTTCCGAAAGTCGGAGAAGCTCAAGGATGGTACCGATCGATGCGCGCAACCCCATTTAGTGGGGGTAGAGCCTACTTGCAAGTCTCTCCGACCTTCACAAAAAAAGTTATTCAAGAATATCTCCTCAGATTTGGGGGAATTTCGTCGGTCGACCTCTTCCGAAGGTCGTACAAGCTCGGGGATGGTACCAATCGATCCGCAGGACCCAAATTAGTCCAGATGCAACCACTTTCCAAGTCTCTCCGACCTTCACAAAAAAAGTTATTCAAGAATATCTCTTTCTCCTATGTGCTTTCATCCCTAACCCTAACCCTAACCCTTCCGAAAGTCGGAGAAGCTCAAGGATGGTACCGATCGATGCGCGCTACCCCATTTAGTGGGGGTAGAGCCTACTTGCAAGTCTCTCCGACCTTCACAAAAAAAGTTATTCAAGAATATCTCTTTCTCCTATGTGCTTTCATCCCTAACCCTAACCCTAACCCTTCCGAAAGTCGGAGAAGCTCAAGGATGGTACCGATCGATGCGCGCTACCCCATTTAGTGGGGGTAGAGCCTACTTGCAAGTCTCTCCGACCTTCACAAAAAAAGTTATTCAAGAATATCTCTTTCTCCTATGTGCTTTCATCCCTAACCCTAACCCTAACCCTTCCGAAAGTCGGAGAAGCTCAAGGATGGAACCGATCGATGCGCGCTACCCCATTTAGTGGGGGTAGAGCCTACTTGCAAGTCTCTCCGACCTTCACAAAAAAAGTTATTCAAGAATATCTCCTCAGATTTGGGGGAATTTCGTCGGTCGACCTCTTCCGAAGGTCGTACAAGCTCGGGGATGGTACCAATCGATCCGCAGGACCCAAATTAGTCCAGATGCAACCACTTTCCAAGTCTCTCCGACCTTCACAAAAAAAGTTATTCAAGAATATCTCTTTCTCCTATGTGCTTTCATCCCTAACCCTAACCCTAACCCTTCCGAAAGTCGGAGAAGCTCAAGGATGGTACCGATCGATGCGCGCTACCCCATTTAGTGGGGGTAGAGCCTACTTGCAAGTCTCTCCGACCTTCACAAAAAAAGTTATTCAAGAATATCTCTTTCTCCTATGTGCTTTCATCCCTAACCCTAACCCTAACCCTTCCGAAAGTCGGAGAAGCTCAAGGATGGAACCGATCGATGCGCGCTACCCCATTTAGTGGGGGTAGAGCCTACTTGCAAGTCTCTCCGACCTTCACAAAAAAAGTTATTCAAGAATATCTCCTCAGATTTGGGGGAATTTCGTCGGTCGACCTCTTCCGAAGGTCGTACAAGCTCGGGGATGGTACCAATCGATCCGCAGGACCCAAATTAGTCCAGATGCAACCACTTTCCAAGTCTCTCCGACCTTCACAAAAAAAGTTATTCAAGAATATCTCTTTCTCCTATGTGCTTTCATCCCTAACCCTAACCCTAACCCTTCCGAAAGTCGGAGAAGCTCAAGGATGGTACCGATCGATGCGCGCTACCCCATTTAGTGGGGGTAGAGCCTACTTGCAAGTCTCTCCGACCTTCACAAAAAAAGTTATTCAAGAATATCTCTTTCTCCTATGTGCTTTCATCCCTAACCCTAACCCTAACCCTTCCGAAAGTCGGAGAAGCTCAAGGATGGTACCGATCGATGCGCGCTACCCCATTTAGTGGGGGTAGAGCCTACTTGCAAGTCTCTCCGACCTTCACAAAAAAAGTTATTCAAGAATATCTCTTTCTCCTATGTGCTTTCATCCCTAACCCTAACCCTAACCCTTCCGAAAGTCGGAGAAGCTCAAGGATGGAACCGATCGATGCGCGCTACCCCATTTAGTGGGGGTAGAGCCTACTTGCAAGTCTCTCCGACCTTCACAAAAAAAGTTATTCAAGAATATCTCCTCAGATTTGGGGGAATTTCGTCGGTCGACCTCTTCCGAAGGTCGTACAAGCTCGGGGATGGTACCAATCGATCCGCAGGACCCAAATTAGTCCAGATGCAACCACTTTCCAAGTCTCTCCGACCTTCACAAAAAAAGTTATTCAAGAATATCTCTTTCTCCTATGTGCTTTCATCCCTAACCCTAACCCTAACCCTTCCGAAAGTCGGAGAAGCTCAAGGATGGTACCGATCGATGCGCGCTACCCCATTTAGTGGGGGTAGAGCCTACTTGCAAGTCTCTCCGACCTTCACAAAAAAAGTTATTCAAGAATATCTCTTTCTCCTATGTGCTTTCATCCCTAACCCTAACCCTTCCGAAAGTCGGAGAAGCTCAAGGATGGAACCGATCGATGCGCGCTACCCCATTTAGTGGGGGTAGAGCCTACTTGCAAGTCTCTCCGACCTTCACAAAAAAAGTTATTCAAGAATATCTCCTCAGATTTGGGGGAATTTCGTCGGTCGACCTCTTCCGAAGGTCGTACAAGCTCGGGGATGGTACCAATCGATCCGCAGGACCCAAATTAGTCCAGATGCAACCACTTTCCAAGTCTCTCCGACCTTCACAAAAAAAGTTATTCAAGAATATCTCTTTCTCCTATGTGCTTTCATCCCTAACCCTAACCCTAACCCTTCCGAAAGTCGGAGAAGCTCAAGGATGGTACCGATCGATGCGCGCTACCCCATTTAGTGGGGGTAGAGCCTACTTGCAAGTCTCTCCGACCTTCACAAAAAAAGTTATTCAAGAATATCTCCTCAGATTTGGGGGAATTTCGTCGGTCGACCTCTTCCGAAGGTCGTACAAGCTCGGGGATGGTACCAATCGATCCGCAGGACCCAAATTAGTCCAGATGCAACCACTTTCCAAGTCTCTCCGACCTTCACAAAAAAAGTTATTCAAGAATATCTCTTTCTCCTATGTGCTTTCATCCCTAACTCTAACCCTAACCCTTCCGAAAGTCGGAGAAGCTCAAGGATGGTACCGATCGATGCGCGCAACCCCATTTAGTGGGGGTAGAGCCTACTTGCAAGTCTCTCCGACCTTCACAAAAAAAGTTATTCAAGAATATCTCCTCAGATTTGGGGGAATTTCGTCGGTCGACCTCTTCCGAAGGTCGTACAAGCTCGGGGATGGTACCAATCGATCCGCAGGACCCAAATTAGTCCAGATGCAACCACTTTCCAAGTCTCTCCGACCTTCACAAAAAAAGTTATTCAAGAATATCTCTTTCTCCTATGTGCTTTCATCCCTAACCCTAACCCTTCCGAAAGTCGGAGAAGCTCAAGGATGGTACCGATCGATGCGCGCTACCCCATTTAGTGGGGGTAGAGCCTACTTGCAAGTCTCTCCGACCTTCACAAAAAAAGTTATTCAAGAATATCTCTTTCTCCTATGTGCTTTCATCCCTAACCCTAACCCTAACCCTTCCGAAAGTCGGAGAAGCTCAAGGATGGTACCGATCGATGCGCGCAACCCCATTTAGTGGGGGTAGAGCCTACTTGCAAGTCTCTCCGACCTTCACAAAAAAAGTTATTCAAGAATATCTCCTCAGATTTGGGGGAATTTCGTCGGTCGACCTCTTCCGAAGGTCGTACAAGCTCGGGGATGGTACCAATCGATCCGCAGGACCCAAATTAGTCCAGATGCAACCACTTTCCAAGTCTCTCCGACCTTCACAAAAAAAGTTATTCAAGAATATCTCTTTCTCCTATGTGCTTTCATCCCTAACCCTAACCCTAACCCTTCCGAAAGTCGGAGAAGCTCAAGGATGGTACCGATCGATGCGCGCTACCCCATTTAGTGGGGGTAGAGCCTACTTGCAAGTCTCTCCGACCTTCACAAAAAAAGTTATTCAAGAATATCTCTTTCTCCTATGTGCTTTCATCCCTAACCCTAACCCTAACCCTTCCGAAAGTCGTAGAAGCTCAAGGATGGTACCGATCGATGCGCGCTACCCCATTTAGTGGGGGTAGAGCCTACTTGCAAGTCTCTCCGACCTTCACAAAAAAAGTTATTCAAGAATATCTCTTTCTCCTATGTGCTTTCATCCCTAACCCTAACCCTAACCCTTCCAAAAGTCGGAGAAGCTCAAGGATGGTACCGATCGATGCGCGCTACCCCATTTAGTGGGGGTAGAGCCTACTTGCATGTCTCTCCGACCTTCACAAAAAAAGTTATTCAAGAATATCTCCTCAGATTTGGGGGAATTTCGTCGGTCGACCTCTTCCGAAGGTCGTACAAGCTCGGGGATGGTACCAATCGATCCGCAGGACCCAAATTAGTCCAGATGCAACCACTTTCCAAGTCTCTCCGACCTTCACAAAAAAAGTTATTCAAGAATATCTCTTTCTCCTATGTGCTTTCATCCCTAACCCTAACCCTAACCCTTCCGAAAGTCGGAGAAGCTCAAGGATGGTACCGATCGATGCGCGCAACCCCATTTAGTGGGGGTAGAGCCTAC
The DNA here is from genome assembly GCF_963576545.1 of Limanda limanda. NCBI lineage: Eukaryota > Metazoa > Chordata > Actinopteri > Pleuronectiformes > Pleuronectidae > Limanda > Limanda limanda. The sequence continues at coordinate 1,210,607 of NW_026870525.1, forward strand.
TTGCAAGTCTCTCCGACCTTCACAAAAAAAGTTATTCAAGAATATCTCCTCAGATTTGGGGGAATTTCGTCGGTCGACCTCTTCCGAAGGTCGTACAAGCTCGGGGATGGTACCAATCGATCCGCAGGACCCAAATTAGTCCAGATGCAACCACTTTCCAAGTCTCTCCGACCTTCACAAAAAAAGTTATTCAAGAATATCTCTTTCTCCTATGTGCTTTCATCCCTAACCCTAACCCTAACCCTTCCGAAAGTCGGAGAAGCTCAAGGATGGTACCGATCGATGCGCGCAACCCCATTTAGTGGGGGTAGAGCCTACTTGCAAGTCTCTCCAACCTTCACAAAAAAAGTTATTCAAGAATATCTCCTCAGATTTGGGGGAATTTCGTCGGTCGACCTCTTCCGAAGGTCGTACAAGCTCGAGGATGGTACCAATCGATCCGCAGGACCCAAATTAGTCCAGATGCAACCACTTTCCAAGTCTCTCCTACCTTCACAAAAAAAGTTATTCAAGAATATCTCTTTCTCCTATGTGCTTTCATCCCTAACCCTAACCCTTCCGAAAGTCGGAGAAGCTCAAGGATGGTACCGATCGATGCGCGTTACCCCATTTAGTGGGGGTAGAGCCTACTTGCAAGTCTCTCCGACCTTCACAAAAAAAGTTATTCAAGAATATCTCTTTCTCCTATGTGCTTTCATCCCTAACCCTAACCCTAACCCTTCCGAAAGTCGGAGAAGCTCAAGGATGGTACCGATCGATGCGCGCAACCCCATTTAGTGGGGGTAGAGCCTACTTGCAAGTCTCTCCGACCTTCACAAAAAAAGTTATTCAAGAATATCTCCTCAGATTTGGGGGAATTTCGTCGGTCGACCTCTTCCGAAGGTCGTACAAGCTCGGGGATGGTACCAATCGATCCGCAGGACCCAAATTAGTCCAGATGCAACCACTTTCCAAGTCTCTCCGACCTTCACAAAAAAAGTTATTCAAGAATATCTCTTTCTCCTATGTGCTTTCATCCCTAACCCTAACCCTAACCCTTCCGAAAGTCGGAGAAGCTCAAGGATGGTACCGATCGATGCGCGCAACCCCATTTAGTGGGGGTAGAGCCTACTTGCAAGTCTCTCCGACCTTCACAAAAAAAGTTATTCAAGAATATCTCCTCAGATTTGGGGGAATTTCGTCGGTCGACCTCTTCCGAAGGTCGTACAAGCTCGGGGATGGTACCAATCGATCCGCAGGACCCAAATTAGTCCAGATGCAACCACTTTCCAAGTCTCTCCGACCTTCACAAAAAAAGTTATTCAAGAATATCTCTTTCTCCTATGTGCTTTCATCCCTAACCCTAACCCTAACCCTTCCGAAAGTCGGAGAAGCTCAAGGATGGTACCGATCGATGCGCGCAACCCCATTTAGTGGGGGTAGAGCCTACTTGCAAGTCTCTCCGACCTTCACATAAAAAGTTATTCAAGAATATCTCCTCAGATTTGGGGGAATTTCGTCGGTCGACCTCTTCCGAAGGTCGTACAAGCTCGGGGATGGTACCAATCGATCTGCAGGACCCAAATTAGTCCAGATGCAACCACTTTCCAAGTCTCTCCGACCTTCACAAAAAAAGTTATTCAAGAATATCTCTTTCTCCTATGTGCTTTCATCCCTAACCCTAACCCTTCCGAAAGTCGGAGAAGCTCAAGGATAGTACTGATCGATGCGCGCTACCCCATTTAGTGGGGGTAGAGCCTACTTGCAAGTCTCTCCGACCTTCACAAAAAAAGTTATTCAAGAATATCTCTTTCTCCTATGTGCTTTCATCCCTAACCCTAACCCTAACCCTTCCGAAAGTCGGAGAAGCTCAAGGATGGTACCGATCGATGCGCGCAACCCCATTTAGTGGGGGTAGAGCCTACTTGCAAGTCTCTCCGACCTTCACAAAAAAAGTTATTCAAGAATATCTCCTCAGATTTGGGGGAATTTCGTCGGTCGACCTCTTCCGAAGGTCGTACAAGCTCGGGGATGGTACCAATCGATCCGCAGGACCCGAATTAGTCCAGATGCAACCACTTTCCAAGTCTCTCCGACCTTCACAAAAAAAGTTATTCAAGAATATCTCTTTCTCCTATGTGCTTTCATCCCTAACCCTAACCCTTCCGAAAGTCGGAGAAGCTCAAGGATGGTACCGATCGATGCGCGCTACCCCATTTAGTGGGGGTAGAGCCTACTTGCAAGTCTCTCCGACCTTCACAAAAAAAGTTATTCAAGAATATCTCTTTCTCCTATGTGCTTTCATCCCTAACCCTAACCCTAACCCTTCCGAAAGTCGGAGAAGCTCAAGGATGGTACCGATCGATGCGCGCAACCCCATTTAGTGGGGGTAGAGCCTACTTGCAAGTCTCTCCGACCTTCACAAAAAAAGTTATTCAAGAATATCTCCTCAGATTTGGGGGAATTTCGTCGGTCGACCTCTTCCGAAGGTCGTACAAGCTCGGGGATGGTACCAATCGATCCGCAGGACCCAAATTAGTCCAGATGCAACCACTTTCCAAGTCTCTCCGACCTTCACAAAAAAAGTTATTCAAGAATATCTCTTTCTCCTATGTGCTTTCATCCCTAACCCTAACCCTAACCCTTCCGAAAGTCGGAGAAGCTCAAGGATGGTACCGATCGATGCGCGCAACCCCATTTAGTGGGGGTAGAGCCTACTTGCAAGTCTCTCCGACCTTCACAAAAAAAGTTATTCAAGAATATCTCCTCAGATTTGGGGGAATTTCGTCGGTCGACCTCTTCCGAAGGTCGTACAAGCTCGGGGATGGTACCAATCGATCCGCAGGACCCAAATTAGTCCAGATGCAACCACTTTCCAAGTCTCTCCGACCTTCACAAAAAAAGTTATTCAAGAATATCTCTTTCTCCTATGTGCTTTCATCCCTAACCCTAACCCTAACCCTTCCGAAAGTCGGAGAAGCTCAAGGATGGTACCGATCGATGCGCGCAACCCCATTTAGTGGGGGTAGAGCCTACTTGCAAGTCTCTCCGACCTTCACAAAAAAAGTTATTCAAGAATATCTCCTCAGATTTGGGGGAATTTCGTCGGTCGACCTCTTCCGAAGGTCGTACAAGCTCGAGGATGGTACCAATCGATCCGCAGGACCCAAATTAGTCCAGATGCAACCACTTTCCAAGTCTCTCCGACCTTCACAAAAAAAGTTATTCAAGAATATCTCTTTCTCCTATGTGCTTTCATCCCTAACCCTAACCCTTCCGAAAGTCGGAGAAGCTCAAGGATGGTACCGATCGATGCGCGCTACCCCATTTAGTGGGGGTAGAGCCTACTTGCAAGTCTCTCCGACCTTCACAAAAAAAGTTATTCAAGAATATCTCTTTCTCCTATGTGCTTTCATCCCTAACCCTAACCCTAACCCTTCCGAAAGTCGGAGAAGCTCAAGGATGGTACCGATCGATGCGCGCAACCCCATTTAGTGGGGGTAGAGCCTACTTGCAAGTCTCTCCGACCTTCACAAAAAAAGTTATTCAAGAATATCTCCTCAGATTTGGGGGAATTTCGTTGGTCGACCTCTTCCGAAGGTCGTACAAGCTCGGGGATGGTACCAATCGATCCGCAGGACCCAAATTAGTCCAGATGCAACCACTTTCCAAGTCTCTCCGACCTTCACAAAAAAATTTATTCAAGAATATCTCTTTCTCCTATGTGCTTTCATCCCTAACCCTAACCCTAACCCTTCCGAAAGTCGGAGAAGCTCAAGGATGGTACCGATCGATGTGCGCAACCCCATTTAGTGGGGGTAGAGCCTACTTGCATGTCTCTCCGACCTTCACAAAAAAAGTTATTCAAGAATATCTCCTCAGATTTGGGGGAATTTCGTCGGTCGACCTCTTCCGAAGGTCGTACAAGCTCGGGGATGGTACCAATCGATCCGCAGGACCCAAATTAGTCCAGATGCAACCACTTTCCAAGTCTCTCCGACCTTCACAAAAAAAGTTATTCAAGAATATCTCTTTCTCCTATGTGCTTTCATCCCTAACCCTAACCCTTCCGAAAGTCGGAGAAGCTCAAGGATGGTACCGATCGATGCGCGCTACCCCATTTAGTGGGGGTAGAGCCTACTTGCAAGTCTCTCCGACCTTCACAAAAAAAGTTATTCAAGAATATCTCTTTCTCCTATGTGCTTTCATCCCTAACCCTAACCCTAACCCTTCCGAAAGTCGGAGAAGCTCAAGGATGGTACCGATCGATGCGCGCAACCCCATTTAGTGGGGGTAGAGCCTACTTGCAAGTCTCTCCGACCTTCACAAAAAAAGTTATTCAAGAATATCTCCTCAGATTTGGGGGAATTTCGTCGGTCGACCTCTTCCGAAGGTCGTACAAGCTCGGGGATGGTACCAATCGATCCGCAGGACCCAAATTAGTCCAGATGCAACCACTTTCCAAGTCTCTCCGACCTTCACAAAAAAAGTTATTCAAGAATATCTCTTTCTCCTATGTGCTTTCATCCCTAACCCTAACCCTAACCCTTCCGAAAGTCGGAGAAGCTCAAGGATGGTACCGATCGATGCGCGCTACCCCATTTAGTGGGGGTAGAGCCTACTTGCAAGTCTCTCCGACCTTCACAAAAAAAGTTATTCAAGAATATCTCTTTCTCCTATGTGCTTTCATCCCTAACCCTAACCCTAACCCTTCCGAAAGTCGGAGAAGCTCAAGGATGGTACCGATCGATGCGCGCTACCCCATTTAGTGGGGGTAGAGCCTACTTGCAAGTCTCTCCGACCTTCACAAAAAAAGTTATTCAAGAATATCTCTTTCTCCTATGTGCTTTCATCCCTAACCCTAACCCTAACCCTTCCGAAAGTCGGAGAAGCTCAAGGATGGTACCGATCGATGCGCGCAACCCCATTTAGTGGGGGTAGAGCCTACTTGCAAGTCTCTCCAACCTTCACAAAAAAAGTTATTCAAGAATATCTCCTCAGATTTGGGGGAATTTCGTCGGTCGACCTCTTCCGAAGGTCGTACAAGCTCGAGGATGGTACCAATCGATCCGCAGGACCCAAATTAGTCCAGATGCAACCACTTTCCAAGTCTCTCCGACCTTCACAAAAAAAGTTATTCAAGAATATCTCTTTCTCCTATGTGCTTTCATCCCTAACCCTAACCCTTCCGAAAGTCGGAGAAGCTCAAGGATGGTACCGATCGATGCGCGCTACCCCATTTAGTGGGGGTAGAGCCTACTTGCAAGTCTCTCCGACCTTCACAAAAAAAGTTATTCAAGAATATCTCTTTCTCCTATGTGCTTTCATCCCTAACCCTAACCCTAACCCTTCCGAAAGTCGGAGAAGCTCAAGGATGGTACCGATCGATGCGCGCAACCCCATTTAGTGGGGGTAGAGCCTACTTGCAAGTCTCTCCGACCTTCACAAAAAAAGTTATTCAAGAATATCTCCTCAGATTTGGGGGAATTTCGTCGGTCGACCTCTTCCGAAGGTCGTACAAGCTCGGGGATGGTACCAATCGATCCGCAGGACCCAAATTAGTCCAGATGCAACCACTTTCCAAGTCTCTCCGACCTTCACAAAAAAAGTTATTCAAGAATATCTCTTTCTCCTATGTGCTTTCATCCCTAACCCTAACCCTAACCCTTCCGAAAGTCGGAGAAGCTCAAGGATGGTACCGATCGATGCGCGCAACCCCATTTAGTGGGGGTAGAGCCTACTTGCAAGTCTCTCCGACCTTCACAAAAAAAGTTATTCAAGAATATCTCCTCAGATTTGGGGGAATTTCGTCGGTCGACCTCTTCCGAAGGTCGTACAAGCTCGGGGATGGTACCAATCGATCCGCAGGACCCAAATTAGTCCAGATGCAACCACTTTCCAAGTCTCTCCGACCTTCACAAAAAAAGTTATTCAAGAATATCTCTTTCTCCTATGTGCTTTCATCCCTAACCCTAACCCTAACCCTTCCGAAAGTCGGAGAAGCTCAAGGATGGTACCGATCGATGCGCGCAACCCCATTTAGTGGGGGTAGAGCCTACTTGCAAGTCTCTCCGACCTTCACAAAAAAAGTTATTCAAGAATATCTCCTCAGATTTGGGGGAATTTCGTCGGTCGACCTCTTCCGAAGGTCGTACAAGCTCGGGGATGGTACCAATCGATCTGCAGGACCCAAATTAGTCCAGATGCAACCACTTTCCAAGTCTCTCCGACCTTCACAAAAAAAGTTATTCAAGAATATCTCTTTCTCCTATGTGCTTTCATCCCTAACCCTAACCCTTCCGAAAGTCGGAGAAGCTCAAGGATGGTACCGATCGATGCGCGCTACCCCATTTAGTGGGGGTAGAGCCTACTTGCAAGTCTCTCCGACCTTCACAAAAAAAGTTATTCAAGAATATCTCTTTCTCCTATGTGCTTTCATCCCTAACCCTAACCCTAACCCTTCCGAAAGTCGGAGAAGCTCAAGGATGGTACCGATCGATGCGCGCAACCCCATTTAGTGGGGGTAGAGCCTACTTGCAAGTCTCTCCGACCTTCACAAAAAAAGTTATTCAAGAATATCTCCTCAGATTTGGGGGAATTTCGTCGGTCGACCTCTTCCGAAGGTCGTACAAGCTCGGGGATGGTACCAATCGATCCGCAGGACCCAAATTAGTCCAGATGCAACCACTTTCCAAGTCTCTCCGACCTTCACAAAAAAAGTTATTCAAGAATATCTCTTTCTCCTATGTGCTTTCATCCCTAACCCTAACCCTAACCCTTCCGAAAGTCGGAGAAGCTCAAGGATGGTACCGATCGATGCGCGCAACCCCATTTAGTGGGGGTAGAGCCTACTTGCAAGTCTCTCCGACCTTCACAAAAAAAGTTATTCAAGAATATCTCCTCAGATTTGGGGGAATTTCGTCGGTCGACCTCTTCCGAAGGTCGTACAAGCTCGGGGATGGTACCAATCGATCCGCAGGACCCAAATTAGTCCAGATGCAACCACTTTCCAAGTCTCTCCGACCTTCACAAAAAAAGTTATTCAAGAATATCTCTTTCTCCTATGTGCTTTCATCCCTAACCCTAACCCTAACCCTTCCGAAAGTCGGAGAAGCTCAAGGATGGTACCGATCGATGCGCGCAACCCCATTTAGTGGGGGTAGAGCCTACTTGCAAGTCTCTCCGACCTTCACAAAAAAAGTTATTCAAGAATATCTCCTCAGATTTGGGGGAATTTCGTCGGTCGACCTCTTCCGAAGGTCGTACAAGCTCGAGGATGGTACCAATCGATCCGCAGGACCCAAATTAGTCCAGATGCAACCACTTTTCAAGTCTCTCCGACCTTCACAAAAAAAGTTATTCAAGAATATCTCTTTCTCCTATGTGCTTTCATCCCTAACCCTAACCCTTCCGAAAGTCGGAGAAGCTCAAGGATGGTACCGATCGATGCGCGCTACCCCATTTAGTGGGGGTAGAGCCTACTTGCAAGTCTCTCCGACCTTCACAAAAAAAGTTATTCAAGAATATCTCTTTCTCCTATGTGCTTTCATCCCTAACCCTAACCCTAACCCTTCCGAAAGTCGGAGAAGCTCAAGGATGGTACCGATCGATGCGCGCAACCCCATTTAGTGGGGGTAGAGCCTACTTGCAAGTCTCTCCGACCTTCACAAAAAAAGTTATTCAAGAATATCTCCTCAGATTTGGGGGAATTTCGTCGGTCGACCTCTTCCGAAGGTCGTACAAGCTCGGGGATGGTACCAATCGATCCGCAGGACCCAAATTAGTCCAGATGCAACCACTTTCCAAGTCTCTCCGACCTTCACAAAAAAATTTATTCAAGAATATCTCTTTCTCCTATGTGCTTTCATCCCTAACCCTAACCCTAACCCTTCCGAAAGTCGGAGAAGCTCAAGGATGGTACCGATCGATGTGCGCAACCCCATTTAGTGGGGGTAGAGCCTACTTGCATGTCTCTCCGACCTTCACAAAAAAAGTTATTCAAGAATATCTCCTCAGATTTGGGGGAATTTCGTCGGTCGACCTCTTCCGAAGGTCGTACAAGCTCGGGGATGGTACCAATCGATCCGCAGGACCCAAATTAGTCCAGATGCAACCACTTTCCAAGTCTCTCCGACCTTCACAAAAAAAGTTATTCAAGAATATCTCTTTCTCCTATGTGCTTTCATCCCTAACCCTAACCCTTCCGAAAGTCGGAGAAGCTCAAGGATGGTACCGATCGATGCGCGCTACCCCATTTAGTGGGGGTAGAGCCTACTTGCAAGTCTCTCCGACCTTCACAAAAAAAGTTATTCAAGAATATCTCTTTCTCCTATGTGCTTTCATCCCTAACCCTAACCCTAACCCTTCCGAAAGTCGGAGAAGCTCAAGGATGGTACCGATCGATGCGTGCAACCCCATTTAGTGGGGGTAGAGCCTACTTGCAAGTCTCTCCGACCTTCACAAAAAAAGTTATTCAAGAATATCTCCTCAGATTTGGGGGAATTTCGTCGGTCGACCTCTTCCGAAGGTCGTACAAGCTCGGGGATGGTACCAATCGATCCGCAGGACCCAAATTAGTCCAGATGCAACCACTTTCCAAGTCTCTCCGACCTTCACAAAAAAAGTTATTCAAGAATATCTCTTTCTCCTATGTGCTTTCATCCCTAACCCTAACCCTAACCCTTCCGAAAGTCGGAGAAGCTCAAGGATGGTACCGATCGATGCGCGCTACCCCATTTAGTGGGGGTAGAGCCTACTTGCAAGTCTCTCCGACCTTCACAAAAAAAGTTATTCAAGAATATCTCTTTCTCCTATGTGCTTTCATCCCTAACCCTAACCCTAACCCTTCCGAAAGTCGGAGAAGCTCAAGGATGGTACCGATCGATGCGCGCTACCCCATTTAGTGGGGGTAGAGCCTACTTGCAAGTCTCTCCGACCTTCACAAAAAAAGTTATTCAAGAATATCTCTTTCTCCTATGTGCTTTCATCCCTAACCCTAACCCTAACCCTTCCAAAAGTCGGAGAAGCTCAAGGATGGTACCGATCGATGCGTGCTACCCCATTTAGTGGGGGTAGAGCCTACTTGCATGTCTCTCCGACCTTCACAAAAAAAGTTATTCAAGAATATCTCCTCAGATTTGGGGGAATTTCGTCGGTCGACCTCTTCCGAAGGTCGTACAAGCTCGGGGATGGTACCAATCGATCCGCAGGACCCAAATTAGTCCAGATGCAACCACTTTCCAAGTCTCTCCGACCTTCACAAAAAAAGTTATTCAAGAATATCTCTTTCTCCTATGTGCTTTCATCCCTAACCCTAACCCTAACCCTTCCGAAAGTCGGAGAAGCTCAAGGATGGTACCGATCGATGCGCGCAACCCCATTTAGTGGGGGTAGAGCCTACTTGCAAGTCTCTCCGACCTTCACAAAAAAAGTTATTCAAGAATATCTCCTCAGATTTGGGGGAATTTCGTCGGTCGACCTCTTCCGAAGGTCGTACAAGCTCGGGGATGGTACCAATCGATCCGCAGGACCAAAATTAGTCCAGATGCAACCACTTTCCAAGTCTCTCCGACCTTCACAAAAAAAGTTATTCAAGAATATCTCTTTCTCCTATGTGCTTTCATCCCTAACCCTAACCCTAACCCTTCCGAAAGTCGGAGAAGCTCAAGGATGGTACCGATCGATGCGCGCTACCCCATTTAGTGGGGGTAGAGCCTACTTGCAAGTCTCTCCGACCTTCACAAAAAAAGTTATTCAAGAATATCTCTTTCTCCTATGTGCTTTCATCCCTAACCCTAACCCTAACCCTTCCGAAAGTCGGAGAAGCTCAAGAATGGTACAGATCGATGCGCGCTACCCCATTTAGTGGGGGTAGAGCCTACTTGCAAGTCTCTCCGACCTTCACAAAAAAAGTTATTCAAGAATATCTCTTTCTCCTATGTGCTTTCATCCCTAACCCTAACCCTAACCCTTTCGAAAGTCGTAGAAGCTCAAGGATGGTACCGATCGATGCGCGCTACCCCATTTAGTGGGGGTAGAGCCTACTTGCAAGTCTCTCCGACCTTCACAAAAAAAGTTATTCAAGAATATCTCTTTCTCCTATGTGCTTTCATCCCTAACCCTAACCCTTCCAAAAGTCGGAGAAGCTCAAGGATGGTACCGATCGATGCGCGCTACCCCATTTAGTGGGGGTAGAGCCTACTTGCATGTCTCTCCGACCTTCACAAAAAAAGTTATTCAAGAATATCTCCTCAGATTTGGGGGAATTTCGTCGGTCGACCTCTTCCGAAGGTCGTACAAGCTCGGGGATGGTACCAATCGATCCGCAGGACCCAAATTAGTCCAGATGCAACCACTTTCCAAGTCTCTCCGACCTTCACAAAAAAAGTTATTCAAGAATATCTCTTTCTCCTATGTGCTTTCATCCCTAACCCTAACCCTTCCGAAAGTCGGAGAAGCTCAAGGATTGTACCGATCGATGCGCGCAACCCCATTTAGTGGGGGTAGAGCCTACTTGCAAGTCTCTCCGACCTTCACAAAAAAAGTTATTCAAGAATATCTCCTCAGATTTGGGGGAATTTCGTCGGTCGACCTCTTCCGAAGGTCGTACAAGCTCGGGGATGGTACCAATCGATCCGCAGGACCCAAATTAGTCCAGATGCAACCACTTTCCAAGTCTCTCCGACCTTCACAAAAAAAGTTATTCAAGAATATCTCTTTCTCCTATGTGCTTTCATCCCTAACCCTAACCCTAACCCTTCCGAAAGTCGGAGAAGCTCAAGGATGGTACCGATCGATGCGCGCTACCCCATTTAGTGGGGGTAGAGCCTACTTGCAAGTCTCTCCGACCTTCACAAAAAAAGTTATTCAAGAATATCTCTTTCTCCTATGTGCTTTCATCCCTAACCCTAACCCTTCCGAAAGTCGGAGAAGCTCAAGGATGGTACCGATCGATGCGCGCAACCCCATTTAGTGGGGGTAGAGCCTACTTGCAAGTCTCTCCGACCTTCACAAAAAAAGTTATTCAAGAATATCTCCTCAGATTTGGGGGAATTTCGTCGGTCGACCTCTTCCGAAGGTCGTACAAGCTCGGGGATGGTACCAATCGATCCACAGGACCCAAATTAGTCCAGATGCAACCACTTTCCAAGTCTCTCCGACCTTCACAAAAAAAGTTATTCAAGAATATCTCTTTCTCCTATGTGCTTTCATCCCTAACCCTAACCCTAACCCTTCCGAAAGTCGGAGAAGCTCAAGGATGGTACCGATCGATGCGCGCTACCCCATTTAGTGGGGGTAGAGCCTACTTGCAAGTCTCTCCGACCTTCACAAAAAAAGTTATTCAAGAATATCTCCTCAGATTTGGGGGAATTTCGTCGGTCGACCTCTTCCGAAGGTCGTACAAGCTCGGGGATGGTACCAATCGATCCGCAGGACCCAAATTAGTCCAGATGCAACCACTTTCCAAGTCTCTCCGACCTTCACAAAAAAAGTTATTCAAGAATATCTCTTTCTCCTATGTGCTTTCATCCCTAACCCTAACCCTTCCGAAAGTCGGAGAAGCTCAAGGATGGTACCGATCGATGCGCGCAACCCCATTTAGTGGGGGTAGAGCCTACTTGCAAGTCTCTCCGACCTTCACAAAAAAAGTTATTCAAGAATATCTCCTCAGATTTGGGGGAATTTCGTCGGTCGACCTCTTCCGAAGGTCGTACAAGCTCGGGGATGGTACCAATCGATCCGCAGGACCCAAATTAGTCCAGATGCAACCACTTTCCAAGTCTCTCCGACCTTCACAAAAAAAGTTATTCAAGAATATCTCTTTCTCCTATGTGCTTTCATCCCTAACCCTAACCCTAACCCTTCCGAAAGTCGGAGAAGCTCAAAGATGGTACCGATCGATGCGCGCTACCCCATTTAGTGGGGGTAGAGCCTACTTGCAAGTCTCTCCGACCTTCACAAAAAAAGTTATTCAAGAATATCTCTTTCTCCTATGTGCTTTCATCCCTAACCCTAACCCTTCCGAAAGTCGGAGAAGCTCAAGGATGGTACCGATCGATGCGCGCAACCCCATTTAGTGGGGGTAGAGCCTACTTGCAAGTCTCTCCGACCTTCACAAAAAAAGTTATTCAAGAATATCTCCTCAGATTTGGGGGAATTTCGTCGGTCGACCTCTTCCGAAGGTCGTACAAGCTCGGGGATGGTACCAATCGATCCACAGGACCCAAATTAGTCCAGATGCAACCACTTTCCAAGTCTCTCCGACCTTCACAAAAAAAGTTATTCAAGAATATCTCTTTCTCCTATGTGCTTTCATCCCTAACCCTAACCCTAACCCTTCCGAAAGTCGGAGAAGCTCAAGGATGGTACCGATCGATGCGCGCTACCCCATTTAGTGGGGGTAGAGCCTACTTGCAAGTCTCTCCGACCTTCACAAAAAAAGTTATTCAAGAATATCTCCTCAGATTTGGGGGAATTTCGTCGGTCGACCTCTTCCGAAGGTCGTACAAGCTCGGGGATGGTACCAATCGATCCGCAGGACCCAAATTAGTCCAGATGCAACCACTTTTCAAGTCTCTCCGACCTTCACAAAAAAAGTTATTCAAGAATATCTCTTTCTCCTATGTGCTTTCATCCCTAACCCTAACCCTAACCCTTCCGAAAGTCGGAGAAGCTCAAGGATGGTACCGATCGATGCGCGCTACCCCATTTAGTGGGGGTAGAGCCTACTTGCAAGTCTCTCCGACCTTCACAAAAAAAGTTATTCAAGAATATCTCTTTCTCCTATATGCTTTCATCCCTAACCCTAACCCTAACCCTTCCGAAAGTCGGAGAAGCTCAAGGATGGTACCGATCGATGCGCGCTACCCCATTTAGTGGGGGTAGAGCCTACTTGCAAGTCTCTCCGACCTTCACAAAAAAAGTTATTCAAGAATATCTCTTTCTCCTATGTGCTTTCATCCCTAACCCTAACCCTAACCCTTTCGAAAGTCGTAGAAGCTCAAGGATGGTACCGATCGATGCGCGCTACCCCATTTAGTGGGGGTAGAGCCTACTTGCAAGTCTCTCCGACCTTCACAAAAAAAGTTATTCAAGAATATCTCTTTCTCCTATGTGCTTTCATCCCTAACCCTAACCCTAACCCTTCCAAAAGTCGGAGAAGCTCAAGGATGGTACCGATCGATGCGCGCTACCCCATTTAGTGGGGGTAGAGCCTACTTGCATGTCTCTCCGACCTTCACAAAAAAAGTTATTCAAGAATATCTCCTCAGATTTGGGGGAATTTCGTCGGTCGACCTCTTCCGAAGGTCGTACAAGCTCGGGGATGGTACCAATCGATCCGCAGGACCCAAATTAGTCCAGATGCAACCACTTTCCAAGTCTCTCCGACCTTCACAAAAAAAGTTATTCAAGAATATCTCTTTCTCCTATGTGCTTTCATCCCTAACCCTAACCCTAACCCTTCCGAAAGTCGGAGAAGCTCAAGGATGGTACCGATCGATGCGCGCAACCCCATTTAGTGGGGGTAGAGCCTACTTGCAAGTCTCTCCGACCTTCACAAAAAAAGTTATTCAAGAATATCTCCTCAGATTTGGGGGAATTTCGTCGGTCGACCTCTTCCGAAGGTCGTACAAGCTCGGGGATGGTACCAATCGATCCGCAGGACCCAAATTAGTCCAGATGCAACCACTTTCCAAGTCTCTCCGACCTTCACAAAAAAAGTTATTCAAGAATATCTCTTTCTCCTATGTGCTTTCATCCCTAACCCTAACCCTAACCCTTCCGAAAGTCGGAGAAGCTCAAGGATGGTACCGATCGATGCGCGCTACCCCATTTAGTGGGGGTAGAGCCTACTTGCAAGTCTCTCCGACCTTCACAAAAAAAGTTATTCAAGAATATCTCTTTCTCCTATGTGCTTTCATCCCTAACCCTAACCCTTCCGAAAGTCGGAGAAGCTCAAAGATGGTACCGATCGATGCGCGCAACCCCATTTAGTGGGGGTAGAGCCTACTTGCAAGTCTCTCCGACCTTCACAAAAAAAGTTATTCAAGAATATCTCCTCAGATTTGGGGGAATTTCGTCGGTCGACCTCTTCCGAAGGTCGTACAAGCTCGGGGATGGTACCAATCGATCCACAGGACCCAAATTAGTCCAGATGCAACCACTTTCCAAGTCTCTCCGACCTTCACAAAAAAGTTATTCAAGAATATCTCTTTCTCCTATGTGCTTTCATCCCTAACCCTAACCCTAACCCTTCCGAAAGTCGGAGAAGCTCAAGGATGGTACCGATCGATGCGCGCTACCCCATTTAGTGGGGGTAGAGCCTACTTGCAAGTCTCTCCGACCTTCACAAAAAAAGTTATTCAAGAATATCTCCTCAGATTTGGGGGAATTTCGTCGGTCGACCTCTTCCGAAGGTCGTACAAGCTCGGGGATGGTACCAATCGATCCGCAGGACCCAAATTAGTCCAGATGCAACCACTTTCCAAGTCTCTCCGACCTTCACAAAAAAAGTTATTCAAGAATATCTCTTTCTCCTATGTGCTTTCATCCCTAACCCTAACCCTTCCGAAAGTCGGAGAAGCTCAAGGATGGTACCGATCGATGCGCGCTACCCCATTTAGTGGGGGTAGAGCCTACTTGCAAGTCTCTCCGACCTTCACAAAAAAAGTTATTCAAGAATATCTCTTTCTCCTATATGCTTTCATCCCTAACCCTAACCCTAACCCTTCCGAAAGTCGGAGAAGCTCAAGGATGGTACCGATCGATGCGCGCTACCCCATTTAGTGGGGGTAGAGCCTACTTGCAAGTCTCTCCGACCTTCACAAAAAAAGTTATTCAAGAATATCTCTTTCTCCTATGTGCTTTCATCCCTAACCCTAACCCTAACCCTTCCAAAAGTCGGAGAAGCTCAAGGATGGTACCGATCGATGTGCGCTACCCCATTTAGTGGGGGTAGAGCCTACTTGCAAGTCTCTCCGACCTTCACAAAAAAAGTTATTCAAGAATATCTCTTTCTCCTATGTGCTTTCATCCCTAACCCTAACCCTAACCCTTTCGAAAGTCGTAGAAGCTCAAGGATGGTACCGATCGATGCGCGCTACCCCATTTAGTGGGGGTAGAGCCTACTTGCAAGTCTCTCCGACCTTCACAAAAAAAGTTATTCAAGAATATCTCTTTCTCCTATATGCTTTCATCCCTAACCCTAACCCTAACCCTTCCGAAAGTCGGAGAAGCTCAAGGATGGTACCGATCGATGCGCGCTACCCCATTTAGTGGGGGTAGAGCCTACTTGCAAGTCTCTCCGACCTTCACAAAAAAAGTTATTCAAGAATATCTCTTTCTCCTATGTGCTTTCATCCCTAACCCTAACCCTAACCCTTTCGAAAGTCGTAGAAGCTCAAGGATGGTACCGATCGATGCGCGTTACCCCATTTAGTGGGGGTAGAGCCTACTTGCAAGTCTCTCCGACCTTCACAAAAAAAGTTATTCAAGAATATCTCTTTCTCCTATGTGCTTTCATCCCTAACCCTAACCCTAACCCTTCCAAAAGTCGGAGAAGCTCAAGGATGGTACCGATCGATGTGCGCTACCCCATTTAGTGGGGGTAGAGCCTACTTGCATGTCTCTCCGACCTTCACAAAAAAAGTTATTCAAGAATATCTCCTCAGATTTGGGGGAATTTCGTCGGTCGACCTCTTCCGAAGGTCGTACAAGCTCGGGGATGGTACCAATCGATCCGCAGGACCCAAATTAGTCCAGATGCAACCACTTTCCAAGTCTCTCCGACCTTCACAAAAAAAGTTATTCAAGAATATCTCTTTCTCCTATGTGCTTTCATCCCTAACCCTAACCCTTCCAAAAGTCGGAGAAGCTCAAGGATGGTACCGATCGATGTGCGCTACCCCATTTAGTGGGGGTAGAGCCTACTTGCAAGTCTCTCCGACCTTCACAAAAAAAGTTATTCAAGAATATCTCTTTCTCCTATGTGCTTTCATCCCTAACCCTAACCCTAACCCTTTCGAAAGTCGTAGAAGCTCAAGGATGGTACCGATCGATGCGCGCTACCCCATTTAGTGGGGGTAGAGCCTACTTGCAAGTCTCTCCGACCTTCACAAAAAAAGTTATTCAAGAATATCTCTTTCTCCTATATGCTTTCATCCCTAACCCTAACCCTAACCCTTCCGAAAGTCGGAGAAGCTCAAGGATGGTACCGATCGATGCGCGCTACCCCATTTAGTGGGGGTAGAGCCTACTTGCAAGTCTCTCCGACCTTCACAAAAAAAGTTATTCAAGAATATCTCTTTCTCCTATGTGCTTTCATCCCTAACCCTAACCCTAACCCTTTCGAAAGTCGTAGAAGCTCAAGGATGGTACCGATCGATGCGCGTTACCCCATTTAGTGGGGGTAGAGCCTACTTGCAAGTCTCTCCGACCTTCACAAAAAAAGTTATTCAAGAATATCTCTTTCTCCTATGTGCTTTCATCCCTAACCCTAACCCTTCCGAAAGTCGGAGAAGCTCAAGGATGGTACCGATCGATGCGCGCAACCCCATTTAGTGGGGGTAGAGCCTACTTGCAAGTCTCTCCGACCTTCACAAAAAAAGTTATTCAAGAATATCTCCTCAGATTTGGGGGAATTTCGTCGGTCGACCTCTTCCGAAGGTCGTACAAGCTCGGGGATGGTACCAATCGATCCACAGGACCCAAATTAGTCCAGATGCAACCACTTTCCAAGTCTCTCCGACCTTCACAAAAAAAGTTATTCAAGAATATCTCTTTCTCCTATGTGCTTTCATCCCTAACCCTAACCCTTCCGAAAGTCGGAGAAGCTCAAGGATGGTACCGATCGATGCGCGCTACCCCATTTAGTGGGGGTAGAGCCTACTTGCAAGTCTCTCCGACCTTCACAAAAAAAGTTATTCAAGAATATCTCTTTCTCCTATGTGCTTTCATCCCTAACCCTAACCCTAACCCTTTCGAAAGTCGTAGAAGCTCAAGGATGGTACCGATCGATGCGCGCTACCCCATTTAGTGGGGGTAGAGCCTACTTGCAAGTCTCTCCGACCTTCACAAAAAAAGTTATTCAAGAATATCTCTTTCTCCTATGTGCTTTCATCCCTAACCCTAACCCTAACCCTTCCAAAAGTCGGAGAAGCTCAAGGATGGTACCGATCGATGCGCGCTACCCCATTTAGTGGGGGTAGAGCCTACTTGCATGTCTCTCCGACCTTCACAAAAAAAGTTATTCAAGAATATCTCCTCAGATTTGGGGGAATTTCGTCGGTCGACCTCTTCCGAAGGTCGTACAAGCTCGGGGATGGTACCAATCGATCCGCAGGACCCAAATTAGTCCAGATGCAACCACTTTCCAAGTCTCTCCGACCTTCACAAAAAAAGTTATTCAAGAATATCTCTTTCTCCTATGTGCTTTCATCCCTAACCCTAACCCTAACCCTTCCGAAAGTCGGAGAAGCTCAAGGATGGTACCGATCGATGCGCGCAACCCCATTTAGTGGGGGTAGAGCCTACTTGCAAGTCTCTCCGACCTTCACAAAAAAAGTTATTCAAGAATATCTCCTCAGATTTGGGGGAATTTCGTCGGTCGACCTCTTCCGAAGGTCGTACAAGCTCGGGGATGGTACCAATCGATCCGCAGGACCCAAATTAGTCCAGATGCAACCACTTTCCAAGTCTCTCCGACCTTCACAAAAAAAGTTATTCAAGAATATCTCTTTCTCCTATGTGCTTTCATCCCTAACCCTAACCCTAACCCTTCCGAAAGTCGGAGAAGCTCAAGGATGGTACCGATCGATGCGCGCTACCCCATTTAGTGGGGGTAGAGCCTACTTGCAAGTCTCTCCGACCTTCACAAAAAAAGTTATTCAAGAATATCTCTTTCTCCTATGTGCTTTCATCCCTAACCCTAACCCTTCCGAAAGTCGGAGAAGCTCAAAGATGGTACCGATCGATGCGCGCAACCCCATTTAGTGGGGGTAGAGCCTACTTGCAAGTCTCTCCGACCTTCACAAAAAAAGTTATTCAAGAATATCTCCTCAGATTTGGGGGAATTTCGTCGGTCGACCTCTTCCGAAGGTCGTACAAGCTCGGGGATGGTACCAATCGATCCACAGGACCCAAATTAGTCCAGATGCAACCACTTTCCAAGTCTCTCCGACCTTCACAAAAAAGTTATTCAAGAATATCTCTTTCTCCTATGTGCTTTCATCCCTAACCCTAACCCTAACCCTTCCGAAAGTCGGAGAAGCTCAAGGATGGTACCGATCGATGCGCGCTACCCCATTTAGTGGGGGTAGAGCCTACTTGCAAGTCTCTCCGACCTTCACAAAAAAAGTTATTCAAGAATATCTCCTCAGATTTGGGGGAATTTCGTCGGTCGACCTCTTCCGAAGGTCGTACAAGCTCGGGGATGGTACCAATCGATCCGCAGGACCCAAATTAGTCCAGATGCAACCACTTTCCAAGTCTCTCCGACCTTCACAAAAAAAGTTATTCAAGAATATCTCTTTCTCCTATGTGCTTTCATCCCTAACCCTAACCCTTCCGAAAGTCGGAGAAGCTCAAGGATGGTACCGATCGATGCGCGCTACCCCATTTAGTGGGGGTAGAGCCTACTTGCAAGTCTCTCCGACCTTCACAAAAAAAGTTATTCAAGAATATCTCTTTCTCCTATATGCTTTCATCCCTAACCCTAACCCTAACCCTTCCGAAAGTCGGAGAAGCTCAAGGATGGTACCGATCGATGCGCGCTACCCCATTTAGTGGGGGTAGAGCCTACTTGCAAGTCTCTCCGACCTTCACAAAAAAAGTTATTCAAGAATATCTCTTTCTCCTATGTGCTTTCATCCCTAACCCTAACCCTAACCCTTCCAAAAGTCGGAGAAGCTCAAGGATGGTACCGATCGATGTGCGCTACCCCATTTAGTGGGGGTAGAGCCTACTTGCAAGTCTCTCCGACCTTCACAAAAAAAGTTATTCAAGAATATCTCTTTCTCCTATGTGCTTTCATCCCTAACCCTAACCCTAACCCTTTCGAAAGTCGTAGAAGCTCAAGGATGGTACCGATCGATGCGCGCTACCCCATTTAGTGGGGGTAGAGCCTACTTGCAAGTCTCTCCGACCTTCACAAAAAAAGTTATTCAAGAATATCTCTTTCTCCTATATGCTTTCATCCCTAACCCTAACCCTAACCCTTCCGAAAGTCGGAGAAGCTCAAGGATGGTACCGATCGATGCGCGCTACCCCATTTAGTGGGGGTAGAGCCTACTTGCAAGTCTCTCCGACCTTCACAAAAAAAGTTATTCAAGAATATCTCTTTCTCCTATGTGCTTTCATCCCTAACCCTAACCCTAACCCTTTCGAAAGTCGTAGAAGCTCAAGGATGGTACCGATCGATGCGCGTTACCCCATTTAGTGGGGGTAGAGCCTACTTGCAAGTCTCTCCGACCTTCACAAAAAAAGTTATTCAAGAATATCTCTTTCTCCTATGTGCTTTCATCCCTAACCCTAACCCTAACCCTTCCAAAAGTCGGAGAAGCTCAAGGATGGTACCGATCGATGTGCGCTACCCCATTTAGTGGGGGTAGAGCCTACTTGCATGTCTCTCCGACCTTCACAAAAAAAGTTATTCAAGAATATCTCCTCAGATTTGGGGGAATTTCGTCGGTCGACCTCTTCCGAAGGTCGTACAAGCTCGGGGATGGTACCAATCGATCCGCAGGACCCAAATTAGTCCAGATGCAACCACTTTCCAAGTCTCTCCGACCTTCACAAAAAAAGTTATTCAAGAATATCTCTTTCTCCTATGTGCTTTCATCCCTAACCCTAACCCTAACCCTTCCGAAAGTCGGAGAAGCTCAAGGATGGTACCGATCGATGCGCGCAACCCCATTTAGTGGGGGTAGAGCCTACTTGCAAGTCTCTCCGACCTTCACAAAAAAAGTTATTCAAGAATATCTCCTCAGATTTGGGGGAATTTCGTCGGTCGACCTCTTCCGAAGGTCGTACAAGCTCGGGGATGGTACCAATCGATCCGCAGGACCCAAATTAGTCCAGATGCAACCACTTTTCAAGTCTCTCCGACCTTCACAAAAAAAGTTATTCAAGAATATCTCTTTCTCCTATGTGCTTTCATCCCTAACCCTAACCCTAACCCTTCCGAAAGTCGGAGAAGCTCAAGGATGGTACCGATCGATGCGCGCTACCCCATTTAGTGGGGGTAGAGCCTACTTGCAAGTCTCTCCGACCTTCACAAAAAAAGTTATTCAAGAATATCTCTTTCTCCTATGTGCTTTCATCCCTAACCCTAACCCTTCCGAAAGTCGGAGAAGCTCAAGGATGGTACCGATCGATGCGCGCAACCCCATTTAGTGGGGGTAGAGCCTACTTGCAAGTCTCTCCGACCTTCACAAAAAAAGTTATTCAAGAATATCTCCTCAGATTTGGGGGAATTTCGTCGGTCGACCTCTTCCGAAGGTCGTACAAGCTCGGGGATGGTACCAATCGATCCACAGGACCCAAATTAGTCCAGATGCAACCACTTTCCAAGTCTCTCCGACCTTCACAAAAAAAGTTATTCAAGAATATCTCTTTCTCCTATGTGCTTTCATCCCTAACCCTAACCCTAACCCTTCCGAAAGTCGGAGAAGCTCAAGGATGGTACCGATCGATGCGCGCTACCCCATTTAGTGGGGGTAGAGCCTACTTGCAAGTCTCTCCGACCTTCACAAAAAAAGTTATTCAAGAATATCTCCTCAGATTTGGGGGAATTTCGTCGGTCGACCTCTTCCGAAGGTCGTACAAGCTCGGGGATGGTACCAATCGATCCGCAGGACCCAAATTAGTCCAGATGCAACCACTTTCCAAGTCTCTCCGACCTTCACAAAAAAAGTTATTCAAGAATATCTCTTTCTCCTATGTGCTTTCATCCCTAACCCTAACCCTAACCCTTTCGAAAGTCGTAGAAGCTCAAGGATGGTACCGATCGATGCGCGCTACCCCATTTAGTGGGGGTAGAGCCTACTTGCAAGTCTCTCCGACCTTCACAAAAAAAGTTATTCAAGAATATCTCTTTCTCCTATATGCTTTCATCCCTAACCCTAACCCTAACCCTTCCGAAAGTCGGAGAAGCTCAAAGATGGTACCGATCGATGCGCGCTACCCCATTTAGTGGGGGTAGAGCCTACTTGCAAGTCTCTCCGACCTTCACAAAAAAAGTTATTCAAGAATATCTCTTTCTCCTATGTGCTTTCATCCCTAACCCTAACCCTAACCCTTTCGAAAGTCGTAGAAGCTCAAGGATGGTACCGATCGATGCGCGCTACCCCATTTAGTGGGGGTAGAGCCTACTTGCAAGTCTCTCCGACCTTCACAAAAAAAGTTATTCAAGAATATCTCTTTCTCCTATGTGCTTTCATCCCTAGCCCTAACCCTAACCCTTCCGAAAGTCGGAGAAGCTCAAGGATGGTACCGATCGATGCGCGCTACCCCATTTAGTGGGGGTAGAGCCTACTTGCAAGTCTCTCCGACCTTCACAAAAAAAGTTATTCAAGAATATCTCTTTCTCCTATGTGCTTTCATCCCTAACCCTAACCCTAACCCTTCCAAAAGTCGGAGAAGCTCAAGGATGGTACCGATCGATGTGCGCTACCCCATTTAGTGGGGGTAGAGCCTACTTGCAAGTCTCTCCGACCTTCACAAAAAAAGTTATTCAAGAATATCTCTTTCTCCTATGTGCTTTCATCCCTAACCCTAACCCTAACCCTTTCGAAAGTCGTAGAAGCTCAAGGATGGTACCGATCGATGCGCGCTACCCCATTTAGTGGGGGTAGAGCCTACTTGCAAGTCTCTCCGACCTTCACAAAAAAAGTTATTCAAGAATATCTCTTTCTCCTATATGCTTTCATCCCTAACCCTAACCCTAACCCTTCCGAAAGTCGGAGAAGCTCAAGGATGGTACCGATCGATGCGCGCTACCCCATTTAGTGGGGGTAGAGCCTACTTGCAAGTCTCTCCGACCTTCACAAAAAAAGTTATTCAAGAATATCTCTTTCTCCTATGTGCTTTCATCCCTAACCCTAACCCTAACCCTTTCGAAAGTCGTAGAAGCTCAAGGATGGTACCGATCGATGCGCGTTACCCCATTTAGTGGGGGTAGAGCCTACTTGCAAGTCTCTCCGACCTTCTCAAAAAAAGTTATTCAAGAATATCTCTTTCTCCTATGTGCTTTCATCCCTAACCCTAACCCTAACCCTTCCAAAAGTCGGAGAAGCTCAAGGATGGTACCGATCGATGTGCGCTACCCCATTTAGTGGGGGTAGAGCCTACTTGCATGTCTCTCCGACCTTCACAAAAAAAGTTATTCAAGAATATCTCCTCAGATTTGGGGGAATTTCGTCGGTCGACCTCTTCCGAAGGTCGTACAAGCTCGGGGATGGTACCAATCGATCCGCAGGACCCAAATTAGTCCAGATGCAACCACTTTCCAAGTCTCTCCGACCTTCACAAAAAAAGTTATTCAAGAATATCTCTTTCTCCTATGTGCTTTCATCCCTAACCCTAACCCTAACCCTTCCGAAAGTCGGAGAAGCTCAAGGATGGTACCGATCGATGCGCGCAACCCCATTTAGTGGGGGTAGAGCCTACTTGCAAGTCTCTCCGACCTTCACAAAAAAAGTTATTCAAGAATATCTCCTCAGATTTGGGGGAATTTCGTCGGTCGACCTCTTCCGAAGGTCGTACAAGCTCGGGGATGGTACCAATCGATCCGCAGGACCCAAATTAGTCCAGATGCAACCACTTTCCAAGTCTCTCCGACCTTCACAAAAAAAGTTATTCAAGAATATCTCTTTCTCCTATGTGCTTTCATCCCTAACCCTAACCCTAACCCTTTCGAAAGTCGTAGAAGCTCAAGGATGGTACCGATCGATGCGCGCTACCCCATTTAGTGGGGGTAGAGCCTACTTGCAAGTCTCTCCGACCTTCACAAAAAAAGTTATTCAAGAATATCTCTTTCTCCTATGTGCTTTCATCCCTAGCCCTAACCCTAACCCTTCCGAAAGTCGGAGAAGCTCAAGGATGGTACCGATCGATGCGCGCTACCCCATTTAGTGGGGGTAGAGCCTACTTGCAAGTCTCTCCGACCTTCACAAAAAAAGTTATTCAAGAATATCTCTTTCTCCTATGTGCTTTCATCCCTAACCCTAACCCTAACCCTTCCAAAAGTCGGAGAAGCTCAAGGATGGTACCGATCGATGTGCGCTACCCCATTTAGTGGGGGTAGAGCCTACTTGCAAGTCTCTCCGACCTTCACAAAAAAAGTTATTCAAGAATATCTCTTTCTCCTATGTGCTTTCATCCCTAACCCTAACCCTAACCCTTTCGAAAGTCGTAGAAGCTCAAGGATGGTACCGATCGATGCGCGCTACCCCATTTAGTGGGGGTAGAGCCTACTTGCAAGTCTCTCCGACCTTCACAAAAAAAGTTATTCAAGAATATCTCTTTCTCCTATATGCTTTCATCCCTAACCCTAACCCTAACCCTTCCGAAAGTCGGAGAAGCTCAAGGATGGTACCGATCGATGCGCGCTACCCCATTTAGTGGGGGTAGAGCCTACTTGCAAGTCTCTCCGACCTTCACAAAAAAAGTTATTCAAGAATATCTCTTTCTCCTATGTGCTTTCATCCCTAACCCTAACCCTAACCCTTTCGAAAGTCGTAGAAGCTCAAGGATGGTACCGATCGATGCGCGTTACCCCATTTAGTGGGGGTAGAGCCTACTTGCAAGTCTCTCCGACCTTCTCAAAAAAAGTTATTCAAGAATATCTCTTTCTCCTATGTGCTTTCATCCCTAACCCTAACCCTAACCCTTCCAAAAGTCGGAGAAGCTCAAGGATGGTACCGATCGATGTGCGCTACCCCATTTAGTGGGGGTAGAGCCTACTTGCATGTCTCTCCGACCTT
The DNA here is from genome assembly GCF_963576545.1 of Limanda limanda. NCBI lineage: Eukaryota > Metazoa > Chordata > Actinopteri > Pleuronectiformes > Pleuronectidae > Limanda > Limanda limanda. Next base: position 1,234,567 of record NW_026870525.1, read on the forward strand.
CACAAAAAAAGTTATTCAAGAATATCTCCTCAGATTTGGGGGAATTTCGTCGGTCGACCTCTTCCGAAGGTCGTACAAGCTCGGGGATGGTACCAATCGATCCGCAGGACCCAAATTAGTCCAGATGCAACCACTTTCCAAGTCTCTCCGACCTTCACAAAAAAAGTTATTCAAGAATATCTCTTTCTCCTATGTGCTTTCATCCCTAACCCTAACCCTAACCCTTCCGAAAGTCGGAGAAGCTCAAGGATGGTACCGATCGATGCGCGCAACCCCATTTAGTGGGGGTAGAGCCTACTTGCAAGTCTCTCCGACCTTCACAAAAAAAGTTATTCAAGAATATCTCCTCAGATTTGGGGGAATTTCGTCGGTCGACCTCTTCCGAAGGTCGTACAAGCTCGGGGATGGTACCAATCGATCCGCAGGACCCAAATTAGTCCAGATGCAACCACTTTCCAAGTCTCTCCGACCTTCACAAAAAAAGTTATTCAAGAATATCTCTTTCTCCTATGTGCTTTCATCCCTAACCCTAACCCTAACCCTTCCGAAAGTCGGAGAAGCTCAAGGATGGTACCGATCGATGCGCGCTACCCCATTTAGTGGGGGTAGAGCCTACTTGCAAGTCTCTCCGACCTTCACAAAAAAAGTTATTCAAGAATATCTCTTTCTCCTATGTGCTTTCATCCCTAACCCTAACCCTTCCGAAAGTCGGAGAAGCTCAAGGATGGTACCGATCGATGCGCGCAACCCCATTTAGTGGGGGTAGAGCCTACTTGCAAGTCTCTCCGACCTTCACAAAAAAAGTTATTCAAGAATATCTCCTCAGATTTGGGGGAATTTCGTCGGTCGACCTCTTCCAAAGGTCGTACAAGCTCGGGGATGGTACCAATCGATCCACAGGACCCAAATTAGTCCAGATGCAACCACTTTCCAAGTCTCTCCGACCTTCACAAAAAAAGTTATTCAAGAATATCTCTTTCTCCTATGTGCTTTCATCCCTAACCCTAACCCTAACCCTTCCGAAAGTCGGAGAAGCTCAAGGATGGTACCGATCGATGCGCGCTACCCCATTTAGTGGGGGTAGAGCCTACTTGCAAGTCTCTCCGACCTTCACAAAAAAAGTTATTCAAGAATATCTCCTCAGATTTGGGGGAATTTCGTCGGTCGACCTCTTCCGAAGGTCGTACAAGCTCGGGGATGGTACCAATCGATCCGCAGGACCCAAATTAGTCCAGATGCAACCACTTTCCAAGTCTCTCCGACCTTCACAAAAAAAGTTATTCAAGAATATGTCTTTCTCCTATGTGCTTTCATCCCTAACCCTAACCCTAACCCTTTCGAAAGTCGTAGAAGCTCAAGGATGGTACCGATCGATGCGCGCTACCCCATTTAGTGGGGGTAGAGCCTACTTGCAAGTCTCTCCGACCTTCACAAAAAAAGTTATTCAAGAATATCTCTTTCTCCTATATGCTTTCATCCCTAACCCTAACCCTAACCCTTCCGAAAGTCGGAGAAGCTCAAGGATGGTACCGATCGATGCGCGCTACCCCATTTAGTGGGGGTAGAGCCTACTTGCAAGTCTCTCCGACCTTCACAAAAAAAGTTATTCAAGAATATCTCTTTCTCCTATGTGCTTTCATCCCTAACCCTAACCCTAACCCTTTCGAAAGTCGTAGAAGCTCAAGGATGGTACCGATCGATGCGCGCTACCCCATTTAGTGGGGGTAGAGCCTACTTGCAAGTCTCTCCGACCTTCACAAAAAAAGTTATTCAAGAATATCTCTTTCTCCTATGTGCTTTCATCCCTAACCCTAACCCTAACCCTTCCGAAAGTCGTAGAAGCTCAAGGATGGTACCGATCGATGCGCGCTACCCCATTTAGTGGGGGTAGAGCCTACTTGCAAGTCTCTCCGACCTTCACAAAAAAAGTTATTCAAGAATATCTCTTTCTCCTATGTGCTTTCATCCCTAACCCTAACCCTAACCCTTCCAAAAGTCGGAGAAGCTCAAGGATGGTACCGATCGATGCGCGCTACCCCATTTAGTGGGGGTAGAGCCTACTTGCATGTCTCTCCGACCTTCACAAAAAAAGTTATTCAAGAATATCTCCTCAGATTTGGGGGAATTTCGTCGGTCGACCTCTTCCGAAGGTTGTACAAGCTCGGGGATGGTACCAATCGATCCGCAGGACCCAAATTAGTCCAGATGCAACCACTTTCCAAGTCTCTCCGACCTTCACAAAAAAAGTTATTCAAGAATATCTCTTTCTCCTATGTGCTTTCATCCCTAACCCTAACCCTAACCCTTCCGAAAGTCGGAGAAGCTCAAGGATGGTACCGATCGATGCGCGCAACCCCATTTAGTGGGGGTAGAGCCTACTTGCAAGTCTCTCCGACCTTCACAAAAAAAGTTATTCAAGAATATCTCCTCAGATTTGGGGGAATTTCGTCGGTCGACCTCTTCCGAAGGTCGTACAAGCTCGTGGATGGTACCAATCGATCCGCAGGACCCAAATTAGTCCAGATGCAACCACTTTCCAAGTCTCTCCGACCTTCACAAAAAAAGTTATTCAAGAATATCTCTTTCTCCTATGTGCTTTCATCCCTAACCCTAACCCTAACCCTTCCGAAAGTCGGAGAAGCTCAAGGATGGTACCGATCGATGCGCGCTACCCCATTTAGTGGGGGTAGAGCCTACTTGCAAGTCTCTCCGACCTTCACAAAAAAAGTTATTCAAGAATATCTCTTTCTCCTATGTGCTTTCATCCCTAACCCTAACCCTAACCCTTTCGAAAGTCGTAGAAGCTCAAGGATGGTACCGATCGATGCGCGCTACCCCATTTAGTGGGGGTAGAGCCTACTTGCAAGTCTCTCCGACCTTCACAAAAAAAGTTATTCAAGAATATCTCTTTCTCCTATATGCTTTCATCCCTAACCCTAACCCTAACCCTTCCGAAAGTCGGAGAAGCTCAAGGATGGTACCGATCGATGCGCGCTATCCCATTTAGTGGGGGTAGAGCCTACTTGCAAGTCTCTCCGACCTTCACAAAAAAAGTTATTCAAGAATATCTCTTTCTCCTATGTGCTTTCATCCCTAACCCTAACCCTAACCCTTTCGAAAGTCGTAGAAGCTCAAGGATGGTACCGATCGATGCGCGCTACCCCATTTAGTGGGGGTAGAGCCTACTTGCAAGTCTCTCCGACCTTCACAAAAAAAGTTATTCAAGAATATCTCTTTCTCCTATGTGCTTTCATCCCTAACCCTAACCCTAACCCTTCCAAAAGTCGGAGAAGCTCAAGGATGGTACCGATCGATGCGCGCTACCCCATTTAGTGGGGGTAGAGCCTACTTGCATGTCTCTCCGACCTTCACAAAAAAAGTTATTCAAGAATATCTCCTCAGATTTGGGGGAATTTCGTCGGTCGACCTCTTCCGAAGGTCGTACAAGCTCGGGGATGGTACCAATCGATCCGCAGGACCCAAATTAGTCCAGATGCAACCACTTTCCAAGTCTCTCCGACCTTCACAAAAAAAGTTATTCAAGAATATCTCTTTCTCCTATGTGCTTTCATCCCTAACCCTAACCCTAACCCTTCCGAAAGTCGGAGAAGCTCAAGGATGGTACCGATCGATGCGCGCAACCCCATTTAGTGGGGGTAGAGCCTACTTGCAAGTCTCTCCGACCTTCACAAAAAAAGTTATTCAAGAATATCTCCTCAGATTTGGGGGAATTTCGTCGGTCGACCTCTTCCGAAGGTCGTACAAGCTCGGGGATGGTACCAATCGATCCGCAGGACCCAAATTAGTCCAGATGCAACCACTTTTCAAGTCTCTCCGACCTTCACAAAAAAAGTTATTCAAGAATATCTCTTTCTCCTATGTGCTTTCATCCCTAACCCTAACCCTAACCCTTCCGAAAGTCGGAGAAGCTCAAGGATGGTACCGATCGATGCGCGCTACCCCATTTAGTGGGGGTAGAGCCTACTTGCAAGTCTCTCCGACCTTCACAAAAAAAGTTATTCAAGAATATCTCTTTCTCCTATGTGCTTTCATCCCTAACCCTAACCCTAACCCTTTCGAAAGTCGGAGAAGCTCAAGAATGGTACAGATCGATGCGCGCTACCCCATTTAGTGGGGGTAGAGCCTACTTGCAAGTCTCTCCGACCTTCACAAAAAAAGTTATTCAAGAATATCTCTTTCTCCTATGTGCTTTCATCCCTAACCCTAACCCTAACCCTTTCGAAAGTCGTAGAAGCTCAAGGATGGTACCGATCGATGCGCGCTACCCCATTTAGTGGGGGTAGAGCCTACTTGCAAGTCTCTCCGACCTTCACAAAAAAAGTTATTCAAGAATATCTCTTTCTCCTATGTGCTTTCATCCCTAACCCTAACCCTAACCCTTCCAAAAGTCGGAGAAGCTCAAGGATGGTACCGATCGATGCGCGCTACCCCATTTAGTGGGGGTAGAGCCTACTTGCATGTCTCTCCGACCTTCACAAAAAAAGTTATTCAAGAATATCTCCTCAGATTTGGGGGAATTTCGTCGGTCGACCTCTTCCGAAGGTCGTACAAGCTCGGGGATGGTACCAATCGATCCGCAGGACCCAAATTAGTCCAGATGCAACCACTTTCCAAGTCTCTCCGACCTTCACAAAAAACGTTATTCAAGAATATCTCTTTCTCCTATGTGCTTTCATCCCTAACCCTAACCCTAACCCTTCCGAAAGTCGGAGAAGCTCAAGGATGGTACCGATCGATGCGCGCAACCCCATTTAGTGGGGGTAGAGCCTACTTGCAAGTCTCTCCGACCTTCACAAAAAAAGTTATTCAAGAATATCTCCTCAGATTTGGGGGAATTTCGTCGGTCGACCTCTTCCGAAGGTCGTACAAGCTCGGGGATGGTACCAATCGATCCGCAGGACCCAAATTAGTCCAGATGCAACCACTTTTCAAGTCTCTCCGACCTTCACAAAAAAAGTTATTCAAGAATATCTCTTTCTCCTATGTGCTTTCATCCCTAACCCTAACCCTTCCGAAAGTCGGAGAAGCTCAAGGATGGTACCGATCGATGCGCGCTACCCCATTTAGTGGGGGTAGAGCCTACTTGCAAGTCTCTCCGACCTTCACAAAAAAAGTTATTCAAGAATATCTCTTTCTCCTATGTGCTTTCATCCCTAACCCTAACCCTAACCCTTCCGAAAGTCGGAGAAGCTCAAGGATGGTACCGATCGATGCGCGCAACCCCATTTAGTGGGGGTAGAGCCTACTTGCAAGTCTCTCCGACCTTCACAAAAAAAGTTATTCAAGAATATCTCCTCAGATTTGGGGGAATTTCGTCGGTCGACCTCTTCCGAAGGTCGTACAAGCTCGTGGATGGTACCAATCGATCCGCAGGACCCAAATTAGTCCAGATGCAACCACTTTCCAAGTCTCTCCGACCTTCACAAAAAAAGTTATTCAAGAATATCTCTTTCTCCTATGTGCTTTCATCCCTAACCCTAACCCTAACCCTTCCGAAAGTCGGAGAAGCTCAAGGATGGTACCGATCGATGCGCGCTACCCCATTTAGTGGGGGTAGAGCCTACTTGCAAGTCTCTCCGACCTTCACAAAAAAAGTTATTCAAGAATATCTCTTTCACCTATGTGCTTTCATCCCTAACCCTAACCCTAACCCTTTCGAAAGTCGTAGAAGCTCAAGGATGGTACCGATCGATGCGCGCTACCCCATTTAGTGGGGGTAGAGCCTACTTGCAAGTCTCTCCGACCTTCACAAAAAAAGTTATTCAAGAATATCTCTTTCTCCTATATGCTTTCATCCCTAACCCTAACCCTAACCCTTCCGAAAGTCGGAGAAGCTCAAGGATGGTACCGATCGATGCGCGCTACCCCATTTAGTGGGGGTAGAGCCTACTTGCAAGTCTCTCCGACCTTCACAAAAAAAGTTATTCAAGAATATCTCTTTCTCCTATGTGCTTTCATCCCTAACCCTAACCCTAACCCTTTCGAAAGTCGTAGAAGCTCAAGGATGGTACCGATCGATGCGCGCTACCCCATTTAGTGGGGGTAGAGCCTACTTGCAAGTCTCTCCGACCTTCACAAAAAAAGTTATTCAAGAATATCTCTTTCTCCTATGTGCTTTCATCCCTAACCCTAACCCTAACCCTTCCAAAAGTCGGAGAAGCTCAAGGATGGTACCGATCGATGCGCGCTACCCCATTTAGTGGGGGTAGAGCCTACTTGCATGTCTCTCCGACCTTCACAAAAAAAGTTATTCAAGAATATCTCCTCAGATTTGGGGGAATTTCGTCGGTCGACCTCTTCCGAAGGTCGTACAAGCTCGGGGATGGTACCAATCGATCCGCAGGACCCAAATTAGTCCAGATGCAACCACTTTCCAAGTCTCTCCGACCTTCACAAAAAAAGTTATTCAAGAATATCTCTTTCTCCTATGTGCTTTCATCCCTAACCCTAACCCTAACCCTTCCGAAAGTCGGAGAAGCTCAAGGATGGTACCGATCGATGCGCGCAACCCCATTTAGTGGGGGTAGAGCCTACTTGCAAGTCTCTCCGACCTTCACAAAAAAAGTTATTCAAGAATATCTCCTCAGATTTGGGGGAATTTCGTCGGTCGACCTCTTCCGAAGGTCGTACAAGCTCGGGGATGGTACCAATCGATCCGCAGGACCCAAATTAGTCCAGATGCAACCACTTTTCAAGTCTCTCCGACCTTCACAAAAAAAGTTATTCAAGAATATCTCTTTCTCCTATGTGCTTTCATCCCTAACCCTAACCCTAACCCTTCCGAAAGTCGGAGAAGCTCAAGGATGGTACCGATCGATGCGCGCTACCCCATTTAGTGGGGGTAGAGCCTACTTGCAAGTCTCTCCGACCTTCACAAAAAAAGTTATTCAAGAATATCTCTTTCTCCTATGTGCTTTCATCCCTAACCCTAACCCTAACCCTTTCGAAAGTCGGAGAAGCTCAAGAATGGTACAGATCGATGCGCGCTACCCCATTTAGTGGGGGTAGAGCCTACTTGCAAGTCTCTCCGACCTTCACAAAAAAAGTTATTCAAGAATATCTCTTTCTCCTATGTGCTTTCATCCCTAACCCTAACCCTAACCCTTTCGAAAGTCGTAGAAGCTCAAGGATGGTACCGATCGATGCGCGCTACCCCATTTAGTGGGGGTAGAGCCTACTTGCAAGTCTCTCCGACCTTCACAAAAAAAGTTATTCAAGAATATCTCTTTCTCCTATGTGCTTTCATCCCTAACCCTAACCCTAACCCTTCCAAAAGTCGGAGAAGCTCAAGGATGGTACCGATCGATGCGCGCTACCCCATTTAGTGGGGGTAGAGCCTACTTGCATGTCTCTCCGACCTTCACAAAAAAAGTTATTCAAGAATATCTCCTCAGATTTGGGGGAATTTCGTCGGTCGACCTCTTCCGAAGGTCGTACAAGCTCGGGGATGGTACCAATCGATCCGCAGGACCCAAATTAGTCCAGATGCAACCACTTTCCAAGTCTCTCCGACCTTCACAAAAAACGTTATTCAAGAATATCTCTTTCTCCTATGTGCTTTCATCCCTAACCCTAACCCTAACCCTTCCGAAAGTCGGAGAAGCTCAAGGATGGTACCGATCGATGCGCGCAACCCCATTTAGTGGGGGTAGAGCCTACTTGCAAGTCTCTCCGACCTTCACAAAAAAAGTTATTCAAGAATATCTCCTCAGATTTGGGGGAATTTCGTCGGTCGACCTCTTCCGAAGGTCGTACAAGCTCGGGGATGGTACCAATCGATCCGCAGGACCCAAATTAGTCCAGATGCAACCACTTTCCAAGTCTCTCCGACCTTCACAAAAAAAGTTATTCAAGAATATCTCTTTCTCCTATGTGCTTTCATCCCTAACCCTAACCCTAACCCTTCCGAAAGTCGGAGAAGCTCAAGGATGGTACCGATCGATGCGCGCTACCCCATTTAGTGGGGGTAGAGCCTACTTGCAAGTCTCTCCGACCTTCACAAAAAAAGTTATTCAAGAATATCTCTTTCTCCTATGTGCTTTCATCCCTAACCCTAACCCTTCCGAAAGTCGGAGAAGCTCAAGGATGGTACCGATCGATGCGCGCAACCCCATTTAGTGGGGGTAGAGCCTACTTGCAAGTCTCTCCGACCTTCACAAAAAAAGTTATTCAAGAATATCTCCTCAGATTTGGGGGAATTTCGTCGGTCGACCTCTTCCGAAGGTCGTACAAGCTCGGGGATGGTACCAATCGATCCACAGGACCCAAATTAGTCCAGATGCAACCACTTTCCAAGTCTCTCCGACCTTCACAAAAAAAGTTATTCAAGAATATCTCTTTCTCCTATGTGCTTTCATCCCTAACCCTAACCCTAACCCTTCCGAAAGTCGGAGAAGCTCAAGGATGGTACCGATCGATGCGCGCTACCCCATTTAGTGGGGGTAGAGCCTACTTGCAAGTCTCTCCAACCTTCACAAAAAAAGTTATTCAAGAATATCTCTTTCTCCTATGTGCTTTCATCCCTAACCCTAACCCTAACCCTTCCGAAAGTCGGAGAAGCTCAAGGATAGTACTGATCGATGCGCGCTACCCCATTTAGTAGGGGTAGAGCCTACTTGCAAGTCTCTCCGACCTTCACAAAAAAAGTTATTCAAGAATATCTCTTTCTCCTATGTGCTTTCATCCCTAACCCTAACCCTAACCCTTCCGAAAGTCGGAGAAGCTCAAGGATGGTACCGATCGATGCGCGCTACCCCATTTAGTGGGGGTAGAGCCTACTTGCAAGTCTCTCCGACCTTCACAAAAAAAGTTATTCAAGAATATCTCCTCAGATTTGGGGGAATTTCGTCGGTCGACCTCTTCCGAAGGTCGTACAAGCTCGGGGATGGTACCAATCGATCCGCAGGACCCAAATTAGTCCAGATGCAACCACTTTCCAAGTCTCTCCGACCTTCACAAAAAAAGTTATTCAAGAATATCTCTTTCTCCTATGTGCTTTCATCCCTTACCCTAACCCTAACCCTTCCGAAAGTCGGAGAAGCTCAAAGATGGTACCGATCGATGCGCGCTACCCCATTTAGTGGGGGTAGAGCCTACTTGCAAGTCTCTCCGACCTTCACAAAAAAAGTTATTCAAGAATATCTCTTTCTCCTATGTGCTTTCATCCCTAACCCTAACCCTAACCCTTCCGAAAGTCGGAGAAGCTCAAGGATGGTACCGATCGATGCGCGCAACCCCATTTAGTGGGGGTAGAGCCTACTTGCAAGTCTCTCCGACCTTCACAAAAAAAGTTATTCAAGAATATCTCCTCAGATTTGGGGGAATTTCGTCGGTCGACCTCTTCCGAAGGTCGTACAAGCTCGAGGATGGTACCAATCGATCCGCAGGACCCAAATTAGTCCAGATGCAACCACTTTCCAAGTCTCTCCGACCTTCACAAAAAAAGTTATTCAAGAATATCTCTTTCTCCTATGTGCTTTCATCCCTAACCCTAACCCTTCCGAAAGTCGGAGAAGCTCAAGGATGGTACCGATCGATGCGCGCTACCCCATTTAGTGGGGGTAGAGCCTACTTGCAAGTCTCTCCGACCTTCACAAAAAAAGTTATTCAAGAATATCTCTTTCTCCTATGTGCTTTCATCCCTAACCCTAACCCTAACCCTTCCGAAAGTCGGAGAAGCTCAAGGATGGTACCGATCGATGCGCGCAACCCCATTTAGTGGGGGTAGAGCCTACTTGCAAGTCTCTCCGACCTTCACAAAAAAAGTTATTCAAGAATATCTCCTCAGATTTGGGGGAATTTCGTTGGTCGACCTCTTCCGAAGGTCGTACAAGCTCGGGGATGGTACCAATCGATCCGCAGGACCCAAATTAGTCCAGATGCAACCACTTTCCAAGTCTCTCCGACCTTCACAAAAAAAGTTATTCAAGAATATCTCTTTCTCCTATGTGCTTTCATCCCTAACCCTAACCCTAACCCTTCCGAAAGTCGGAGAAGCTCAAGGATGGTACCGATCGATGCGCGCTACCCCATTTAGTGGGGGTAGAGCCTACTTGCAAGTCTCTCCGACCTTCACAAAAAAAGTTATTCAAGAATATCTCTTTCTCCTATGTGCTTTCATCCCTAACCCTAACCCTAACCCTTCCGAAAGTCGGAGAAGCTCAAGGATGGTACCGATCGATGTGCGCTACCCCATTTAGTGGGGGTAGAGCCTACTTGCAAGTCTCTCCGACCTTCACAAAAAAAGTTATTCAAGAATATCTCTTTCTCCTATGTGCTATCATCCCTAACCCTAACCCTAACCCTTCCGAAAGTCGGAGAAGCTCAAGGATGGAACCGATCGATGCGCGCTACCCCATTTAGTGGGGGTAGAGCCTACTTGCAAGTCTCTCCGACCTTCACAAAAAAAGTTATTCAAGAATATCTCCTCAGATTTGGGGGAATTTCGTCGGTCGACCTCTTCCGAAGGTCGTACAAGCTCGGGGATGGTACCAATCGATCTGCAGGACCCAAATTAGTCCAGATGCAACCACTTTCCAAGTCTCTCCGACCTTCACAAAAAAAGTTATTCAAGAATATCTCTTTCTCCTATGTGCTTTCATCCCTAACCCTAACCCTTCCGAAAGTCGGAGAAGCTCAAGGATGGTACCGATCGATGCGCGCTACCCCATTTAGTGGGGGTAGAGCCTACTTGCAAGTCTCTCCGACCTTCACAAAAAAAGTTATTCAAGAATATCTCTTTCTCCTATGTGCTTTCATCCCTAACCCTAACCCTAACCCTTCCGAAAGTCGGAGAAGCTCAAGGATGGTACCGATCGATGCGCGCAACCCCATTTAGTGGGGGTAGAGCCTACTTGCAAGTCTCTCCGACCTTCACAAAAAAAGTTATTCAAGAATATCTCCTCAGATTTGGGGGAATTTCGTCGGTCGACCTCTTCCGAAGGTCGTACAAGCTCGGGGATGGTACCAATCGATCCGCAGGACCCAAATTAGTCCAGATGCAACCACTTTCCAAGTCTCTCCGACCTTCACAAAAAAAGTTATTCAAGAATATCTCTTTCTCCTATGTGCTTTCATCCCTAACCCTAACCCTAACCCTTCCGAAAGTCGGAGAAGCTCAAGGATGGTACCGATCGATGCGCGCTACCACATTTAGTGGGGGTAGAGCCTACTTGCAAGTCTCTCCGACCTTCACAAAAAAAGTTATTCAAGAATATCTCTTTCTCCTATGTGCTTTCATCCCTAACCCTAACCCTAACCCTTCCGAAAGTCGGAGAAGCTCAAGGATGGAACCGATCGATGCGCGCTACCCCATTTAGTGGGGGTAGAGCCTACTTGCAAGTCTCTCCGACCTTCACAAAAAAAGTTATTCAAGAATATCTCCTCAGATTTGGGGGAATTTCGTCGGTCGACCTCTTCCGAAGGTCGTACAAGCTCGGGGATGGTACCAATCGATCTGCAGGACCCAAATTAGTCCAGATGCAACCACTTTCCAAGTCTCTCCGACCTTCACAAAAAAAGTTATTCAAGAATATCTCTTTCTCCTATGTGCTTTCATCCCTAACCCTAACCCTTCCGAAAGTCGGAGAAGCTCAAGGATGGTACCGATCGATGCGCGCTACCCCATTTAGTGGGGGTAGAGCCTACTTGCAAGTCTCTCCGACCTTCACAAAAAAAGTTATTCAAGAATATCTCTTTCTCCTATGTGCTTTCATCCCTAACCCTAACCCTAACCCTTCCGAAAGTCGGAGAAGCTCAAGGATGGTACCGATCGATGCGCGCAACCCCATTTAGTGGGGGTAGAGCCTACTTGCAAGTCTCTCCGACCTTCACAAAAAAAGTTATTCAAGAATATCTCCTCAGATTTGGGGGAATTTCGTCGGTCGACCTCTTCCGAAGGTCGTACAAGCTCGGGGATGGTACCAATCGATCCGCAGGACCCAAATTAGTCCAGATGCAACCACTTTCCAAGTCTCTCCGACCTTCACAAAAAAAGTTATTCAAGAATATCTCTTTCTCCTATGTGCTTTCATCCCTAACCCTAACCCTAACCCTTCCGAAAGTCGGAGAAGCTCAAGGATGGTACCGATCGATGCGCGTTACCCCATTTAGTGGGGGTAGAGCCTACTTGCAAGTCTCTCCGACCTTCACAAAAAAAGTTATTCAAGAATATCTCTTTCTCCTATGTGCTTTCATCCCTAACCCTAACCCTAACCCTTCCGAAAGTCGGAGAAGCTCAAGGATGGTACCGATCGATGCGCGTTACCCCATTTAGTGGGGGTAGAGCCTACTTGCAAGTCTCTCCGACCTTCACAAAAAAAGTTATTCAAGAATATCTCTTTCTCCTATGTGCTTTCATCCCTAACCCTAACCCTAACCCTTCCGAAAGTCGGAGAAGCTCAAGGATGGAACCGATCGATGCGCGCTACCCCATTTAGTGGGGGTAGAGCCTACTTGCAAGTCTCTCCGACCTTCACAAAAAAAGTTATTCAAGAATATCTCCTCAGATTTGGGGGAATTTCGTCGGTCGACCTCTTCCGAAGGTCGTACAAGCTCGGGGATGGTACCAATCGATCCGCAGGACCCAAATTAGTCCAGATGCAACCACTTTCCAAGTCTCTCCGACCTTCACAAAAAAAGTTATTCAAGAATATCTCTTTCTCCTATGTGCTTTCATCCCTAACCCTAACCCTAACCCTTCCGAAAGTCGGAGAAGCTCAAAGATGGTACCGATCGATGCGCGCTACCCCATTTAGTGGGGGTAGAGCCTACTTGCAAGTCTCTCCGACCTTCACAAAAAAAGTTATTCAAGAATATCTCTTTCTCCTATGTGCTTTCATCCCTAACCCTAACCCTTCCGAAAGTCGGAGAAGCTCAAGGATGGTACTGATCGATGCGCGCAACCCCATTTAGTGGGGGTAGAGCCTACTTGCAAGTCTCTCCGACCTTCACAAAAAAAGTTATTCAAGAATATCTCCTCAGATTTGGGGGAATTTCGTCGGTCGACCTCTTCCGAAGGTCGTACAAGCTCGGGGATGGTACCAATCGATCCACAGGACCCAAATTAGTCCAGATGCAACCACTTTCCAAGTCTCTCCGACCTTCACAAAAAAAGTTATTCAAGAATATCTCTTTCTCCTATGTGCTTTCATCCCTAACCCTAACCCTAACCCTTCCGAAAGTCGGAGAAGCTCAAGGATGGTACCGATCGATGCGCGCAACCCCATTTAGTGGGGGTAGAGCCTACTTGCAAGTCTCTCCGACCTTCACAAAAAAAGTTATTCAAGAATATCTCCTCAGATTTGGGGGAATTTCGTCGGTCGACCTCTTCCGAAGGTCGTACAAGCTCGGGGATGGTACCAATCGATCCGCAGGACCCAAATTAGTCCAGATGCAACCACTTTCCAAGTCTCTCCGACCTTCACAAAAAAAGTTATTCAAGAATATCTCTTTCTCCTATGTGCTTTCATCCCTAACCCTAACCCTAACCCTTCCGAAAGTCGGAGAAGCTCAAAGATGGTACCGATCGATGCGCGTTACCCCATTTAGTGGGGGTAGAGCCTACTTGCAAGTCTCTCCGACCTTCACAAAAAAAGTTATTCAAGAATATCTCTTTCTCCTATGTGCTTTCATCCCTAACCCTAACCCTAACCCTTCCGAAAGTCGGAGAAGCTCAAGGATGGTACCGATCGATGCGCGTTACCCCATTTAGTGGGGGTAGAGCCTACTTGCAAGTCTCTCCGACCTTCACAAAAAAAGTTATTCAAGAATATCTCTTTCTCCTATGTGCTTTCATCCCTAACCCTAACCCTAACCCTTCCGAAAGTCGGAGAAGCTCAAGGATGGAACCGATCGATGCGCGCTACCCCATTTAGTGGGGGTAGAGCCTACTTGCAAGTCTCTCCGACCTTCACAAAAAAAGTTATTCAAGAATATCTCCTCAGATTTGGGGGAATTTCGTCGGTCGACCTCTTCCGAAGGTCGTACAAGCTCGGGGATGGTACCAATCGATCCGCAGGACCCAAATTAGTCCAGATGCAACCACTTTCCAAGTCTCTCCGACCTTCACAAAAAAAGTTATTCAAGAATATCTCTTTCTCCTATGTGCTTTCATCCCTAACCCTAACCCTAACCCTTCCGAAAGTCGGAGAAGCTCAAAGATGGTACCGATCGATGCGCGCTACCCCATTTAGTGGGGGTAGAGCCTACTTGCAAGTCTCTCCGACCTTCACAAAAAAAGTTATTCAAGAATATCTCTTTCTCCTATGTGCTTTCATCCCTAACCCTAACCCTTCCGAAAGTCGGAGAAGCTCAAGGATGGTACTGATCGATGCGCGCAACCCCATTTAGTGGGGGTAGAGCCTACTTGCAAGTCTCTCCGACCTTCACAAAAAAAGTTATTCAAGAATATCTCCTCAGATTTGGGGGAATTTCGTCGGTCGACCTCTTCCGAAGGTCGTACAAGCTCGGGGATGGTACCAATCGATCCACAGGACCCAAATTAGTCCAGATGCAACCACTTTCCAAGTCTCTCCGACCTTCACAAAAAAAGTTATTCAAGAATATCTCTTTCTCCTATGTGCTTTCATCCCTAACCCTAACCCTAACCCTTCCGAAAGTCGGAGAAGCTCAAGGATGGTACCGATCGATGCGCGCTACCCCATTTAGTGGGGGTAGAGCCTACTTGCAAGTCTCTCCGACCTTCACAAAAAAAGTTATTCAAGAATATCTCCTCAGATTTGGGGGAATTTCGTCGGTCGACCTCTTCCGAAGGTCGTACAAGCTCGGGGATGGTACCAATCGATCCGCAGGACCCAAATTAGTCCAGATGCAACCACTTTCCAAGTCTCTCCGACCTTCACAAAAAAAGTTATTCAAGAATATCTCTTTCTCCTATGTGCTTTCATCCCTAACCCTAACCCTAACCCTTCCGAAAGTCGGAGAAGCTCAAGGATGGTACCGATCGATGCGCGCTACCCCATTTAGTGGGGGTAGAGCCTACTTGCAAGTCTCTCCGACCTTCACAAAAAAAGTTATTCAAGAATATCTCTTTCTCCTATGTGCTTTCATCCCTAACCCTAACCCTAACCCTTCCGAAAGTCGGAGAAGCTCAAGGATGGTACCGATCGATGCGCGCAACCCCATTTAGTGGGGGTAGAGCCTACTTGCAAGTCTCTCCGACCTTCACAAAAAAAGTTATTCAAGAATATCTCCTCAGATTTGGGGGAATTTCGTCGGTCGACCTCTTCCGAAGGTCGTACAAGCTCGGGGATGGTACCAATCGATCCGCAGGACCCAAATTAGTCCAGATGCAACCACTTTCCAAGTCTCTCCGACCTTCACAAAAAAAGTTATTCAAGAATATCTCTTTCTCCTATGTGCTTTCATCCCTAACCCTAACCCTAACCCTTCCGAAAGTCGGAGAAGCTCAAGGATGGTACCGATCGATGCGCGCTACCCCATTTAGTGGGGGTAGAGCCTACTTGCAAGTCTCTCCGACCTTCACAAAAAAAGTTATTCAAGAATATCTCTTTCTCCTATGTGCTTTCATCCCTAACCCTAACCCTAACCCTTCCGAAAGTCGGAGAAGCTCAAGGATGGTACCGATCGATGCGCGCTACCCCATTTAGTGGGGGTAGAGCCTACTTGCAAGTCTCTCCGACCTTCACAAAAAAAGTTATTCAAGAATATCTCTTTCTCCTATGTGCTTTCATCCCTAACCCTAACCCTAACCCTTCCGAAAGTCGTAGAAGCTCAAGGATGGTACCGATCGATGCGCGCTACCCCATTTAGTGGGGGTAGAGCCTACTTGCAAGTCTCTCCGACCTTCACAAAAAAAGTTATTCAAGAATATCTCCTCAGATTTGGGGGAATTTCGTCGGTCGACCTCTTCCGAAGGTCGTACAAGCTCGGGGATGGTACCAATCGATCCGCAGGACCCAAATTAGTCCAGATGCAACCACTTTCCAAGTCTCTCCGACCTTCACAAAAAAAGTTATTCAAGAATATCTCTTTCTCCTATGTGCTTTCATCCCTAACCCTAACCCTAACCCTTCCGAAAGTCGGAGAAGCTCAAGGATGGTACCGATCGATGCGCGCTACCCCATTTAGTGGGGGTAGAGCCTACTTGCAAGTCTCTCCGACCTTCACAAAAAAAGTTATTCAAGAATATCTCCTCAGATTTGGGGGAATTTCGTCGGTCGACCTCTTCCGAAGGTCGTACAAGCTCGGGGATGGTACCAATCGATCCGCAGGACCCAAATTAGTCCAGATGCAACCACTTTCCAAGTCTCTCCGACCTTCACAAAAAAAGTTATTCAAGAATATCTCTTTCTCCTATGTGCTTTCATCCCTAACCCTAACCCTAACCCTTCCGAAAGTCGGAGAAGCTCAAGGATGGTACCGATCGATGCGCGCTACCCCATTTAGTGGGGGTAGAGCCTACTTGCAAGTCTCTCCAACCTTCACAAAAAAAGTTATTCAAGAATATCTCTTTCTCCTATGTGCTTTCATCCCTAACCCTAACCCTAACCCTTCCGAAAGTCGGAGAAGCTCAAGGATAGTACTGATCGATGCGCGCTACCCCATTTAGTAGGGGTAGAGCCTACTTGCAAGTCTCTCCGACCTTCACAAAAAAAGTTATTCAAGAATATCTCTTTCTCCTATGTGCTTTCATCCCTAACCCTAACCCTAACCCTTCCGAAAGTCGGAGAAGCTCAAGGATGGTACCGATCGATGCGCGCTACCCCATTTAGTGGGGGTAGAGCCTACTTGCAAGTCTCTCCGACCTTCACAAAAAAAGTTATTCAAGAATATCTCCTCAGATTTGGGGGAATTTCGTCGGTCGACCTCTTCCGAAGGTCGTACAAGCTCGGGGATGGTACCAATCGATCCGCAGGACCCAAATTAGTCCAGATGCAACCACTTTCCAAGTCTCTCCGACCTTCACAAAAAAAGTTATTCAAGAATATCTCTTTCTCCTATGTGCTTTCATCCCTTACCCTAACCCTAACCCTTCCGAAAGTCGGAGAAGCTCAAAGATGGTACCGATCGATGCGCGCTACCCCATTTAGTGGGGGTAGAGCCTACTTGCAAGTCTCTCCGACCTTCACAAAAAAAGTTATTCAAGAATATCTCTTTCTCCTATGTGCTTTCATCCCTAACCCTAACCCTAACCCTTCCGAAAGTCGGAGAAGCTCAAGGATGGTACCGATCGATGCGCGCAACCCCATTTAGTGGGGGTAGAGCCTACTTGCAAGTCTCTCCGACCTTCACAAAAAAAGTTATTCAAGAATATCTCCTCAGATTTGGGGGAATTTCGTCGGTCGACCTCTTCCGAAGGTCGTACAAGCTCGAGGATGGTACCAATCGATCCGCAGGACCCAAATTAGTCCAGATGCAACCACTTTCCAAGTCTCTCCGACCTTCACAAAAAAAGTTATTCAAGAATATCTCTTTCTCCTATGTGCTTTCATCCCTAACCCTAACCCTTCCGAAAGTCGGAGAAGCTCAAGGATGGTACCGATCGATGCGCGCTACCCCATTTAGTGGGGGTAGAGCCTACTTGCAAGTCTCTCCGACCTTCACAAAAAAAGTTATTCAAGAATATCTCTTTCTCCTATGTGCTTTCATCCCTAACCCTAACCCTAACCCTTCCGAAAGTCGGAGAAGCTCAAGGATGGTACCGATCGATGCGCGCAACCCCATTTAGTGGGGGTAGAGCCTACTTGCAAGTCTCTCCGACCTTCACAAAAAAAGTTATTCAAGAATATCTCCTCAGATTTGGGGGAATTTCGTTGGTCGACCTCTTCCGAAGGTCGTACAAGCTCGGGGATGGTACCAATCGATCCGCAGGACCCAAATTAGTCCAGATGCAACCACTTTCCAAGTCTCTCCGACCTTCACAAAAAAAGTTATTCAAGAATATCTCTTTCTCCTATGTGCTTTCATCCCTAACCCTAACCCTAACCCTTCCGAAAGTCGGAGAAGCTCAAGGATGGTACCGATCGATGCGCGCTACCCCATTTAGTGGGGGTAGAGCCTACTTGCAAGTCTCTCCGACCTTCACAAAAAAAGTTATTCAAGAATATCTCTTTCTCCTATGTGCTTTCATCCCTAACCCTAACCCTAACCCTTCCGAAAGTCGGAGAAGCTCAAGGATGGTACCGATCGATGTGCGCTACCCCATTTAGTGGGGGTAGAGCCTACTTGCAAGTCTCTCCGACCTTCACAAAAAAAGTTATTCAAGAATATCTCTTTCTCCTATGTGCTATCATCCCTAACCCTAACCCTAACCCTTCCGAAAGTCGGAGAAGCTCAAGGATGGAACCGATCGATGCGCGCTACCCCATTTAGTGGGGGTAGAGCCTACTTGCAAGTCTCTCCGACCTTCACAAAAAAAGTTATTCAAGAATATCTCCTCAGATTTGGGGGAATTTCGTCGGTCGACCTCTTCCGAAGGTCGTACAAGCTCGGGGATGGTACCAATCGATCTGCAGGACCCAAATTAGTCCAGATGCAACCACTTTCCAAGTCTCTCCGACCTTCACAAAAAAAGTTATTCAAGAATATCTCTTTCTCCTATGTGCTTTCATCCCTAACCCTAACCCTTCCGAAAGTCGGAGAAGCTCAAGGATGGTACCGATCGATGCGCGCTACCCCATTTAGTGGGGGTAGAGCCTACTTGCAAGTCTCTCCGACCTTCACAAAAAAAGTTATTCAAGAATATCTCTTTCTCCTATGTGCTTTCATCCCTAACCCTAACCCTAACCCTTCCGAAAGTCGGAGAAGCTCAAGGATGGTACCGATCGATGCGCGCAACCCCATTTAGTGGGGGTAGAGCCTACTTGCAAGTCTCTCCGACCTTCACAAAAAAAGTTATTCAAGAATATCTCCTCAGATTTGGGGGAATTTCGTCGGTCGACCTCTTCCGAAGGTCGTACAAGCTCGGGGATGGTACCAATCGATCCGCAGGACCCAAATTAGTCCAGATGCAACCACTTTCCAAGTCTCTCCGACCTTCACAAAAAAAGTTATTCAAGAATATCTCTTTCTCCTATGTGCTTTCATCCCTAACCCTAACCCTAACCCTTCCGAAAGTCGGAGAAGCTCAAGGATGGTACCGATCGATGCGCGCTACCACATTTAGTGGGGGTAGAGCCTACTTGCAAGTCTCTCCGACCTTCACAAAAAAAGTTATTCAAGAATATCTCTTTCTCCTATGTGCTTTCATCCCTAACCCTAACCCTAACCCTTCCGAAAGTCGGAGAAGCTCAAGGATGGAACCGATCGATGCGCGCTACCCCATTTAGTGGGGGTAGAGCCTACTTGCAAGTCTCTCCGACCTTCACAAAAAAAGTTATTCAAGAATATCTCCTCAGATTTGGGGGAATTTCGTCGGTCGACCTCTTCCGAAGGTCGTACAAGCTCGGGGATGGTACCAATCGATCTGCAGGACCCAAATTAGTCCAGATGCAACCACTTTCCAAGTCTCTCCGACCTTCACAAAAAAAGTTATTCAAGAATATCTCTTTCTCCTATGTGCTTTCATCCCTAACCCTAACCCTTCCGAAAGTCGGAGAAGCTCAAGGATGGTACCGATCGATGCGCGCTACCCCATTTAGTGGGGGTAGAGCCTACTTGCAAGTCTCTCCGACCTTCACAAAAAAAGTTATTCAAGAATATCTCTTTCTCCTATGTGCTTTCATCCCTAACCCTAACCCTAACCCTTCCGAAAGTCGGAGAAGCTCAAGGATGGTACCGATCGATGCGCGCAACCCCATTTAGTGGGGGTAGAGCCTACTTGCAAGTCTCTCCGACCTTCACAAAAAAAGTTATTCAAGAATATCTCCTCAGATTTGGGGGAATTTCGTCGG
Organism: Limanda limanda; assembly: GCF_963576545.1. Taxonomy (NCBI): domain Eukaryota; kingdom Metazoa; phylum Chordata; class Actinopteri; order Pleuronectiformes; family Pleuronectidae; genus Limanda; species Limanda limanda. The sequence goes on from NW_026870525.1 coordinate 1,254,462, forward strand.
TCGACCTCTTCCGAAGGTCGTACAAGCTCGGGGATGGTACCAATCGATCCGCAGGACCCAAATTAGTCCAGATGCAACCACTTTCCAAGTCTCTCCGACCTTCACAAAAAAAGTTATTCAAGAATATCTCTTTCTCCTATGTGCTTTCATCCCTAACCCTAACCCTAACCCTTCCGAAAGTCGGAGAAGCTCAAGGATGGTACCGATCGATGCGCGTTACCCCATTTAGTGGGGGTAGAGCCTACTTGCAAGTCTCTCCGACCTTCACAAAAAAAGTTATTCAAGAATATCTCTTTCTCCTATGTGCTTTCATCCCTAACCCTAACCCTAACCCTTCCGAAAGTCGGAGAAGCTCAAGGATGGTACCGATCGATGCGCGTTACCCCATTTAGTGGGGGTAGAGCCTACTTGCAAGTCTCTCCGACCTTCACAAAAAAAGTTATTCAAGAATATCTCTTTCTCCTATGTGCTTTCATCCCTAACCCTAACCCTAACCCTTCCGAAAGTCGGAGAAGCTCAAGGATGGAACCGATCGATGCGCGCTACCCCATTTAGTGGGGGTAGAGCCTACTTGCAAGTCTCTCCGACCTTCACAAAAAAAGTTATTCAAGAATATCTCCTCAGATTTGGGGGAATTTCGTCGGTCGACCTCTTCCGAAGGTCGTACAAGCTCGGGGATGGTACCAATCGATCCGCAGGACCCAAATTAGTCCAGATGCAACCACTTTCCAAGTCTCTCCGACCTTCACAAAAAAAGTTATTCAAGAATATCTCTTTCTCCTATGTGCTTTCATCCCTAACCCTAACCCTAACCCTTCCGAAAGTCGGAGAAGCTCAAAGATGGTACCGATCGATGCGCGCTACCCCATTTAGTGGGGGTAGAGCCTACTTGCAAGTCTCTCCGACCTTCACAAAAAAAGTTATTCAAGAATATCTCTTTCTCCTATGTGCTTTCATCCCTAACCCTAACCCTTCCGAAAGTCGGAGAAGCTCAAGGATGGTACTGATCGATGCGCGCAACCCCATTTAGTGGGGGTAGAGCCTACTTGCAAGTCTCTCCGACCTTCACAAAAAAAGTTATTCAAGAATATCTCCTCAGATTTGGGGGAATTTCGTCGGTCGACCTCTTCCGAAGGTCGTACAAGCTCGGGGATGGTACCAATCGATCCACAGGACCCAAATTAGTCCAGATGCAACCACTTTCCAAGTCTCTCCGACCTTCACAAAAAAAGTTATTCAAGAATATCTCTTTCTCCTATGTGCTTTCATCCCTAACCCTAACCCTAACCCTTCCGAAAGTCGGAGAAGCTCAAGGATGGTACCGATCGATGCGCGCAACCCCATTTAGTGGGGGTAGAGCCTACTTGCAAGTCTCTCCGACCTTCACAAAAAAAGTTATTCAAGAATATCTCCTCAGATTTGGGGGAATTTCGTCGGTCGACCTCTTCCGAAGGTCGTACAAGCTCGGGGATGGTACCAATCGATCCGCAGGACCCAAATTAGTCCAGATGCAACCACTTTCCAAGTCTCTCCGACCTTCACAAAAAAAGTTATTCAAGAATATCTCTTTCTCCTATGTGCTTTCATCCCTAACCCTAACCCTAACCCTTCCGAAAGTCGGAGAAGCTCAAAGATGGTACCGATCGATGCGCGTTACCCCATTTAGTGGGGGTAGAGCCTACTTGCAAGTCTCTCCGACCTTCACAAAAAAAGTTATTCAAGAATATCTCTTTCTCCTATGTGCTTTCATCCCTAACCCTAACCCTAACCCTTCCGAAAGTCGGAGAAGCTCAAGGATGGTACCGATCGATGCGCGTTACCCCATTTAGTGGGGGTAGAGCCTACTTGCAAGTCTCTCCGACCTTCACAAAAAAAGTTATTCAAGAATATCTCTTTCTCCTATGTGCTTTCATCCCTAACCCTAACCCTAACCCTTCCGAAAGTCGGAGAAGCTCAAGGATGGAACCGATCGATGCGCGCTACCCCATTTAGTGGGGGTAGAGCCTACTTGCAAGTCTCTCCGACCTTCACAAAAAAAGTTATTCAAGAATATCTCCTCAGATTTGGGGGAATTTCGTCGGTCGACCTCTTCCGAAGGTCGTACAAGCTCGGGGATGGTACCAATCGATCCGCAGGACCCAAATTAGTCCAGATGCAACCACTTTCCAAGTCTCTCCGACCTTCACAAAAAAAGTTATTCAAGAATATCTCTTTCTCCTATGTGCTTTCATCCCTAACCCTAACCCTAACCCTTCCGAAAGTCGGAGAAGCTCAAAGATGGTACCGATCGATGCGCGCTACCCCATTTAGTGGGGGTAGAGCCTACTTGCAAGTCTCTCCGACCTTCACAAAAAAAGTTATTCAAGAATATCTCTTTCTCCTATGTGCTTTCATCCCTAACCCTAACCCTTCCGAAAGTCGGAGAAGCTCAAGGATGGTACTGATCGATGCGCGCAACCCCATTTAGTGGGGGTAGAGCCTACTTGCAAGTCTCTCCGACCTTCACAAAAAAAGTTATTCAAGAATATCTCCTCAGATTTGGGGGAATTTCGTCGGTCGACCTCTTCCGAAGGTCGTACAAGCTCGGGGATGGTACCAATCGATCCACAGGACCCAAATTAGTCCAGATGCAACCACTTTCCAAGTCTCTCCGACCTTCACAAAAAAAGTTATTCAAGAATATCTCTTTCTCCTATGTGCTTTCATCCCTAACCCTAACCCTAACCCTTCCGAAAGTCGGAGAAGCTCAAGGATGGTACCGATCGATGCGCGCTACCCCATTTAGTGGGGGTAGAGCCTACTTGCAAGTCTCTCCGACCTTCACAAAAAAAGTTATTCAAGAATATCTCCTCAGATTTGGGGGAATTTCGTCGGTCGACCTCTTCCGAAGGTCGTACAAGCTCGGGGATGGTACCAATCGATCCGCAGGACCCAAATTAGTCCAGATGCAACCACTTTCCAAGTCTCTCCGACCTTCACAAAAAAAGTTATTCAAGAATATCTCTTTCTCCTATGTGCTTTCATCCCTAACCCTAACCCTAACCCTTCCGAAAGTCGGAGAAGCTCAAGGATGGTACCGATCGATGCGCGCTACCCCATTTAGTGGGGGTAGAGCCTACTTGCAAGTCTCTCCGACCTTCACAAAAAAAGTTATTCAAGAATATCTCTTTCTCCTATGTGCTTTCATCCCTAACCCTAACCCTAACCCTTCCGAAAGTCGGAGAAGCTCAAGGATGGTACCGATCGATGCGCGCAACCCCATTTAGTGGGGGTAGAGCCTACTTGCAAGTCTCTCCAACCTTCACAAAAAAAGTTATTCAAGAATATCTCCTCAGATTTGGGGGAATTTCGACGGTCGACCTCTTCCGAAGGTCGTACAAGCTCGGGGATGGTACCAATCGATCCGCAGGACCCAAATTAGTCCAGATGCAACCACTTTCCAAGTCTCTCCGACCTTCACAAAAAAAGTTATTCAAGAATATCTCTTTCTCCTATGTGCTTTCATCCCTAACCCTAACCCTAACCCTTCCGAAAGTCGGAGAAGCTCAAGGATGGTACCGATCGATGCGCGTTACCCCATTTAGTGGGGGTAGAGCCTACTTGCAAGTCTCTCCGACCTTCACAAAAAAAGTTATTCAAGAATATCTCTTTCTCCTATGTGCTTTCATCCCTAACCCTAACCCTAACCCTTCCGAAAGTCGGAGAAGCTCAAGGATGGTACCGATCGATGCGCGTTACCCCATTTAGTGGGGGTAGAGCCTACTTGCAAGTCTCTCCGACCTTCACAAAAAAAGTTATTCAAGAATATCTCTTTCTCCTATGTGCTTTCATCCCTAACCCTAACCCTAACCCTTCCGAAAGTCGGAGAAGCTCAAGGATGGAACCGATCGATGCGCGCTACCCCATTTAGTGGGGGTAGAGCCTACTTGCAAGTCTCTCCGACCTTCACAAAAAAAGTTATTCAAGAATATCTCCTCAGATTTGGGGGAATTTCGTCGGTCGACCTCTTCCGAAGGTCGTACAAGCTCGGGGATGGTACCAATCGATCCGCAGGACCCAAATTAGTCCAGATGCAACCACTTTCCAAGTCTCTCCGACCTTCACAAAAAAAGTTATTCAAGAATATCTCTTTCTCCTATGTGCTTTCATCCCTAACCCTAACCCTAACCCTTCCGAAAGTCGGAGAAGCTCAAAGATGGTACCGATCGATGCGCGCTACCCCATTTAGTGGGGGTAGAGCCTACTTGCAAGTCTCTCCGACCTTCACAAAAAAAGTTATTCAAGAATATCTCTTTCTCCTATGTGCTTTCATCCCTAACCCTAACCCTTCCGAAAGTCGGAGAAGCTCAAGGATGGTACTGATCGATGCGCGCAACCCCATTTAGTGGGGGTAGAGCCTACTTGCAAGTCTCTCCGACCTTCACAAAAAAAGTTATTCAAGAATATCTCCTCAGATTTGGGGGAATTTCGTCGGTCGACCTCTTCCGAAGGTCGTACAAGCTCGGGGATGGTACCAATCGATCCACAGGACCCAAATTAGTCCAGATGCAACCACTTTCCAAGTCTCTCCGACCTTCACAAAAAAAGTTATTCAAGAATATCTCTTTCTCCTATGTGCTTTCATCCCTAACCCTAACCCTAACCCTTCCGAAAGTCGGAGAAGCTCAAGGATGGTACCGATCGATGCGCGCTACCCCATTTAGTGGGGGTAGAGCCTACTTGCAAGTCTCTCCGACCTTCACAAAAAAAGTTATTCAAGAATATCTCCTCAGATTTGGGGGAATTTCGTCGGTCGACCTCTTCCGAAGGTCGTACAAGCTCGGGGATGGTACCAATCGATCCGCAGGACCCAAATTAGTCCAGATGCAACCACTTTCCAAGTCTCTCCGACCTTCACAAAAAAAGTTATTCAAGAATATCTCTTTCTCCTATGTGCTTTCATCCCTAACCCTAACCCTAACCCTTCCGAAAGTCGGAGAAGCTCAAGGATGGTACCGATCGATGCGCGCTACCCCATTTAGTGGGGGTAGAGCCTACTTGCAAGTCTCTCCGACCTTCACAAAAAAAGTTATTCAAGAATATCTCTTTCTCCTATATGCTTTCATCCCTAACCCTAACCCTTCCGAAAGTCGGAGAAGCTCAAGGATGGTACCGATCGATGCGCGCTACCCCATTTAGTGGGGGTAGAGCCTACTTGCAAGTCTCTCCGACCTTCACAAAAAAAGTTATTCAAGAATATCTCTTTCTCCTATGTGCTTTCATCCCTAACCCTAACCCTAACCCTTTCGAAAGTCGTAGAAGCTCAAGGATGGTACCGATCGATGCGCGCTACCCCATTTAGTGGGGGTAGAGCCTACTTGCAAGTCTCTCCGACCTTCACAAAAAAAGTTATTCAAGAATATCTCTTTCTCCTATGTGCTTTCATCCCTAACCCTAACCCTAACCCTTCCAAAAGTCGGAGAAGCTCAAGGATGGTACCGATCGATGCGCGCTACCCCATTTAGTGGGGGTAGAGCCTACTTGCATGTCTCTCCGACCTTCACAAAAAAAGTTATTCAAGAATATCTCCTCAGATTTGGGGGAATTTCGTCGGTCGACCTCTTCCGAAGGTCGTACAAGCTCGGGGATGGTACCAATCGATCCGCAGGACCCAAATTAGTCCAGATGCAACCACTTTCCAAGTCTCTCCGACCTTCACAAAAAAAGTTATTCAAGAATATCTCTTTCTCCTATGTGCTTTCATCCCTAACCCTAACCCTAACCCTTCCGAAAGTCGGAGAAGCTCAAGGATGGTACCGATCGATGCGCGCAACCCCATTTAGTGGGGGTAGAGCCTACTTGCAAGTCTCTCCGACCTTCACAAAAAAAGTTATTCAAGAATATCTCCTCAGATTTGGGGGAATTTCGTCGGTCGACCTCTTCCGAAGGTCGTACAAGCTCGGGGATGGTACCAATCGATCCGCAGGACCCAAATTAGTCCAGATGCAACCACTTTCCAAGTCTCTCCGACCTTCACAAAAAAAGTTATTCAAGAATATCTCTTTCTCCTATGTGCTTTCATCCCTAACCCTAACCCTAACCCTTCCGAAAGTCGGAGAAGCTCAAGGATGGTACCGATCGATGCGCGCTACCCCATTTAGTGGGGGTAGAGCCTACTTGCAAGTCTCTCCGACCTTCACAAAAAAAGTTATTCAAGAATATCTCTTTCTCCTATGTGCTTTCATCCCTAACCCTAACCCTTCCGAAAGTCGGAGAAGCTCAAGGATGGTACCGATCGATGCGCGCAACCCCATTTAGTGGGGGTAGAGCCTACTTGCAAGTCTCTCCGACCTTCACAAAAAAAGTTATTCAAGAATATCTCCTCAGATTTGGGGGAATTTCGTCGGTCAACCTCTTCCGAAGGTCGTACAAGCTCGGGGATGGTACCAATCGATCCACAGGACCCAAATTAGTCCAGATGCAACCACTTTCCAAGTCTCTCCGACCTTCACAAAAAAGTTATTCAAGAATATCTCTTTCTCCTATGTGCTTTCATCCCTAACCCTAACCCTAACCCTTCCGAAAGTCGGAGAAGCTCAAGGATGGTACCGATCGATGCGCGCTACCCCATTTAGTGGGGGTAGAGCCTACTTGCAAGTCTCTCCGACCTTCACAAAAAAAGTTATTCAAGAATATCTCCTCAGATTTGGGGGAATTTCGTCGGTCGACCTCTTCCGAAGGTCGTACAAGCTCGGGGATGGTACCAATCGATCCGCAGGACCCAAATTAGTCCAGATGCAACCACTTTCCAAGTCTCTCCGACCTTCACAAAAAAAGTTATTCAAGAATATCTCTTTCTCCTATGTGCTTTCATCCCTAACCCTAACCCTTCCGAAAGTCGGAGAAGCTCAAGGATGGTACCGATCGATGCGCGCTACCCCATTTAGTGGGGGTAGAGCCTACTTGCAAGTCTCTCCGACCTTCACAAAAAAAGTTATTCAAGAATATCTCTTTCTCCTATATGCTTTCATCCCTAACCCTAACCCTAACCCTTCCGAAAGTCGGAGAAGCTCAAGGATGGTACCGATCGATGCGCGCTACCCCATTTAGTGGGGGTAGAGCCTACTTGCAAGTCTCTCCGACCTTCACAAAAAAAGTTATTCAAGAATATCTCTTTCTCCTATGTGCTTTCATCCCTAACCCTAACCCTAACCCTTCCAAAAGTCGGAGAAGCTCAAGGATGGTACCGATCGATGTGCGCTACCCCATTTAGTGGGGGTAGAGCCTACTTGCAAGTCTCTCCGACCTTCACAAAAAAAGTTATTCAAGAATATCTCTTTCTCCTATGTGCTTTCATCCCTAACCCTAACCCTAACCCTTTCGAAAGTCGTAGAAGCTCAAGGATGGTACCGATCGATGCGCGCTACCCCATTTAGTGGGGGTAGAGCCTACTTGCAAGTCTCTCCGACCTTCACAAAAAAAGTTATTCAAGAATATCTCTTTCTCCTATATGCTTTCATCCCTAACCCTAACCCTAACCCTTCCGAAAGTCGGAGAAGCTCAAGGATGGTACCGATCGATGCGCGCTACCCCATTTAGTGGGGGTAGAGCCTACTTGCAAGTCTCTCCGACCTTCACAAAAAAAGTTATTCAAGAATATCTCTTTCTCCTATGTGCTTTCATCCCTAACCCTAACCCTAACCCTTTCGAAAGTCGTAGAAGCTCAAGGATGGTACCGATCGATGCGCGTTACCCCATTTAGTGGGGGTAGAGCCTACTTGCAAGTCTCTCCGACCTTCACAAAAAAAGTTATTCAAGAATATCTCTTTCTCCTATGTGCTTTCATCCCTAACCCTAACCCTAACCCTTCCAAAAGTCGGAGAAGCTCAAGGATGGTACCGATCGATGTGCGCTACCCCATTTAGTGGGGGTAGAGCCTACTTGCATGTCTCTCCGACCTTCACAAAAAAAGTTATTCAAGAATATCTCCTCAGATTTGGGGGAATTTCGTCGGTCGACCTCTTCCGAAGGTCGTACAAGCTCGGGGATGGTACCAATCGATCCGCAGGACCCAAATTAGTCCAGATGCAACCACTTTCCAAGTCTCTCCGACCTTCACAAAAAAAGTTATTCAAGAATATCTCTTTCTCCTATGTGCTTTCATCCCTAACCCTAACCCTAACCCTTCCGAAAGTCGGAGAAGCTCAAGGATGGTACCGATCGATGCGCGCAACCCCATTTAGTGGGGGTAGAGCCTACTTGCAAGTCTCTCCGACCTTCACAAAAAAAGTTATTCAAGAATATCTCCTCAGATTTGGGGGAATTTCGTCGGTCGACCTCTTCCGAAGGTCGTACAAGCTCGGGGATGGTACCAATCGATCCGCAGGACCCAAATTAGTCCAGATGCAACCACTTTCCAAGTCTCTCCGACCTTCACAAAAAAAGTTATTCAAGAATATCTCTTTCTCCTATGTGCTTTCATCCCTAACCCTAACCCTAACCCTTCCGAAAGTCGGAGAAGCTCAAGGATGGTACCGATCGATGCGCGCTACCCCATTTAGTGGGGGTAGAGCCTACTTGCAAGTCTCTCCGACCTTCACAAAAAAAGTTATTCAAGAATATCTCTTTCTCCTATGTGCTTTCATCCCTAACCCTAACCCTTCCGAAAGTCGGAGAAGCTCAAGGATGGTACCGATCGATGCGCGCAACCCCATTTAGTGGGGGTAGAGCCTACTTGCAAGTCTCTCCGACCTTCACAAAAAAAGTTATTCAAGAATATCTCCTCAGATTTGGGGGAATTTCGTCGGTCGACCTCTTCCGAAGGTCGTACAAGCTCGGGGATGGTACCAATCGATCCACAGGACCCAAATTAGTCCAGATGCAACCACTTTCCAAGTCTCTCCGACCTTCACAAAAAAAGTTATTCAAGAATATCTCTTTCTCCTATGTGCTTTCATCCCTAACCCTAACCCTAACCCTTCCGAAAGTCGGAGAAGCTCAAGGATGGTACCGATCGATGCGCGCTACCCCATTTAGTGGGGGTAGAGCCTACTTGCAAGTCTCTCCGACCTTCACAAAAAAAGTTATTCAAGAATATCTCCTCAGATTTGGGGGAATTTCGTCGGTCGACCTCTTCCGAAGGTCGTACAAGCTCGGGGATGGTACCAATCGATCCGCAGGACCCAAATTAGTCCAGATGCAACCACTTTCCAAGTCTCTCCGACCTTCACAAAAAAAGTTATTCAAGAATATCTCTTTCTCCTATGTGCTTTCATCCCTAACCCTAACCCTAACCCTTTCGAAAGTCGTAGAAGCTCAAGGATGGTACCGATCGATGCGCGCTACCCCATTTAGTGGGGGTAGAGCCTACTTGCAAGTCTCTCCGACCTTCACAAAAAAAGTTATTCAAGAATATCTCTTTCTCCTATATGCTTTCATCCCTAACCCTAACCCTAACCCTTCCGAAAGTCGGAGAAGCTCAAGGATGGTACCGATCGATGCGCGCTACCCCATTTAGTGGGGGTAGAGCCTACTTGCAAGTCTCTCCGACCTTCACAAAAAAAGTTATTCAAGAATATCTCTTTCTCCTATGTGCTTTCATCCCTAACCCTAACCCTTTCGAAAGTCGTAGAAGCTCAAGGATGGTACCGATCGATGCGCGCTACCCCATTTAGTGGGGGTAGAGCCTACTTGCAAGTCTCTCCGACCTTCACAAAAAAAGTTATTCAAGAATATCTCTTTCTCCTATGTGCTTTCATCCCTAACCCTAACCCTAACCCTTCCGAAAGTCGTAGAAGCTCAAGGATGGTACCGATCGATGCGCGCTACCCCATTTAGTGGGGGTAGAGCCTACTTGCAAGTCTCTCCGACCTTCACAAAAAAAGTTATTCAAGAATATCTCTTTCTCCTATGTGCTTTCATCCCTAACCCTAACCCTTCCAAAAGTCGGAGAAGCTCAAGGATGGTACCGATCGATGCGCGCTACCCCATTTAGTGGGGGTAGAGCCTACTTGCATGTCTCTCCGACCTTCACAAAAAAAGTTATTCAAGAATATCTCCTCAGATTTGGGGGAATTTCGTCGGTCGACCTCTTCCGAAGGTTGTACAAGCTCGGGGATGGTACCAATCGATCCGCAGGACCCAAATTAGTCCAGATGCAACCACTTTCCAAGTCTCTCCGACCTTCACAAAAAAAGTTATTCAAGAATATCTCTTTCTCCTATGTGCTTTCATCCCTAACCCTAACCCTAACCCTTCCGAAAGTCGGAGAAGCTCAAGGATGGTACCGATCGATGCGCGCAACCCCATTTAGTGGGGGTAGAGCCTACTTGCAAGTCTCTCCGACCTTCACAAAAAAAGTTATTCAAGAATATCTCCTCAGATTTGGGGGAATTTCGTCGGTCGACCTCTTCCGAAGGTCGTACAAGCTCGTGGATGGTACCAATCGATCCGCAGGACCCAAATTAGTCCAGATGCAACCACTTTCCAAGTCTCTCCGACCTTCACAAAAAAAGTTATTCAAGAATATCTCTTTCTCCTATGTGCTTTCATCCCTAACCCTAACCCTAACCCTTCCGAAAGTCGGAGAAGCTCAAGGATGGTACCGATCGATGCGCGCTACCCCATTTAGTGGGGGTAGAGCCTACTTGCAAGTCTCTCCGACCTTCACAAAAAAAGTTATTCAAGAATATCTCTTTCTCCTATGTGCTTTCATCCCTAACCCTAACCCTAACCCTTCCGAAAGTCGGAGAAGCTCAAGGATGGTACCGATCGATGCGCGCTACCCCATTTAGTGGGGGTAGAGCCTACTTGCAAGTCTCTCCGACCTTCACAAAAAAAGTTATTCAAGAATATCTCTTTCTCCTATGTGCTTTCATCCCTAACCCTAACCCTAACCCTTTCGAAAGTCGTAGAAGCTCAAGGATGGTACCGATCGATGCGCGCTACCCCATTTAGTGGGGGTAGAGCCTACTTGCAAGTCTCTCCGACCTTCACAAAAAAAGTTATTCAAGAATATCTCTTTCTCCTATGTGCTTTCATCCCTAACCCTAACCCTAACCCTTCCAAAAGTCGGAGAAGCTCAAGGATGGTACCGATCGATGCGCGCTACCCCATTTAGTGGGGGTAGAGCCTACTTGCATGTCTCTCCGACCTTCACAAAAAAAGTTATTCAAGAATATCTCCTCAGATTTGGGGGAATTTCGTCGGTCGACCTCTTCCGAAGGTCGTACAAGCTCGGGGATGGTACCAATCGATCCGCAGGACCCAAATTAGTCCAGATGCAACCACTTTCCAAGTCTCTCCGACCTTCACAAAAAAAGTTATTCAAGAATATCTCTTTCTCCTATGTGCTTTCATCCCTAACCCTAACCCTAACCCTTCCGAAAGTCGGAGAAGCTCAAGGATGGTACCGATCGATGCGCGCAACCCCATTTAGTGGGGGTAGAGCCTACTTGCAAGTCTCTCCGACCTTCACAAAAAAAGTTATTCAAGAATATCTCCTCAGATTTGGGGGAATTTCGTCGGTCGACCTCTTCCGAAGGTCGTACAAGCTCGGGGATGGTACCAATCGATCCGCAGGACCCAAATTAGTCCAGATGCAACCACTTTTCAAGTCTCTCCGACCTTCACAAAAAAAGTTATTCAAGAATATCTCTTTCTCCTATGTGCTTTCATCCCTAACCCTAACCCTAACCCTTCCGAAAGTCGGAGAAGCTCAAGGATGGTACCGATCGATGCGCGCTACCCCATTTAGTGGGGGTAGAGCCTACTTGCAAGTCTCTCCGACCTTCACAAAAAAAGTTATTCAAGAATATCTCTTTCTCCTATGTGCTTTCATCCCTAACCCTAACCCTAACCCTTCCGAAAGTCGGAGAAGCTCAAGAATGGTACAGATCGATGCGCGCTACCCCATTTAGTGGGGGTAGAGCCTACTTGCAAGTCTCTCCGACCTTCACAAAAAAAGTTATTCAAGAATATCTCTTTCTCCTATGTGCTTTCATCCCTAACCCTAACCCTAACCCTTTCGAAAGTCGTAGAAGCTCAAGGATGGTACCGATCGATGCGCGCTACCCCATTTAGTGGGGGTAGAGCCTACTTGCAAGTCTCTCCGACCTTCACAAAAAAAGTTATTCAAGAATATCTCTTTCTCCTATGTGCTTTCATCCCTAACCCTAACCCTTCCAAAAGTCGGAGAAGCTCAAGGATGGTACCGATCGATGCGCGCTACCCCATTTAGTGGGGGTAGAGCCTACTTGCATGTCTCTCCGACCTTCACAAAAAAAGTTATTCAAGAATATCTCCTCAGATTTGGGGGAATTTCGTCGGTCGACCTCTTCCGAAGGTCGTACAAGCTCGGGGATGGTACCAATCGATCCGCAGGACCCAAATTAGTCCAGATGCAACCACTTTCCAAGTCTCTCCGACCTTCACAAAAAACGTTATTCAAGAATATCTCTTTCTCCTATGTGCTTTCATCCCTAACCCTAACCCTAACCCTTCCGAAAGTCGGAGAAGCTCAAGGATGGTACCGATCGATGCGCGCAACCCCATTTAGTGGGGGTAGAGCCTACTTGCAAGTCTCTCCGACCTTCACAAAAAAAGTTATTCAAGAATATCTCCTCAGATTTGGGGGAATTTCGTCGGTCGACCTCTTCCGAAGGTCGTACAAGCTCGGGGATGGTACCAATCGATCCGCAGGACCCAAATTAGTCCAGATGCAACCACTTTCCAAGTCTCTCCGACCTTCACAAAAAAAGTTATTCAAGAATATCTCTTTCTCCTATGTGCTTTCATCCCTAACCCTAACCCTAACCCTTCCGAAAGTCGGAGAAGCTCAAGGATGGTACCGATCGATGCGCGCTACCCCATTTAGTGGGGGTAGAGCCTACTTGCAAGTCTCTCCGACCTTCACAAAAAAGTTATTCAAGAATATCTCTTTCTCCTATGTGCTTTCATCCCTAACCCTAACCCTTCCGAAAGTCGGAGAAGCTCAAGGATGGTACCGATCGATGCGCGCAACCCCATTTAGTGGGGGTAGAGCCTACTTGCAAGTCTCTCCGACCTTCACAAAAAAAGTTATTCAAGAATATCTCCTCAGATTTGGGGGAATTTCGTCGGTCGACCTCTTCCGAAGGTCGTACAAGCTCGGGGATGGTACCAATCGATCCACAGGACCCAAATTAGTCCAGATGCAACCACTTTCCAAGTCTCTCCGACCTTCACAAAAAAAGTTATTCAAGAATATCTCTTTCTCCTATGTGCTTTCATCCCTAACCCTAACCCTAACCCTTCCGAAAGTCGGAGAAGCTCAAGGATGGTACCGATCGATGCGCGCTACCCCATTTAGTGGGGGTAGAGCCTACTTGCAAGTCTCTCCAACCTTCACAAAAAAAGTTATTCAAGAATATCTCTTTCTCCTATGTGCTTTCATCCCTAACCCTAACCCTAACCCTTCCGAAAGTCGGAGAAGCTCAAGGATAGTACTGATCGATGCGCGCTACCCCATTTAGTAGGGGTAGAGCCTACTTGCAAGTCTCTCCGACCTTCACAAAAAAAGTTATTCAAGAATATCTCTTTCTCCTATGTGCTTTCATCCCTAACCCTAACCCTAACCCTTCCGAAAGTCGGAGAAGCTCAAGGATGGTACCGATCGATGCGCGCTACCCCATTTAGTGGGGGTAGAGCCTACTTGCAAGTCTCTCCGACCTTCACAAAAAAAGTTATTCAAGAATATCTCCTCAGATTTGGGGGAATTTCGTCGGTCGACCTCTTCCGAAGGTCGTACAAGCTCGGGGATGGTACCAATCGATCCGCAGGACCCAAATTAGTCCAGATGCAACCACTTTCCAAGTCTCTCCGACCTTCACAAAAAAAGTTATTCAAGAATATCTCTTTCTCCTATGTGCTTTCATCCCTAACCCTAACCCTAACCCTTCCGAAAGTCGGAGAAGCTCAAGGATGGTACCGATCGATGCGCGCTACCCCATTTAGTGGGGGTAGAGCCTACTTGCAAGTCTCTCCGACCTTCACAAAAAAAGTTATTCAAGAATATCTCTTTCTCCTATGTGCTTTCATCCCTAACCCTAACCCTAACCCTTCCGAAAGTCGGAGAAGCTCAAGGATGGTACCGATCGATGCGCGCAACCCCATTTAGTGGGGGTAGAGCCTACTTGCAAGTCTCTCCGACCTTCACAAAAAAAGTTATTCAAGAATATCTCCTCAGATTTGGGGGAATTTCGTCGGTCGACCTCTTCCGAAGGTCGTACAAGCTCGAGGATGGTACCAATCGATCCGCAGGACCCAAATTAGTCCAGATGCAACCACTTTCCAAGTCTCTCCGACCTTCACAAAAAAAGTTATTCAAGAATATCTCTTTCTCCTATGTGCTTTCATCCCTAACCCTAACCCTTCCGAAAGTCGGAGAAGCTCAAGGATGGTACCGATCGATGCGCGCTACCCCATTTAGTGGGGGTAGAGCCTACTTGCAAGTCTCTCCGACCTTCACAAAAAAAGTTATTCAAGAATATCTCTTTCTCCTATGTGCTTTCATCCCTAACCCTAACCCTAACCCTTCCGAAAGTCGGAGAAGCTCAAGGATGGTACCGATCGATGCGCGCAACCCCATTTAGTGGGGGTAGAGCCTACTTGCAAGTCTCTCCGACCTTCACAAAAAAAGTTATTCAAGAATATCTCCTCAGATTTGGGGGAATTTCGTTGGTCGACCTCTTCCGAAGGTCGTACAAGCTCGGGGATGGTACCAATCGATCCGCAGGACCCAAATTAGTCCAGATGCAACCACTTTCCAAGTCTCTCCGACCTTCACAAAAAAAGTTATTCAAGAATATCTCTTTCTCCTATGTGCTTTCATCCCTAACCCTAACCCTAACCCTTCCGAAAGTCGGAGAAGCTCAAGGATGGTACCGATCGATGCGCGCTACCCCATTTAGTGGGGGTAGAGCCTACTTGCAAGTCTCTCCGACCTTCACAAAAAAAGTTATTCAAGAATATCTCTTTCTCCTATGTGCTTTCATCCCTAACCCTAACCCTAACCCTTACGAAAGTCGGAGAAGCTCAAGGATGGTACCGATCGATGTGCGCTACCCCATTTAGTGGGGGTAGAGCCTACTTGCAAGTCTCTCCGACCTTCACAAAAAAAGTTATTCAAGAATATCTCTTTCTCCTATGTGCTATCATCCCTAACCCTAACCCTAACCCTTCCGAAAGTCGGAGAAGCTCAAGGATGGAACCGATCGATGCGCGCTACCCCATTTAGTGGGGGTAGAGCCTACTTGCAAGTCTCTCCGACCTTCACAAAAAAAGTTATTCAAGAATATCTCCTCAGATTTGGGGGAATTTCGTCGGTCGACCTCTTCCGAAGGTCGTACAAGCTCGGGGATGGTACCAATCGATCTGCAGGACCCAAATTAGTCCAGATGCAACCACTTTCCAAGTCTCTCCGACCTTCACAAAAAAAGTTATTCAAGAATATCTCTTTCTCCTATGTGCTTTCATCCCTAACCCTAACCCTTCCGAAAGTCGGAGAAGCTCAAGGATAGTACCGATCGATGCGCGCTACCCCATTTAGTGGGGGTAGAGCCTACTTGCAAGTCTCTCCGACCTTCACAAAAAAAGTTATTCAAGAATATCTCTTTCTCCTATGTGCTTTCATCCCTAACCCTAACCCTAACCCTTCCGAAAGTCGGAGAAGCTCAAGGATGGTACCGATCGATGCGCGCAACCCCATTTAGTGGGGGTAGAGCCTACTTGCAAGTCTCTCCGACCTTCACAAAAAAAGTTATTCAAGAATATCTCCTCAGATTTGGGGGAATTTCGTCGGTCGACCTCTTCCGAAGGTCGTACAAGCTCGGGGATGGTACCAATCGATCCGCAGGACCCAAATTAGTCCAGATGCAACCACTTTCCAAGTCTCTCCGACCTTCACAAAAAAAGTTATTCAAGAATATCTCTTTCTCCTATGTGCTTTCATCCCTAACCCTAACCCTAACCCTTCCGAAAGTCGGAGAAGCTCAAGGATGGTACCGATCGATGCGCGCTACCCCATTTAGTGGGGGTAGAGCCTACTTGCAAGTCTCTCCGACCTTCACAAAAAAAGTTATTCAAGAATATCTCTTTCTCCTATGTGCTTTCATCCCTAACCCTAACCCTAACCCTTCCGAAAGACGGAGAAGCTCAAGGATGGAACCGATCGATGCGCGCTACCCCATTTAGTGGGGGTAGAGCCTACTTGCAAGTCTCTCCGACCTTCACAAAAAAAGTTATTCAAGAATATCTCCTCAGATTTGGGGGAATTTCGTCGGTCAACCTCTTCCGAAGGTCGTACAAGCTCGGGGATGGTACCAATCGATCTGCAGGACCCAAATTAGTCCAGATGCAACCACTTTCCAAGTCTCTCCGACCTTCACAAAAAAAGTTATTCAAGAATATCTCTTTCTCCTATGTGCTTTCATCCCTAACCCTAACCCTTCCGAAAGTCGGAGAAGCTCAAGGATGGTACCGATCGATGCGCGCTACCCCATTTAGTGGGGGTAGAGCCTACTTGCAAGTCTCTCCGACCTTCACAAAAAAAGTTATTCAAGAATATCTCTTTCTCCTATGTGCTTTCATCCCTAACCCTAACCCTAACCCTTCCGAAAGTCGGAGAAGCTCAAGGATGGTACCGATCGATGCGCGCAACCCCATTTAGTGGGGGTAGAGCCTACTTGCAAGTCTCTCCGACCTTCACAAAAAAAGTTATTCAAGAATATCTCCTCAGATTTGGGGGAATTTCGTCGGTCGACCTCTTCCGAAGGTCGTACAAGCTCGGGGATGGTTATAATCGATCCGCAGGACCCAAATTAGTCCAGATGCAACCACTTTCCAAGTCTCTCCGACCTTCACAAAAAAAGTTATTCAAGAATATCTCTTTCTCCTATGTGCTTTCATCCCTAACCCTAACCCTAACCCTTCCGAAAGTCGGAGAAGCTCAAGGATGGTACCGATCGATGCGCGTTACCCCATTTAGTGGGGGTAGAGCCTACTTGCAAGTCTCTCCGACCTTCACAAAAAAAGTTATTCAAGAATATCTCTTTCTCCTATGTGCTTTCATCCCTAACCCTAACCCTAACCCTTCCGAAAGTCGGAGAAGCTCAAGGATGGTACCGATCGATGCGCGTTACCCCATTTAGTGGGGGTAGAGCCTACTTGCAAGTCTCTCCGACCTTCACAAAAAAAGTTATTCAAGAATATCTCTTTCTCCTATGTGCTTTCATCCCTAACCCTAACCCTAACCCTTCCGAAAGTCGGAGAAGCTCAAGGATGGAACCGATCGATGCGCGCTACCCCATTTAGTGGGGGTAGAGCCTACTTGCAAGTCTCTCCGACCTTCACAAAAAAAGTTATTCAAGAATATCTCCTCAGATTTGGGGGAATTTCGTCGGTCGACCTCTTCCGAAGGTCGTACAAGCTCGGGGATGGTTCCAATCGATCCGCAGGACCCAAATTAGTCCAGATGCAACCACTTTCCAAGTCTCTTTGACCTTCACAAAAAAAGTTATTCAAGAATATCTCTTTCTCCTATGTGCTTTCATCCCTAACCCTAACCCTAACCCTTCCGAAAGTCGGAGAAGCTCAAGGATGGTACCGATCGATGCGCGCTACCCCATTTAGTGGGGGTAGAGCCTACTTGCAAGTCTCTCCGACCTTCACAAAAAAAGTTATTCAAGAATATCTCTTTCTCCTATGTGCTTTCATCCCTAACCCTAACCCTAACCCTTCCGAAAGTCGGAGAAGCTCAAGGATGGTACTGATCGATGCGCGCTACCCCATTTAGTGGGGGTAGAGCCTACTTGCAAGTCTCTCCGACCTTCACAAAAAAAGTTATTCAAGAATATCTCTTTCTCCTATGTGCTTTCATCCCTAACCCTAACCCTAACCCTTCCGAAAGTCGGAGAAGCTCAAGGATGGTACCGATCGATGCGCGCTACCCCATTTAGTGGGGGTAGAGCCTACTTGCAAGTCTCTCCGACCTTCACAAAAAAAGTTATTCAAGAATATCTCCTCAGATTTGGGGGAATTTCGTCGGTCGACCTCTTCCGAAGGTCGTACAAGCTCGGGGATGGTACCAATCGATCCGCAGGACCCAAATTAGTCCAGATGCAACCACTTTCCAAGTCTCTCCGACCTTCACAAAAAAAGTTATTCAAGAATATCTCTTTCTCCTATGTGCTTTCATCCCTAACCCTAACCCTAACCCTTCCGAAAGTCGGAGAAGCTCAAGGATGGTACCGATCGATGCGCGCTACCCCATTTAGTGGGGGTAGAGCCTACTTGCAAGTCTCTCCGACCTTCACAAAAAACGTTATTCAAGAATATCTCTTTCTCCTATGTGCTTTCATCCCTAACCCTAACCCTAACCCTTCCGAAAGTCGGAGAAGCTCAAGGATGGTACCGATCGATGCGCGCAACCCCATTTAGTGGGGGTAGAGCCTACTTGCAAGTCTCTCCGACCTTCACAAAAAAAGTTATTCAAGAATATCTCCTCAGATTTGGGGGAATTTCGTCGGTCGACCTCTTCCGAAGGTCGTACAAGCTCGGGGATGGTACCAATCGATCTGCAGGACCCAAATTAGTCCAGATGCAACCACTTTCCAAGTCTCTCCGACCTTCACAAAAAAAGTTATTCAAGAATATCTCTTTCTCCTATGTGCTTTCATCCCTAACCCTAACCCTAACCCTTCCGAAAGTCGGAGAAGCTCAAGGATGGTACCGATCGATGCGCGCTACCCCATTTAGTGGGGGTAGAGCCTACTTGCAAGTCTCTCCGACCTTCACAAAAAAAGTTATTCAAGAATATCTCTTTCTCCTATGTGCTTTCATCCCTAACCCTAACCCTAACCCTTCCGAAAGTCGGAGAAGCTCAAGGATGGTACCGATCGATGCGCGCTACCCCATTTAGTGGGGGTAGAGCCTACTTGCAAGTCTCTCCGACCTTCACAAAAAAAGTTATTCAAGAATATCTCTTTCTCCTATGTGCTTTCATCCCTAACCCTAACCCTAACCCTTCCGAAAGTCGGAGAAGCTCAAGGATGGAACCGATCGATGCGCGCTACCCCATTTAGTGGGGGTAGAGCCTACTTGCAAGTCTCTCCGACCTTCACAAAAAAAGTTATTCAAGAATATCTCCTCAGATTTGGGGGAATTTCGTCGGTCGACCTCTTCCGAAGGTCGTACAAGCTCGGGGATGGTACCAATCGATCCGCAGGACCCAAATTAGTCCAGATGCAACCACTTTCCAAGTCTCTCCGACCTTCACAAAAAAAGTTATTCAAGAATATCTCTTTCTCCTATGTGCTTTCATCCCTAACCCTAACCCTAACCCTTCCGAAAGTCGGAGAAGCTCAAGGATGGTACCGATCGATGCGCGCTACCCCATTTAGTGGGGGTAGAGCCTACTTGCAAGTCTCTCCGACCTTCACAAAAAAAGTTATTCAAGAATATCTCTTTCTCCTATGTGCTTTCATCCCTAACCCTAACCCTAACCCTTCCGAAAGTCGGAGAAGCTCAAGGATGGTACCGATCGATGCGCGCTACCCCATTTAGTGGGGGTAGAGCCTACTTGCAAGTCTCTCCGACCTTCACAAAAAAAGTTATTCAAGAATATCTCTTTCTCCTATGTGCTTTCATCCCTAACCCTAACCCTAACCCTTCCGAAAGTCGGAGAAGCTCAAGGATGGAACCGATCGATGCGCGCTACCCCATTTAGTGGGGGTAGAGCCTACTTGCAAGTCTCTCCGACCTTCACAAAAAAAGTTATTCAAGAATATCTCCTCAGATTTGGGGGAATTTCGTCGGTCGACCTCTTCCGAAGGTCGTACAAGCTCGGGGATGGTACCAATCGATCCGCAGGACCCAAATTAGTCCAGATGCAACCACTTTCCAAGTCTCTCCGACCTTCACAAAAAAAGTTTTTCAAGAATATCTCTTTCTCCTATGTGCTTTCATCCCTAACCCTAACCCTAACCCTTCCGAAAGTCGGAGAAGCTCAAGGATGGTACCGATCGATGCGCGCTACCCCATTTAGTGGGGGTAGAGCCTACTTGCAAGTCTCTCCGACCTTCACAAAAAAAGTTATTCAAGAATATCTCTTTCTCCTATGTGCTTTCATCCCTAACCCTAACCCTAACCCTTCCGAAAGTCGGAGAAGCTCAAGGATGGAACCGATCGATGCGCGCTACCCCATTTAGTGGGGGTAGAGCCTACTTGCAAGTCTCTCCGACCTTCACAAAAAAAGTTATTCAAGAATATCTCCTCAGATTTGGGGGAATTTCGTCGGTCGACCTCTTCCGAAGGTCGTACAAGCTCGGGGATGGTACCAATCGATCCGCAGGACCCAAATTAGTCCAGATGCAACCACTTTCCAAGTCTCTCCGACCTTCACAAAAAAAGTTATTCAAGAATATCTCTTTCTCCTATGTGCTTTCATCCCTAACCCTAACCCTAACCCTTCCGAAAGTCGGAGAAGCTCAAGGATGGTACCGATCGATGCGCGCTACCCCATTTAGTGGGGGTAGAGCCTACTTGCAAGTCTCTCCGACCTTCACAAAAAAAGTTATTCAAGAATATCTCCTCAGATTTGGGGGAATTTCGTCGGTCGACCTCTTCCGAAGGTCGTACAAGCTCGGGGATGGTACCAATCGATCCGCAGGACCCAAATTAGTCCAGATGCAACCACTTTCCAAGTCTCTCCGACCTTCACAAAAAAAGTTATTCAAGAATATCTCTTTCTCCTATGTGCTTTCATCCCTAACCCTAACCCTAACCCTTCCGAAAGTCGGAGAAGCTCAAGGATGGTACCGATCGATGCGCGCTACCCCATTTAGTGGGGGTAGAGCCTACTTGCAAGTCTCTCCGACCTTCACAAAAAAAGTTATTCAAGAATATCTCTTTCTCCTATGTGCTTTCATCCCTAACCCTAACCCTAACCCTTCCGAAAGTCGGAGAAGCTCAAGGATGGTACCGATCGATGCGCGCAACCCCATTTAGTGGGGGTAGAGCCTACTTGCAAGTCTCTCCGACCTTCACAAAAAAAGTTATTCAAGAATATCTCCTCAGATTTGGGGGAATTTCGTCGGTCGACCTCTTCCGAAGGTCGTACAAGCTCGGGGATGGTACCAATCGATCCGCAGGACCCAAATTAGTCCAGATGCAACCACTTTCCAAGTCTCTCCGACCTTCACAAAAAAAGTTATTCAAGAATATCTCTTTCTCCTATGTGCTTTCATCCCTAACCCTAACCCTAACCCTTCCGAAAGTCGGAGAAGCTCAGGGATGGTACCGATCGATGCGCGCTACCCCATTTAGTGGGGCTAGAGCCTACTTGCAAGTCTCTCCGACCTTCACAAAAAAAGTTATTCAAGAATATCTCTTTCTCCTATGTGCTTTCATCCCTAACCCTAACCCTAACCCTTCCGAAAGTCGGAGAAGCTCAAGGATGGTACCGATCGATGTGCGCTACCCCATTTAGTGGGGGTAGAGCCTACTTGCAAGTCTCTCCGACCTTCACAAAAAAGGTTATTCAAGAATATCTCTTTCTCCTATGTGCTTTCATCCCTAACCCTAACCCTAACCCTTCCGAAAGTCGGAGAAGCTCAAGGATGGTACCGATCGATGCGCGCTACCCCATTTAGTGGGGGTAGAGCCTACTTGCAAGTCTCTCCGACCTTCAAAAAAAAAGTTATTCAAGAATATCTCCTCAGATTTGGGGGAATTTCGTCGGTCGACCTCTTCCGAAGGTCGTACAAGCTCGGGGATGGTACCAATCGATCCGCAGGACCCAAATTAGTCCAGATGCAACCACTTTCCAAGTCTCTCCGACCTTCACAAAAAAAGTTATTCAAGAATATCTCTTTCTCCTATGTGCTTTCATCCCTAACCCTAACCCTAACCCTTCCGAAAGTCGGAGAAGCTCAAGGATGGTACCGATCGATGCGCGCAACCCCATTTAGTGGGGGTAGAGCCTACTTGCAAGTCTCTCCGACCTTCACAAAAAAAGTTATTCAAGAATATCTCCTCAGATTTGGGGGAATTTCGTCGGTCGACCTCTTCCGAAGGTCGTACAAGCTCGGGGATGGTACCAATCGATCCGCAGGACCCAAATTAGTCCAGATGCAACCACTTTCCAAGTCTCTCCGACCTTCACAAAAAAAGTTATTCAAGAATATCTCTTTCTCCTATGTGCTTTCATCCCTAACCCTAACCCTAACCCTTCCGAAAGTCGGAGAAGCTCAAGGATGGTACCGATCGATGCGCGCTACCCCATTTAGTGGGGGTAGAGCCTACTTGCAAGTCTCTCCGACCTTCACAAAAAAAGTTATTCAAGAATATCTCTTTCTCCTATGTGCTTTCATCCCTAACCCTAACCCTAACCCTTCCGAAAGTCGGAGAAGCTCAAGGATGGTACCGATCGATGCGCGCTACCCCATTTAGTGGGGGTAGAGCCTACTTGCAAGTCTCTCCGACCTTCACAAAAAACGTTATTCAAGAATATCTCTTTTTCCTATGTGCTTTCATCCCTAACCCTAACCCTAACCCTTCCGAAAGTCGGAGAAGCTCAAGGATGGAACCGATCGATGCGCGCTACCCCATTTAGTGGGGGTAGAGCCTACTTGCAAGTCTCTCCGACCTTCACAAAAAAAGTTATTCAAGAATATCTCCTCAGATTTGGGGGAATTTCGTCGGTCGACCTCTTCCGAAGGTCGTACAAGCTCGGGGATGGTACCAATCGATCCGCAGGACCCAAATTAGTCCAGATGCAACCACTTTTCAAGTCTCTCCGACCTTCACAAAAAAAGTTATTCAAGAATATCTCTTTCTCCTATGTGCTTTCATCCCTAACCCTAACCCTAACCCTTCCGAAAGTCGGAGAAGCTCAAGGATGGTACCGATCGATGCGCGCTACCCCATTTAGTGGGGGTAGAGCCTACTTGCAAGTCTCTCCGACCTTCACAAAAAAAGTTATTCAAGAATATCTCCTCAGATTTGGGGGAATTTCGTCGGTCGACCTCTTCCGAAGGTCGTACAAGCTCGGGGATGGTACCAATCGATCCGCAGGACCCAAATTAGTCCAGATGCAACCACTTTCCAAGTCTCTCCGACCTTCACAAAAAAAGTTATTCAAGAATATCTCTTTCTCCTATGTGCTTTCATCCCTAACCCTAACCCTAACCCTTCCGAAAGTCGGAGAAGCTCAAGGATGGTACCGATCGATGCGCGCAACCCCATTTAGTGGGGGTAAAGCCTACTTGCAAGTCTCTCCGACCTTCACAAAAAAAGTTATTCAAGAATATCTCCTCAGATTTGGGGGAATTTCGTCGTTCGACCTCTTCCGAAGGTCGTACAAGCTCGGGGATGGTACCAATCGATCCGCAGGACCCAAATTAGTCCAGATGCAACCACTTTACAAGTCTCTCCGACCTTCACAAAAAAAGTTATTCAAGAATATCTCTTTCTCCTATGTGCTTTCATCCCTAACCCTAACCCTTCCGAAAGTCGGAGAAGCTCAAGGATGGTACCGATCGATGCGCGCTACCCTATTTAGTGGGGGTAGAGCCTACTTGCAAGTCTCTCCGACCTTCACAAAAAAAGTTATTCAAGAATATCTCTTTCTCCTATGTGCTTTCATCCCTAACCCTAACCCTAACCCTAACCCTTCCGAAAGTCGGAGAAGCTCAAGGATGGTACCGATCGATGCGCGCAACCCCATTTAGTGGGGGTAGAGCCTACTTGCAAGTCTCTCCGACCTTCACAAAAAAAGTTATTCAAGAATATCTCCTCAGATTTGGGGGAATTTCGTCGGTCGACCTCTTCCGAAGGTCGTACAAGCTCGGGGATGGTACCAATCGATCCGCAGGACCCAAATTAGTCCAGATGCAACCACTTTCCAAGTCTCTCCGACCTTCACAAAAAAAGTTATTCAAGAATATCTCTTTCTCCTATGTGCTTTCATCCCTAACCCTAACCCTAACCCTTCCGAAAGTCGGAGAAGCTCAAGGATGGTACCGATCGATGCGCGCTACCCCATTTAGTGGGGGTAGAGCCTACTTGCAAGTCTCTCCGACCTTCACGAAAAAAGTTATTCAAGAATATCTCTTTCTCCTATGTGCTTTCATCCCTAACCCTAACCCTAACCCTTCCGAAAGTCGGAGAAGCTCAAGGATGGTACCGATCGATGCGCGCAACCCCATTTAGTGGGGGTAGAGCCTACTTGCAAGTCTCTCCGACCTTCACAAAAAAAGTTATTCAAGAATATCTCCTCAGATTTGGGGGAATTTCGTCGGTCGACCTCTTCCGAAGGTCGTACAAGCTCGGGGATGGTACCAATCGATCCGCAGGACCCAAATTAGTCCAGATGCAACCACTTTCCAAGTCTCTCCGACCTTCACAAAAAAAGTTATTCAAGAATATCTCTTTCTCCTATGTGCTTTCATCCCTAACCCTAACCCTAACCCTTCCGAAAGTCGGAGAAGCTCAGGGATGGTACCGATCGATGCGCGCTACCCCATTTAGTGGGGCTAGAGCCTACTTGCAAGTCTCTCCGACCTTCACAAAAAAAGTTATTCAAGAATATCTCTTTCTCCTATGTGCTTTCATCCCTAACCCTAACCCTAACCCTTCCGAAAGTCGGAGAAGCTCAAGGATGGTACCGATCGATGTGCGCTACCCCATTTAGTGGGGGTAGAGCCTACTTGCAAGTCTCTCCGACCTTCACAAAAAAGGTTATTCAAGAATATCTCTTTCTCCTATGTGCTTTCATCCCTAACCCTAACCCTAACCCTTCCGAAAGTCGGAGAAGCTCAAGGATGGTACCGATCGATGCGCGCTACCCCATTTAGTGGGGGTAGAGCCTACTTGCAAGTCTCTCCGACCTTCACAAAAAAAGTTATTCAAGAATATCTCCTCAGATTTGGGGGAATTTCGTCGGTCGACCTCTTCCGAAGGTCGTACAAGCTCGGGGATGGTACCAATCGATCCGCAGGACCCAAATTAGTCCAGATGCAACCACTTTCCAAGTCTCTCCGACCTTCACAAAAAAAGTTATTCAAGAATATCTCTTTCTCCTATGTGCTTTCATCCCTAACCCTAACCCTAACCCTTCCGAAAGTCGGAGAAGCTCAAGGATGGTACCGATCGATGCGCGCAACCCCATTTAGTGGGGGTAGAGCCTACTTGCAAGTCTCTCCGACCTTCACAAAAAAAGTTATTCAAGAATATCTCCTCAGATTTGGGGGAATTTCGTCGGTCGACCTCTTCCGAAGGTCGTACAAGCTCGGGGATGGTACCAATCGATCCGCAGGACCCAAATTAGTCCAGATGCAACCACTTTCCAAGTCTCTCCGACCTTCACAAAAAAAGTTATTCAAGAATATCTCTTTCTCCTATGTGCTTTCATCCCTAACCCTAACCCTAACCCTTCCGAAAGTCGGAGAAGCTCAAGGATGGTACCGATCGATGCGCGCTACCCCATTTAGTGGGGGTAGAGCCTACTTGCAAGTCTCTCCGACCTTCACGAAAAAAGTTATTCAAGAATATCTCTTTCTCCTATGTGCTTTCATCCCTAACCCTAACCCTAACCCTTCCGAAAGTCGGAGAAGCTCAAGGATGGTACCGATCGATGCGCGCAACCCCATTTAGTGGGGGTAGAGCCTACTTGCAAGTCTCTCCGACCTTCACAAAAAAAGTTATTCAAGAATATCTCCTCAGATTTGGGGGAATTTCGTCGGTCGACCTCTTCCGAAGGTCGTACAAGCTCGGGGATGGTACCAATCGATCCGCAGGACCCAAATTAGTCCAGATGCAACCACTTTCCAAGTCTCTCCGACCTTCACAAAAAAAGTTATTCAAGAATATCTCTTTCTCCTATGTGCTTTCATCCCTAACCCTAACCCTAACCCTTCCGAAAGTCGGAGAAGCTCAGGGATGGTACCGATCGATGCGCGCTACCCCATTTAGTGGGGCTAGAGCCTACTTGCAAGTCTCTCCGACCTTCACAAAAAAAGTTATTCAAGAATATCTCTTTCTCCTATGTGCTTTCATCCCTAACCCTAACCCTAACCCTTCCGAAAGTCGGAGAAGCTCAAGGATGGTACCGATCGATGTGCGCTACCCCATTTAGTGGGGGTAGAGCCTACTTGCAAGTCTCTCCGACCTTCACAAAAAAGGTTATTCAAGAATATCTCTTTCTCCTATGTGCTTTCATCCCTAACCCTAACCCTAACCCTTCCGAAAGTCGGAGAAGCTCAAGGATGGTACCGATCGATGCGCGCTACCCCATTTAGTGGGGGTAGAGCCTACTTGCAAGTCTCTCCGACCTTCACAAAAAAAGTTATTCAAGAATATCTCCTCAGATTTGGGGGAATTTCGTCGGTCGACCTCTTCCGAAGGTCGTACAAGCTCGGGGATGGTACCAATCGATCCGCAGGACCCAAATTAGTCCAGATGCAACCACTTTCCAAGTCTCTCCGACCTTCACAAAAAAAGTTATTCAAGAATATCTCTTTCTCCTATGTGCTTTCATCCCTAACCCTAACCCTAACCCTTCCGAAAGTCGGAGAAGCTCAAGGATGGTACCGATCGATGCGCGCAACCCCATTTAGTGGGGGTAGAGCCTACTTGCAAGTCTCTCCGACCTTCACAAAAAAAGTTATTCAAGAATATCTCCTCAGATTTGGGGGAATTTCGTCGGTCGACCTCTTCCGAAGGTCGTACAAGCTCGGGGATGGTACCAATCGATCCGCAGGACCCAAATTAGTCCAGATGCAACCACTTTCCAAGTCTCTCCGACCTTCACAAAAAAAGTTATTCAAGAATATCTCTTTCTCCTATGTGCTTTCATCCCTAACCCTAACCCTAACCCTTCCGAAAGTCGGAGAAGCTCAAGGATGGTACCGATCGATGCGCGCAACCCCATTTAGTGGGGGTAAAGCCTACTTGCAAGTCTCTCCGACCTTCACAAAAAAAGTTATTCAAGAATATCTCCTCAGATTTGGGGGAATTTCGTCGTTCGACCTCTTCCGAAGGTCGTACAAGCTCGGGGATGGTACCAATCGATCCGCAGGACCCAAATTAGTCCAGATGCAACCACTTTACAAGTCTCTCCGACCTTCACAAAAAAAGTTATTCAAGAATATCTCTTTCTCCTATGTGCTTTCATCCCTAACCCTAACCCTTCCGAAAGTCGGAGAAGCTCAAGGATGGTACCGATCGATGCGCGCTACCCTATTTAGTGGGGGTAGAGCCTACTTGCAAGTCTCTCCGACCTTCACAAAAAAAGTTATTCAAGAATATCTCTTTCTCCTATGTGCTTTCATCCCTAACCCTAACCCTAACCCTAACCCTTCCGAAAGTCGGAGAAGCTCAAGGATGGTACCGATCGATGCGCGCAACCCCATTTAGTGGGGGTAGAGCCTACTTGCAAGTCTCTCCGACCTTCACAAAAAAAGTTATTCAAGAATATCTCCTCAGATTTGGGGGAATTTCGTCGGTCGACCTCTTCCGAAGGTCGTACAAGCTCGGGGATGGTACCAATCGATCCGCAGGACCCAAATTAGTCCAGATGCAACCACTTTCCAAGTCTCTCCGACCTTCACAAAAAAAGTTATTCAAGAATATCTCTTTCTCCTATGTGCTTTCATCCCTAACCCTAACCCTAACCCTTCCGAAAGTCGGAGAAGCTCAAGGATGGTACCGATCGATGCGCGCTACCCCATTTAGTGGGGGTAGAGCCTACTTGCAAGTCTCTCCGACCTTCACGAAAAAAGTTATTCAAGAATATCTCTTTCTCCTATGTGCTTTCATCCCTAACCCTAACCCTAACCCTTCCGAAAGTCGGAGAAGCTCAAGGATGGTACCGATCGATGCGCGCAACCCCATTTAGTGGGGGTAGAGCCTACTTGCAAGTCTCTCCGACCTTCACAAAAAAAGTTATTCAAGAATATCTCCTCAGATTTGGGGGAATTTCGTCGGTCGACCTCTTCCGAAGGTCGTACAAGCTCGGGGATGGTACCAATCGATCCGCAGGACCCAAATTAGTCCAGATGCAACCACTTTCCAAGTCTCTCCGACCTTCACAAAAAAAGTTATTCAAGAATATCTCTTTCTCCTATGTGCTTTCATCCCTAACCCTAACCCTAACCCTTCCGAAAGTCGGAGAAGCTCAGGGATGGTACCGATCGATGCGCGCTACCCCATTTAGTGGGGCTAGAGCCTACTTGCAAGTCTCTCCGACCTTCACAAAAAAAGTTATTCAAGAATATCTCTTTCTCCTATGTGCTTTCATCCCTAACCCTAACCCTAACCCTTCCGAAAGTCGGAGAAGCTCAAGGATGGTACCGATCGATGTGCGCTACCCCATTTAGTGGGGGTAGAGCCTACTTGCAAGTCTCTCCGACCTTCACAAAAAAGGTTATTCAAGAATATCTCTTTCTCCTATGTGCTTTCATCCCTAACCCTAACCCTAACCCTTCCGAAAGTCGGAGAAGCTCAAGGATGGTACCGATCGATGCGCGCTACCCCATTTAGTGGGGGTAGAGCCTACTTGCAAGTCTCTCCGACCTTCACAAAAAAAGTTATTCAAGAATATCTCCTCAGATTTGGGGGAATTTCGTCGGTCGACCTCTTCCGAAGGTCGTACAAGCTCGGGGATGGTACCAATCGATCCGCAGGACCCAAATTAGTCCAGATGCAACCACTTTCCAAGTCTCTCCGACCTTCACAAAAAAAGTTATTCAAGAATATCTCTTTCTCCTATGTGCTTTCATCCCTAACCCTAACCCTAACCCTTCCGAAAGTCGGAGAAGCTCAAGGATGGTACCGATCGATGCGCGCAACCCCATTTAGTGGGGGTAGAGCCTACTTGCAAGTCTCTCCGACCTTCACAAAAAAAGTTATTCAAGAATATCTCCTCAGATTTGGGGGAATTTCGTCGGTCGACCTCTTCCGAAGGTCGTACAAGCTCGGGGATGGTACCAATCGATCCGCAGGACCCAAATTAGTCCAGATGCAACCACTTTCCAAGTCTCTCCGACCTTCACAAAAAAAGTTATTCAAGAATATCTCTTTCTCCTATGTGCTTTCATCCCTAACCCTAACCCTAACCCTTCCGAAAGTCGGAGAAGCTCAAGGATGGTACCGATCGATGCGCGCTACCCCATTTAGTGGGGGTAGAGCCTACTTGCAAGTCTCTCCGACCTTCACAAAAAAAGTTATTCAAGAATATCTCTTTCTCCTATGTGCTTTCATCCCTAACCCTAACCCTAACCCTTCCGAAAGTCGGAGAAGCTCAAGGATGGTACCGATCGATGCGCGCTACCCCATTTAGTGGGGGTAGAGCCTACTTGCAAGTCTCTCCGACCTTCACAAAAAACGTTATTCAAGAATATCTCTTTTTCCTATGTGCTTTCATCCCTAACCCTAACCCTAACCCTTCCGAAAGTCGGAGAAGCTCAAGGATGGAACCAATCGATGCGCGCTACCCCATTTAGTGGGGGTAGAGCCTACTTGCAAGTCTCTCCGACCTTCACAAAAAAAGTTATTCAAGAATATCTCCTCAGATTTGGGGGAATTTCGTCGGTCGACCTCTTCCGAAGGTCGTACAAGCTCGGGGATGGTACCAATCGATCCGCAGGACCCAAATTAGTCCAGATGCAACCACTTTTCAAGTCTCTCCGACCTTCACAAAAAAAGTTATTCAAGAATATCTCTTTCTCCTATGTGCTTTCATCCCTAACCCTAACCCTAACCCTTCCGAAAGTCGGAGAAGCTCAAGGATGGTACCGATCGATGCGCACTACCCCATTTAGTGGGGGTAGAGCCTACTTGCAAGTCTCTCCGACCTTCACAAAAAAAGTTATTCAAGAATATCTCCTCAGATTTGGGGGAATTTCGTCGGTCGACCTCTTCCGAAGGTCGTACAAGCTCGGGGATGGTACCAATCGATCCGCAGGACCCAAATTAGTCCAGATGCAACCACTTTCCAAGTCTCTCCGACCTTCACAAAAAAAGTTATTCAAGAATATCTCTTTCTCCTATGTGCTTTCATCCCTAACCCTAACCCTAACCCTTCCGAAAGTCGGAGAAGCTCAAGGATGGTACCGATCGATGCGCGCAACCCCATTTAGTGGGGGTAAAGCCTACTTGCAAGTCTCTCCGACCTTCACAAAAAAAGTTATTCAAGAATATCTCCTCAGATTTGGGGGAATTTCGTCGTTCGACCTCTTCCGAAGGTCGTACAAGCTCGGGGATGGTACCAATCGATCCGCAGGACCCAAATTAGTCCAGATGCAACCACTTTACAAGTCTCTCCGACCTTCACAAAAAAAGTTATTCAAGAATATCTCTTTCTCCTATGTGCTTTCATCCCTAACCCTAACCCTTCCGAAAGTCGGAGAAGCTCAAGGATGGTACCGATCGATGCGGGCTACCCTATTTAGTGGGGGTAGAGCCTACTTGCAAGTCTCTCCGACCTTCACAAAAAAAGTTATTCAAGAATATCTCTTTCTCCTATGTGCTTTCATCCCTAACCCTAACCCTAACCCTAACCCTTCCGAAAGTCGGAGAAGCTCAAGGATGGTACCGATCGATGCGCGCAACCCCATTTAGTGGGGGTAGAGCCTACTTGCAAGTCTCTCCGACCTTCACAAAAAAAGTTATTCAAGAATATCTCCTCAGATTTGGGGGAATTTCGTCGGTCGACCTCTTCCGAAGGTCGTACAAGCTCGGGGATGGTACCAATCGATCCGCAGGACCCAAATTAGTCCAGATGCAACCACTTTCCAAGTCTCTCCGACCTTCACAAAAAAAGTTATTCAAGAATATCTCTTTCTCCTATGTGCTTTCATCCCTAACCCTAACCCTAACCCTTCCGAAAGTCGGAGAAGCTCAAGGATGGTACCGATCGATGCGCGCAACCCCATTTAGTGGGGGTAAAGCCTACTTGCAAGTCTCTCCGACCTTCACAAAAAAAGTTATTCAAGAATATCTCCTCAGATTTGGGGGAATTTCGTCGTTCGACCTCTTCCGAAGGTCGTACAAGCTCGGGGATGGTACCAATCGATCCGCAGGACCCAAATTAGTCCAGATGCAACCACTTTACAAGTCTCTCCGACCTTCACAAAAAAAGTTATTCAAGAATATCTCTTTCTCCTATGTGCTTTCATCCCTAACCCTAACCCTTCCGAAAGTCGGAGAAGCTCAAGGATGGTACCGATCGATGCGCGCTACCCTATTTAGTGGGGGTAGAGCCTACTTGCAAGTCTCTCCGACCTTCACAAAAAAAGTTATTCAAGAATATCTCTTTCTCCTATGTGCTTTCAGCCCTAACCCTAACCCTAACCCTAACCCTTCCGAAAGTCGGAGAAGCTCAAGGATGGTACCGATCGATGCGCGCAACCCCATTTAGTGGGGGTAGAGCCTACTTGCAAGTCTCTCCGACCTTCACAAAAAAAGTTATTCAAGAATATCTCCTCAGATTTGGGGGAATTTCGTCGGTCGACCTCTTCCGAAGGTCGTACAAGCTCGGGGATGGTACCAATCGATCCGCAGGACCCAAATTAGTCCAGATGCAACCACTTTCCAAGTCTCTCCGACCTTCACAAAAAAAGTTATTCAAGAATATCTCTTTCTCCTATGTGCTTTCATCCCTAACCCTAACCCTAACCCTTCCGAAAGTCGGAGAAGCTCAAGGATGGTACCGATCGATGCGCGCTACCCCATTTAGTGGGGGTAGAGCCTACTTGCAAGTCTCTCCGACCTTCACGAAAAAAGTTATTCAAGAATATCTCTTTCTCCTATGTGCTTTCATCCCTAACCCTAACCCTAACCCTTCCGAAAGTCGGAGAAGCTCAAGGATGGTACCGATCGATGCGCGCAACCCCATTTAGTGGGGGTAGAGCCTACTTGCAAGTCTCTCCGACCTTCACAAAAAAAGTTATTCAAGAATATCTCCTCAGATTTGGGGGAATTTCGTCGGTCGACCTCTTCCGAAGGTCGTACAAGCTCGGGGATGGTACCAATCGATCCGCAGGACCCAAATTAGTCCAGATGCAACCACTTTCCAAGTCTCTCCGACCTTCACAAAAAAAGTTATTCAAGAATATCTCTTTCTCCTATGTGCTTTCATCCCTAACCCTAACCCTAA
Source organism: Limanda limanda (assembly GCF_963576545.1). Classification (NCBI taxonomy): domain Eukaryota; kingdom Metazoa; phylum Chordata; class Actinopteri; order Pleuronectiformes; family Pleuronectidae; genus Limanda; species Limanda limanda. Next base: position 1,286,632 of record NW_026870525.1, read on the forward strand.
CCCTTCCGAAAGTCGGAGAAGCTCAGGGATGGTACCGATCGATGCGCGCTACCCCATTTAGTGGGGCTAGAGCCTACTTGCAAGTCTCTCCGACCTTCACAAAAAAAGTTATTCAAGAATATCTCTTTCTCCTATGTGCTTTCATCCCTAACCCTAACCCTAACCCTTCCGAAAGTCGGAGAAGCTCAAGGATGGTACCGATCGATGTGCGCTACCCCATTTAGTGGGGGTAGAGCCTACTTGCAAGTCTCTCCGACCTTCACAAAAAAGGTTATTCAAGAATATCTCTTTCTCCTATGTGCTTTCATCCCTAACCCTAACCCTTCCGAAAGTCGGAGAAGCTCAAGGATGGTACCGATCGATGCGCGCTACCCCATTTAGTGGGGGTAGAGCCTACTTGCAAGTCTCTCCGACCTTCACAAAAAAAGTTATTCAAGAATATCTCCTCAGATTTGGGGGAATTTCGTCGGTCGACCTCTTCCGAAGGTCGTACAAGCTCGGGGATGGTACCAATCGATCCGCAGGACCCAAATTAGTCCAGATGCAACCACTTTCCAAGTCTCTCCGACCTTCACAAAAAAAGTTATTCAAGAATATCTCTTTCTCCTATGTGCTTTCATCCCTAACCCTAACCCTAACCCTTCCGAAAGTCGGAGAAGCTCAAGGATGGTACCGATCGATGCGCGCAACCCCATTTAGTGGGGGTAGAGCCTACTTGCAAGTCTCTCCGACCTTCACAAAAAAAGTTATTCAAGAATATCTCCTCAGATTTGGGGGAATTTCGTCGGTCGACCTCTTCCGAAGGTCGTACAAGCTCGGGGATGGTACCAATCGATCCGCAGGACCCAAATTAGTCCAGATGCAACCACTTTCCAAGTCTCTCCGACCTTCACAAAAAAAGTTATTCAAGAATATCTCTTTCTCCTATGTGCTTTCATCCCTAACCCTAACCCTAACCCTTCCGAAAGTCGGAGAAGCTCAAGGATGGTACCGATCGATGCGCGCTACCCCATTTAGTGGGGGTAGAGCCTACTTGCAAGTCTCTCCGACCTTCACAAAAAAAGTTATTCAAGAATATCTCTTTCTCCTATGTGCTTTCATCCCTAACCCTAACCCTAACCCTTCCGAAAGTCGGAGAAGCTCAAGGATGGTACCGATCGATGCGCGCTACCCCATTTAGTGGGGGTAGAGCCTACTTGCAAGTCTCTCCGACCTTCACAAAAAACGTTATTCAAGAATATCTCTTTTTCCTATGTGCTTTCATCCCTAACCCTAACCCTAACCCTTCCGAAAGTCGGAGAAGCTCAAGGATGGAACCAATCGATGCGCGCTACCCCATTTAGTGGGGGTAGAGCCTACTTGCAAGTCTCTCCGACCTTCACAAAAAAAGTTATTCAAGAATATCTCCTCAGATTTGGGGGAATTTCGTCGGTCGACCTCTTCCGAAGGTCGTACAAGCTCGGGGATGGTACCAATCGATCCGCAGGACCCAAATTAGTCCAGATGCAACCACTTTTCAAGTCTCTCCGACCTTCACAAAAAAAGTTATTCAAGAATATCTCTTTCTCCTATGTGCTTTCATCCCTAACCCTAACCCTAACCCTTCCGAAAGTCGGAGAAGCTCAAGGATGGTACCGATCGATGCGCACTACCCCATTTAGTGGGGGTAGAGCCTACTTGCAAGTCTCTCCGACCTTCACAAAAAAAGTTATTCAAGAATATCTCCTCAGATTTGGGGGAATTTCGTCGGTCGACCTCTTCCGAAGGTCGTACAAGCTCGGGGATGGTACCAATCGATCCGCAGGACCCAAATTAGTCCAGATGCAACCACTTTCCAAGTCTCTCCGACCTTCACAAAAAAAGTTATTCAAGAATATCTCTTTCTCCTATGTGCTTTCATCCCTAACCCTAACCCTAACCCTTCCGAAAGTCGGAGAAGCTCAAGGATGGTACCGATCGATGCGCGCAACCCCATTTAGTGGGGGTAAAGCCTACTTGCAAGTCTCTCCGACCTTCACAAAAAAAGTTATTCAAGAATATCTCCTCAGATTTGGGGGAATTTCGTCGTTCGACCTCTTCCGAAGGTCGTACAAGCTCGGGGATGGTACCAATCGATCCGCAGGACCCAAATTAGTCCAGATGCAACCACTTTACAAGTCTCTCCGACCTTCACAAAAAAAGTTATTCAAGAATATCTCTTTCTCCTATGTGCTTTCATCCCTAACCCTAACCCTTCCGAAAGTCGGAGAAGCTCAAGGATGGTACCGATCGATGCGGGCTACCCTATTTAGTGGGGGTAGAGCCTACTTGCAAGTCTCTCCGACCTTCACAAAAAAAGTTATTCAAGAATATCTCTTTCTCCTATGTGCTTTCATCCCTAACCCTAACCCTAACCCTAACCCTTCCGAAAGTCGGAGAAGCTCAAGGATGGTACCGATCGATGCGCGCAACCCCATTTAGTGGGGGTAGAGCCTACTTGCAAGTCTCTCCGACCTTCACAAAAAAAGTTATTCAAGAATATCTCCTCAGATTTGGGGGAATTTCGTCGGTCGACCTCTTCCGAAGGTCGTACAAGCTCGGGGATGGTACCAATCGATCCGCAGGACCCAAATTAGTCCAGATGCAACCACTTTCCAAGTCTCTCCGACCTTCACAAAAAAAGTTATTCAAGAATATCTCTTTCTCCTATGTGCTTTCATCCCTAACCCTAACCCTAACCCTTCCGAAAGTCGGAGAAGCTCAAGGATGGTACCGATCGATGCGCGCTACCCCATTTAGTGGGGGTAGAGCCTACTTGCAAGTCTCTCCGACCTTCACAAAAAAAGTTATTCAAGAATATCTCTTTCTCCTATGTGCTTTCATCCCTAACCCTAACCCTAACCCTTCCGAAAGTCGGAGAAGCTCAAGGATGGTACCGATCGATGCGCGCAACCCCATTTAGTGGGGGTAGAGCCTACTTGCAAGTCTCTCCGACCTTCACAAAAAAAGTTATTCAAGAATATCTCCTCAGATTTGGGGGAATTTCGTCGGTCGACCTCTTCCGAAGGTCGTACAAGCTCGGGGATGGTACCAATCGATCCGCAGGACCCAAATTAGTCCAGATGCAACCACTTTCCAAGTCTCTCCGACCTTCACAAAAAAAGTTATTCAAGAATATCTCTTTCTCCTATGTGCTTTCATCCCTAACCCTAACCCTTCCGAAAGTCGGAGAAGCTCAAGGATGGTACCGATCGATGCGCGCTACCCCATTTAGTGGGGGTAGAGCCTACTTGCAAGTCTCTCCGACCTTCACAAAAAAAGTTATTCAAGAATATCTCTTTCTCCTATGTGCTTTCATCCCTAACCCTAACCCTAACCCTTCCGAAAGTCGGAGAAGCTCAAGGATGGTACCGATCGATGCGCGCAACCCCATTTAGTGGGGGTAGAGCCTACTTGCAAGTCTCTCCGACCTTCACAAAAAAAGTTATTCAAGAATATCTCCTCAGATTTGGGGGAATTTCGTTGGTCGACCTCTTCCGAAGGTCGTACAAGCTCGGGGATGGTACCAATCGATCCGCAGGACCCAAATTAGTCCAGATGCAACCACTTTCCAAGTCTCTCCGACCTTCACAAAAAAAGTTATTCAAGAATATCTCTTTCTCCTATGTGCTTTCATCCCTAACCCTAACCCTAACCCTTCCGAAAGTCGGAGAAGCTCAAGGATGGTACCGATCGATGCGCGCAACCCCATTTAGTGGGGGTAGAGCCTACTTGCAAGTCTCTCCGACCTTCACAAAAAAAGTTATTCAAGAATATCTCCTCAGATTTGGGGGAATTTCGTCGGTCGACCTCTTCCGAAGGTCGTACAAGCTCGGGGATGGTACCAATCGATCCGCAGGACCCAAATTAGTCCAGATGCAACCACTTTCCAAGTCTCTCCGACCTTCACAAAAAAAGTTATTCAAGAATATCTCTTTCTCCTATGTGCTTTCATCCCTAACCCTAACCCTAACCCTTCCGAAAGTCGGAGAAGCTCAAGGATGGTACCGATCGATGCGCGCTACCCCATTTAGTGGGGGTAGAGCCTACTTGCAAGTCTCTCCGACCTTCACAAAAAAAGTTATTCAAGAATATCTCTTTCTCCTATGTGCTTTCATCCCTAACCCTAACCCTAACCCTTCCGAAAGTCGGAGAAGCTCAAGGATGGTACCGATCGATGCGCGCTACCCCATTTAGTGGGGGTAGAGCCTACTTGCAAGTCTCTCCGACCTTCACAAAAAACGTTATTCAAGAATATCTCTTTTTCCTATGTGCTTTCATCCCTAACCCTAACCCTAACCCTTCCGAAAGTCGGAGAAGCTCAAGGATGGAACCAATCGATGCGCGCTACCCCATTTAGTGGGGGTAGAGCCTACTTGCAAGTCTCTCCGACCTTCACAAAAAAAGTTATTCAAGAATATCTCCTCAGATTTGGGGGAATTTCGTCGGTCGACCTCTTCCGAAGGTCGTACAAGCTCGGGGATGGTACCAATCGATCCGCAGGACCCAAATTAGTCCAGATGCAACCACTTTTCAAGTCTCTCCGACCTTCACAAAAAAAGTTATTCAAGAATATCTCTTTCTCCTATGTGCTTTCATCCCTAACCCTAACCCTAACCCTTCCGAAAGTCGGAGAAGCTCAAGGATGGTACCGATCGATGCGCACTACCCCATTTAGTGGGGGTAGAGCCTACTTGCAAGTCTCTCCGACCTTCACAAAAAAAGTTATTCAAGAATATCTCCTCAGATTTGGGGGAATTTCGTCGGTCGACCTCTTCCGAAGGTCGTACAAGCTCGGGGATGGTACCAATCGATCCGCAGGACCCAAATTAGTCCAGATGCAACCACTTTCCAAGTCTCTCCGACCTTCACAAAAAAAGTTATTCAAGAATATCTCTTTCTCCTATGTGCTTTCATCCCTAACCCTAACCCTAACCCTTCCGAAAGTCGGAGAAGCTCAAGGATGGTACCGATCGATGCGCGCAACCCCATTTAGTGGGGGTAAAGCCTACTTGCAAGTCTCTCCGACCTTCACAAAAAAAGTTATTCAAGAATATCTCCTCAGATTTGGGGGAATTTCGTCGTTCGACCTCTTCCGAAGGTCGTACAAGCTCGGGGATGGTACCAATCGATCCGCAGGACCCAAATTAGTCCAGATGCAACCACTTTACAAGTCTCTCCGACCTTCACAAAAAAAGTTATTCAAGAATATCTCTTTCTCCTATGTGCTTTCATCCCTAACCCTAACCCTTCCGAAAGTCGGAGAAGCTCAAGGATGGTACCGATCGATGCGGGCTACCCTATTTAGTGGGGGTAGAGCCTACTTGCAAGTCTCTCCGACCTTCACAAAAAAAGTTATTCAAGAATATCTCTTTCTCCTATGTGCTTTCATCCCTAACCCTAACCCTAACCCTAACCCTTCCGAAAGTCGGAGAAGCTCAAGGATGGTACCGATCGATGCGCGCAACCCCATTTAGTGGGGGTAGAGCCTACTTGCAAGTCTCTCCGACCTTCACAAAAAAAGTTATTCAAGAATATCTCCTCAGATTTGGGGGAATTTCGTCGGTCGACCTCTTCCGAAGGTCGTACAAGCTCGGGGATGGTACCAATCGATCCGCAGGACCCAAATTAGTCCAGATGCAACCACTTTCCAAGTCTCTCCGACCTTCACAAAAAAAGTTATTCAAGAATATCTCTTTCTCCTATGTGCTTTCATCCCTAACCCTAACCCTAACCCTTCCGAAAGTCGGAGAAGCTCAAGGATGGTACCGATCGATGCGCGCTACCCCATTTAGTGGGGGTAGAGCCTACTTGCAAGTCTCTCCGACCTTCACAAAAAAAGTTATTCAAGAATATCTCTTTCTCCTATGTGCTTTCATCCCTAACCCTAACCCTAACCCTTCCGAAAGTCGGAGAAGCTCAAGGATGGTACCGATCGATGCGCGCAACCCCATTTAGTGGGGGTAGAGCCTACTTGCAAGTCTCTCCGACCTTCACAAAAAAAGTTATTCAAGAATATCTCCTCAGATTTGGGGGAATTTCGTCGGTCGACCTCTTCCGAAGGTCGTACAAGCTCGGGGATGGTACCAATCGATCCGCAGGACCCAAATTAGTCCAGATGCAACCACTTTCCAAGTCTCTCCGACCTTCACAAAAAAAGTTATTCAAGAATATCTCTTTCTCCTATGTGCTTTCATCCCTAACCCTAACCCTAACCCTTCCGAAAGTCGGAGAAGCTCAAGGATGGTACCGATCGATGCGCGCTACCCCATTTAGTGGGGGTAGAGCCTACTTGCAAGTCTCTCCGACCTTCACAAAAAAAGTTATTCAAGAATATCTCTTTCTCCTATGTGCTTTCATCCCTAACCCTAACCCTAACCCTTCCGAAAGTCGGAGAAGCTCAAGGATGGTACCGATCGATGCGCGCTACCCCATTTAGTGGGGGTAGAGCCTACTTGCAAGTCTCTCCGACCTTCACAAAAAAAGTTATTCAAGAATATCTCTTTCTCCTATGTGCTTTCATCCCTAACCCTAACCCTAACCCTTCCGAAAGTCGGAGAAGCTCAAGGATGGAACCGATCGATGCGCGCTACCCCATTTAGTGGGGGTAGAGCCTACTTGCAAGTCTCTCCGACCTTCACAAAAAAAGTTATTCAAGAATATCTCCTCAGATTTGGGGGAATTTCGTCGGTCGACCTCTTCCGAAGGTCGTACAAGCTCGGGGATAGTACCAATCGATCCGCAGGACCCAAATTAGTCCAGATGCAACCACTTTCCAAGTCTCTCCGACCTTCACAAAAAAAGTTATTCAAGAATATCTCTTTCTCCTATGTGCTTTCATCCCTAACCCTAACCCTAACCCTTCCGAAAGTCGGAGAAGCTCAAGGATGGTACCGATCGATGCGCGCTACCCCATTTAGTGGGGGTAGAGCCTACTTGCAAGTCTCTCCGACCTTCACAAAAAAAGTTATTCAAGAATATCTCCTCAGATTTGGGGGAATTTCGTCGGTCGACCTCTTCCGAAGGTCGTACAAGCTCGGGGATGGTACCAATCGATCCGCAGGACCCAAATTAGTCAAGATGCAACCACTTTCCAAGTCTCTCCGACCTTCACAAAAAAAGTTATTCAAGAATATCTCTTTCTCCTATGTGCTTTCATCCCTAACCCTAACCCTAACCCTTCCGAAAGTCGGAGAAGCTCAAGGATGGTACCGATCGATGCGCGCAACCCCATTTAGTGGGGGTAGAGCCTACTTGCAAGTCTCTCCGACCTTCACAAAAAAAGTTATTCAAGAATATCTCCTCAGATTTGGGGGAATTTCGTCGGTCGACCTCTTCCGAAGGTCGTACAAGCTCGGGGATGGTACCAATCGATCCGCAGGACCCAAATTAGTCCAGATGCAACCACTTTCCAAGTCTCTCCGACCTTCACAAAAAAAGTTATTCAAGAATATCTCTTTCTCCTATGTGCTTTCATCCCTAACCCTAACCCTAACCCTTCCGAAAGTCGGAGAAGCTCAGGGATGGTACCGATCGATGCGCGCTACCCCATTTAGTGGGGGTAGAGCCTACTTGCAAGTCTCTCCGACCTTCACAAAAAAAGTTATTCAAGAATATCTCTTTCTCCTATGTGCTTTCATCCCTAACCCTAACCCTAACCCTTCCGAAAGTCGGAGAAGCTCAAGGATGGTACCGATCGATGTGCGCTACCCCATTTAGTGGGGGTAGAGCCTACTTGCAAGTCTCTCCGACCTTCACAAAAAAGGTTATTCAAGAATATCTCTTTCTCCTATGTGCTTTCATCCCTAACCCTAACCCTAACCCTTCCGAAAGTCGGAGAAGCTCAAGGATGGTACCGATCGATGCGCGCTACCCCATTTAGTGGGGGTAGAGCCTACTTGCAAGTCTCTCCGACCTTCACAAAAAAAGTTATTCAAGAATATCTCCTCAGATTTGGGGGAATTTCGTCGGTCGACCTCTTCCGAAGGTCGTACAAGCTCGGGGATGGTACCAATCGATCCGCAGGACCCAAATTAGTCCAGATGCAACCACTTTCCAAGTCTCTCCGACCTTCACAAAAAAAGTTATTCAAGAATATCTCTTTCTCCTATGTGCTTTCATCCCTAACCCTAACCCTAACCCTTCCGAAAGTCGGAGAAGCTCAAGGATGGTACCGATCGATGCGCGCAACCCCATTTAGTGGGGGTAGAGCCTACTTGCAAGTCTCTCCGACCTTCACAAAAAAAGTTATTCAAGAATATCTCCTCAGATTTGGGGGAATTTCGTCGGTCGACCTCTTCCGAAGGTCGTACAAGCTCGGGGATGGTACCAATCGATCCGCAGGACCCAAATTAGTCCAGATGCAACCACTTTCCAAGTCTCTCCGACCTTCACAAAAAAAGTTATTCAAGAATATCTCTTTCTCCTATGTGCTTTCATCCCTAACCCTAACCCTAACCCTTCCGAAAGTCGGAGAAGCTCAAGGATGGTACCGATCGATGCGCGCTACCCCATTTAGTGGGGGTAGAGCCTACTTGCAAGTCTCTCCGACCTTCACAAAAAAAGTTATTCAAGAATATCTCTTTCTCCTATGTGCTTTCATCCCTAACCCTAACCCTAACCCTTCCGAAAGTCGGAGAAGCTCAAGGATGGTACCGATCGATGCGCGCTACTCCATTTAGTGGGGGTAGAGCCTACTTGCAAGTCTCTCCGACCTTCACAAAAAAAGTTATTCAAGAATATCTCTTTCTCCTATGTGCTTTCATCCCTAACCCTAACCCTAACCCTTCCGAAAGTCGGAGAAGCTCAAGGATGGAACCGATCGATGCGCGCTACCCCATTTAGTGGGGGTAGAGCCTACTTGCAAGTCTCTCCGACCTTCACAAAAAAAGTTATTCAAGAATATCTCCTCAGATTTGGGGGAATTTCGTCGGTCGACCTCTTCCGAAGGTCGTACAAGCTCGGGGATGGTACCAATCGATCCGCAGGACCCAAATTAGTCCAGATGCAACCACTTTCCAAGTCTCTCCGACCTTCACAAAAAAAGTTATTCAAGAATATCTCTTTCTCCTATGTGCTTTCATCCCTAACCCTAACCCTAACCCTTCCGAAAGTCGGAGAAGCTCAAGGATGGTACCGATCGATGCGCGCTACCCCATTTAGTGGGGGTAGAGCCTACTTGCAAGTCTCTCCGACCTTCACAAAAAAAGTTATTCAAGAATATCTCCTCAGATTTGGGGGAATTTCGTCGGTCGACCTCTTCCGAAGGTCGTACAAGCTCGGGGATGGTACCAATCGATCCGCAGGACCCAAATTAGTCCAGATGCAACCACTTTCCAAGTCTCTCCGACCTTCACAAAAAAAGTTATTCAAGAATATCTCTTTCTCCTATGTGCTTTCATCCCTAACCCTAACCCTAACCCTTCCGAAAGTCGGAGAAGCTCAAGGATGGTACCGATCGATGCGCGCAACCCCATTTAGTGGGGGTAGAGCCTACTTGCAAGTCTCTCCGACCTTCACAAAAAAAGTTATTCAAGAATATCTCCTCAGATTTGGGGGAATTTCGTCGTTCGACCTCTTCCGAAGGTCGTACAAGCTCGGGGATGGTACCAATCGATCCGCAGGACCCAAATTAGTCCAGATGCAACCACTTTACAAGTCTCTCCGACCTTCACAAAAAAAGTTATTCAAGAATATCTCTTTCTCCTATGTGCTTTCATCCCTAACCCTAACCCTTCCGAAAGTCGGAGAAGCTCAAGGATGGTACCGATCGATGCGCGCTACCCCATTTAGTGGGGGTAGAGCCTACTTGCAAGTCTCTCCGACCTTCACAAAAAAAGTTATTCAAGAATATCTCTTTCTCCTATGTGCTTTCATCCCTAACCCTAACCCTAACCCTTCCGAAAGTCGGAGAAGCTCAAGGATGGTACCGATCGATGCGCGCAACCCCATTTAGTGGGGGTAGAGCCTACTTGCAAGTCTCTCCGACCTTCACAAAAAAAGTTATTCAAGAATATCTCCTCAGATTTGGGGGAATTTCGTCGGTCAACCTCTTCCGAAGGTCGTACAAGCTCGGGGATGGTACCAATCGATCCGCAGGACCCAAATTAGTCCAGATGCAACCACTTTCCAAGTCTCTCCGACCTTCACAAAAAAAGTTATTCAAGAATATCTCTTTCTCCTATGTGCTTTCATCCCTAACCCTAACCCTAACCCTTCCGAAAGTCGGAGAAGCTCAAGGATGGTACCGATCGATGCGCGCTACCCCATTTAGTGGGGGTAGAGCCTACTTGCAAGTCTCTCCGACCTTCACAAAAAAAGTTATTCAAGAATATCTCTTTCTCCTATGTGCTTTCATCCCTAACCCTAACCCTTCCGAAAGTCGGAGAAGCTCAAGGATGGTACCGATCGATGCGCGCAACCCCATTTAGTGGGGGTAGAGCCTACTTGCAAGTCTCTCCGACCTTCACAAAAAAAGTTATTCAAGAATATCTCCTCAGATTTGGGGGAATTTCGTCGGTCGACCTCTTCCGAAGGTCGTACAAGCTCGGGGATGGTACCAATCGATCCGCAGGACCCAAATTAGTCCAGATGCAACCACTTTCCAAGTCTCTCCGACCTTCACAAAAAAAGTTATTCAAGAATATCTCTTTCTCCTATGTGCTTTCATCCCTAACCCTAACCCTAACCCTTCCGAAAGTCGGAGAAGCTCAAGGATGGTACCGATCGATGCGCGCTACCCCATTTAGTGGGGGTAGAGCCTACTTGCAAGTCTCTCCGACCTTCACAAAAAAAGTTATTCAAGAATATCTCTTTCTCCTATGTGCTTTCATCCCTAACCCTAACCCTAACCCTTCCGAAAGTCGGAGAAGCTCAAGGATGGTACCGATCGATGCGCGCTACCCCATTTAGTGGGGGTAGAGCCTACTTGCAAGTCTCTCCGACCTTCACAAAAAAAGTTATTCAAGAATATCTCTTTCTCCTATGTGCTTTCATCCCTAACCCTAACCCTAACCCTTCCGAAAGTCGGAGAAGCTCAAGGATGGAACCGATCGATGCGCGCTACCCCATTTAGTGGGGGTAGAGCCTACTTGCAAGTCTCTCCGACCTTCACAAAAAAAGTTATTCAAGAATATCTCCTCAGATTTGGGGGAATTTCGTCGGTCGACCTCTTCCGAAGGTCGTACAAGCTCGGGGATGGTACCAATCGATCCGCAGGACCCAAATTAGTCCAGATGCAACCACTTTCCAAGTCTCTCCGACCTTCACAAAAAAAGTTATTCAAGAATATCTCTTTCTCCTATGTGCTTTCATCCCTAACCCTAACCCTAACCCTTCCGAAAGTCGGAGAAGCTCAAGGATGGTACCGATCGATGCGCGCTACCCCATTTAGTGGGGGTAGAGCCTACTTGCAAGTCTCTCCGACCTTCACAAAAAAAGTTATTCAAGAATATCTCTTTCTCCTATGTGCTTTCATCCCTAACCCTAACCCTAACCCTTCCGAAAGTCGGAGAAGCTCAAGGATGGTACCGATCGATGCGCGCTACCCCATTTAGTGGGGGTAGAGCCTACTTGCAAGTCTCTCCGACCTTCACAAAAAACGTTATTCAAGAATATCTCTTTTTCCTATGTGCTTTCATCCCTAACCCTAACCCTAACCCTTCCGAAAGTCGGAGAAGCTCAAGGATGGAACCGATCGATGCGCGCTACCCCATTTAGTGGGGGTAGAGCCTACTTGCAAGTCTCTCCGACCTTCACAAAAAAAGTTATTCAAGAATATCTCCTCAGATTTGGGGGAATTTCGTCGGTCGACCTCTTCCAAAGGTCGTACAAGCTCGGGGATGGTACCAATCGATCCGCAGGACCCAAATTAGTCCAGATGCAACCACTTTCCAAGTCTCTCCGACCTTCACAAAAAAAGTTATTCAAGAATATCTCTTTCTCCTATGTGCTTTCATCCCTAACCCTAACCCTAACCCTTCCGAAAGTCGGAGAAGCTCAAGGATGGTACCGATCGATGCGCGCTACCCCATTTAGTGGGGGTAGAGCCTACTTGCAAGTCTCTCCGACCTTCACAAAAAAAGTTATTCAAGAATATCTCCTCAGATTTGGGGGAATTTCGTCGGTCGACCTCTTCCGAAGGTCGTACAAGCTCGGGGATGGTACCAATCGATCCGCAGGACCCAAATTAGTCCAGATGCAACCACTTTCCAAGTCTCTCCGACCTTCACAAAAAAAGTTATTCAAGAATATCTCTTTCTCCTATGTGCTTTCATCCCTAACCCTAACCCTAACCCTTCCGAAAGTCGGAGAAGCTCAAGGATGGTACCGATCGATGCGCGCAACCCCATTTAGTGGGGTTAGAGCCTACTTGCAAGTCTCTCCGACCTTCACAAAAAAAGTTATTCAAGAATATCTCCTCAGATTTGGGGGAATTTCGTCGTTCGACCTCTTCCGAAGGTCGTACAAGCTCGGGGATGGTACCAATCGATCCGCAGGACCCAAATTAGTCCAGATGCAACCACTTTACAAGTCTCTCCGACCTTCACAAAAAAAGTTATTCAAGAATATCTCTTTCTCCTATGTGCTTTCATCCCTAACCCTAACCCTTCCGAAAGTCGGAGAAGCTCAAGGATGGTACCGATCGATGCGCGCTACCCCATTTAGTGGGGGTAGAGCCTACTTGCAAGTCTCTCCGACCTTCACAAAAAAAGTTATTCAAGAATATCTCTTTCTCCTATGTGCTTTCATCCCTAACCCTAACCCTAACCCTAACCCTTCCGAAAGTCGGAGAAGCTCAAGGATGGTACCGATCGATGCGCGCAACCCCATTTAGTGGGGGTAGAGCCTACTTGCAAGTCTCTCCGACCTTCACAAAAAAAGTTATTCAAGAATATCTCCTCAGATTTGGGGGAATTTCGTCGGTCGACCTCTTCCGAAGGTCGTACAAGCTCGGGGATGGTACCAATCGATCCGCAGGACCCAAATTAGTCCAGATGCAACCACTTTCCAAGTCTCTCCGACCTTCACAAAAAAAGTTATTCAAGAATATCTCTTTCTCCTATGTGCTTTCATCCCTAACCCTAACCCTAACCCTTCCGAAAGTCGGAGAAGCTCAAGGATGGTACCGATCGATGCGCGCTACCCCATTTAGTGGGGGTAGAGCCTACTTGCAAGTCTCTCCGACCTTCACAAAAAAAGTTATTCAAGAATATCTCTTTCTCCTATGTGCTTTCATCCCTAACCCTAACCCTAACCCTTCCGAAAGTCGGAGAAGCTCAAGGATGGTACCGATCGATGCGCGCAACCCCATTTAGTGGGGGTAGAGCCTACTTGCAAGTCTCTCCGACCTTCACAAAAAAAGTTATTCAAGAATATCTCCTCAGATTTGGGGGAATTTCGTCGGTCGACCTCTTCCGAAGGTCGTACAAGCTCGGGGATGGTACCAATCGATCTGCAGGACCCAAATTAGTCCAGATGCAACCACTTTCCAAGTCTCTCCGACCTTCACAAAAAAAGTTATTCAAGAATATCTCTTTCTCCTATGTGCTTTCATCCCTAACCCTAACCCTAACCCTTCCGAAAGTCGGAGAAGCTCAAGGATGGTACCGATCGATGCGCGCTACCCCATTTAGTGGGGGTAGAGCCTACTTGCAAGTCTCTCCGACCTTCACAAAAAAAGTTATTCAAGAATATCTCTTTCTCCTATGTGCTTTCATCCCTAACCCTAACCCTAACCCTTCCGAAAGTCGGAGAAGCTCAAGGATGGTACCGATCGATGCGCGCTACCCCATTTAGTGGGGGTAGAGCCTACTTGCAAGTCTCTCCGACCTTCACAAAAAAAGTTATTCAAGAATATCTCTTTCTCCTATGTGCTTTCATCCCTAACCCTAACCCTAACCCTTCCGAAAGTCGGAGAAGCTCAAGGATGGAACCGATCGATGCGCGCTACCCCATTTAGTGGGGGTAGAGCCTACTTGCAAGTCTCTCCGACCTTCACAAAAAAAGTTATTCAAGAATATCTCCTCAGATTTGGGGGAATTTCGTCGGTCGACCTCTTCCGAAGGTCGTACAAGCTCGGGGATGGTACCAATCGATCCGCAGGACCCAAATTAGTCCAGATGCAACCACTTTCCAAGTCTCTCCGACCTTCACAAAAAAAGTTATTCAAGAATATCTCTTTCTCCTATGTGCTTTCATCCCTAACCCTAACCCTTCCGAAAGTCGGAGAAGCTCAAGGATGGTACCGATCGATGCGCGCTACCCCATTTAGTGGGGGTAGAGCCTACTTGCAAGTCTCTCCGACCTTCACAAAAAAAGTTATTCAAGAATATCTCTTTCTCCTATGTGCTTTCATCCCTAACCCTAACCCTTCCGAAAGTCGGAGAAGCTCAAGGATGGTACCGATCGATGCGCGCAACCCCATTTAGTGGGGGTAGAGCCTACTTGCAAGTCTCTCCGACCTTCACAAAAAAAGTTATTCAAGAATATCTCCTCAGATTTGGGGGAATTTCGTCGGTCGACCTCTTCCGAAGGTCGTACAAGCTCGGGGATGGTACCAATCGATCCGCAGGACCCAAATTAGTCCAGATGCAACCACTTTCCAAGTCTCTCCGACCTTCACAAAAAAAGTTATTCAAGAATATCTCTTTCTCCTATGTGCTTTCATCCCTAACCCTAACCCTAACCCTTCCGAAAGTCGGAGAAGCTCAAGGATGGTACCGATCGATGCGCGCTACCCCATTTAGTGGGGGTAGAGCCTACTTGCAAGTCTCTCCGACCTTCACAAAAAAAGTTATTCAAGAATATCTCTTTCTCCTATGTGCTTTCATCCCTAACCCTAACCCTAACCCTTCCGAAAGTCGGAGAAGCTCAAGGATGGTACCGATCGATGCGCGCTACCCCATTTAGTGGGGGTAGAGCCTACTTGCAAGTCTCTCCGACCTTCACAAAAAAAGTTATTCAAGAATATCTCTTTCTCCTATGTGCTTTCATCCCTAACCCTAACCCTAACCCTTCCGAAAGTCGGAGAAGCTCAAGGATGGAACCGATCGATGCGCGCTACCCCATTTAGTGGGGGTCGAGCCTACTTGCAAGTCTCTCCGACCTTCACAAAAAAAGTTATTCAAGAATATCTCCTCAGATTTGGGGGAATTTCGTCGGTCGACCTCTTCCGAAGGTCGTACAAGCTCGGGGATGGTACCAATCGATCCGCAGGACCCAAATTAGTCCAGATGCAACCACTTTCCAAGTCTCTCCGACCTTCACAAAAAAAGTTATTCAAGAATATCTCTTTCTCCTATGTGCTTTCATCCCTAACCCTAACCCTAACCCTTCCGAAAGTCGGAGAAGCTCAAGGATGGTACCGATCGATGCGCGCTACCCCATTTAGTGGGGGTAGAGCCTACTTGCAAGTCTCTCCGACCTTCACAAAAAAAGTTATTCAAGAATATCTCTTTCTCCTATGTGCTTTCATCCCTAACCCTAACCCTAACCCTTCCGAAAGTCGGAGAAGCTCAAGGATGGAACCGATCGATGCGCGCTACCCCATTTAGTGGGGGTAGAGCCTACTTGCAAGTCTCTCCGACCTTCACAAAAAAAGTTATTCAAGAATATCTCCTCAGATTTGGGGGAATTTCGTCGGTCGACCTCTTCCGAAGGTCGTACAAGCTCGGGGATGGTACCAATCGATCCGCAGGACCCAAATTAGTCCAGATGCAACCACTTTCCAAGTCTCTCCGACCTTCACAAAAAAAGTTATTCAAGAATATCTCTTTCTCCTATGTGCTTTCATCCCTAACCCTAACCCTTCCGAAAGTCGGAGAAGCTCAAGGATGGTACCGATCGATGCGCGCTACCCCATTTAGTGGGGGTAGAGCCTACTTGCAAGTCTCTCCGACCTTCACAAAAAAAGTTATTCAAGAATATCTCTTTCTCCTATGTGCTTTCATCCCTAACCCTAACCCTTCCGAAAGTCGGAGAAGCTCAAGGATGGTACCGATCGATGCGCGCAACCCCATTTAGTGGGGGTAGAGCCTACTTGCAAGTCTCTCCGACCTTCACAAAAAAAGTTATTCAAGAATATCTCCTCAGATTTGGGGGAATTTCGTCGGTCGACCTCTTCCGAAGGTCGTACAAGCTCGGGGATGGTACCAATCGATCCGCAGGACCCAAATTAGTCCAGATGCAACCACTTTCCAAGTCTCTCCGACCTTCACAAAAAAAGTTATTCAAGAATATCTCTTTCTCCTATGTGCTTTCATCCCTAACCCTAACCCTAACCCTTCCGAAAGTCGGAGAAGCTCAAGGATGGTACCGATCGATGCGCGCTACCCCATTTAGTGGGGGTAGAGCCTACTTGCAAGTCTCTCCGACCTTCACAAAAAAAGTTATTCAAGAATATCTCTTTCTCCTATGTGCTTTCATCCCTAACCCTAACCCTAACCCTTCCGAAAGTCGGAGAAGCTCAAGGATGGTACCGATCGATGCGCGCTACCCCATTTAGTGGGGGTAGAGCCTACTTGCAAGTCTCTCCGACCTTCACAAAAAAAGTTATTCAAGAATATCTCTTTCTCCTATGTGCTTTCATCCCTAACCCTAACCCTAACCCTTCCGAAAGTCGGAGAAGCTCAAGGATGGAACCGATCGATGCGCGCTACCCCATTTAGTGGGGGTCGAGCCTACTTGCAAGTCTCTCCGACCTTCACAAAAAAAGTTATTCAAGAATATCTCCTCAGATTTGGGGGAATTTCGTCGGTCGACCTCTTCCGAAGGTCGTACAAGCTCGGGGATGGTACCAATCGATCCGCAGGACCCAAATTAGTCCAGATGCAACCACTTTCCAAGTCTCTCCGACCTTCACAAAAAAAGTTATTCAAGAATATCTCTTTCTCCTATGTGCTTTCATCCCTAACCCTAACCCTAACCCTTCCGAAAGTCGGAGAAGCTCAAGGATGGTACCGATCGATGCGCGCTACCCCATTTAGTGGGGGTAGAGCCTACTTGCAAGTCTCTCCGACCTTCACAAAAAAAGTTATTCAAGAATATCTCTTTCTCCTATGTGCTTTCATCCCTAACCCTAACCCTAACCCTTCCGAAAGTCGTAGAAGCTCAAGGATGGTACCGATCGATGTGCGCTACCCCATTTAGTGGGGGTAGAGCCTACTTGCAAGTCTCTCCGACCTTCACAAAAAAAGTTATTCAAGAATATCTCTTTCTCCTATGTGCTTTCATCCCTAACCCTAACCCTAACCCTTCCAAAAGTCGGAGAAGCTCAAGGATGGTACCGATCGATGCGCGCTACCCCATTTAGTGGGGGTAGAGCCTACTTGCATGTCTCTCCGACCTTCACAAAAAAAGTTATTCAAGAATATCTCCTCAGATTTGGGGGAATTTCGTCGGTCGACCTCTTCCGAAGGTCGTACAAGCTCGGGGATGGTACCAATCGATCTGCAGGACCCAAATTAGTCCAGATGCAACCACTTTCCAAGTCTCTCCGACCTTCACAAAAAAAGTTATTCAAGAATATCTCTTTCTCCTATGTGCTTTCATCCCTAACCCTAACCCTAACCCTTCCGAAAGTCGGAGAAGCTCAAGGATGGTACCGATCGATGCGCGCAACCCCATTTAGTGGGGGTAGAGCCTACTTGCAAGTCTCTCCGACCTTCACAAAAAAAGTTATTCAAGAATATCTCCTCAGATTTGGGGGAATTTCGTCGGTCGACCTCTTCCGAAGGTCGTACAAGCTCGGGGATGGTACCAATCGATCCGCAGGACCCAAATTAGTCCAGATGCAACCACTTTCCAAGTCTCTCCGACCTTCACAAAAAAAGTTATTCAAGAATATCTCTTTCTCCTATGTGCTTTCATCCCTAACCCTAACCCTTCCGAAAGTCGGAGAAGCTCAAGGATGGTACCGATCGATGCGCGCTACCCCATTTAGTGGGGGTAGAGCCTACTTGCAAGTCTCTCCGACCTTCACAAAAAAAGTTATTCAAGAATATCTCTTTCTCCTATGTGCTTTCATCCCTAACCCTAACCCTAACCCTTCCGAAAGTCGGAGAAGCTCAAGGATGGTACCGATCGATGCGCGCTACCCCATTTAGTGGGGGTAGAGCCTACTTGCAAGTCTCTCCGACCTTCACAAAAAAAGTTATTCAAGAATATCTCTTTCTCCTATGTGCTTTCATCCCTAACCCTAACCCTAACCCTTCCGAAAGTCGTAGAAGCTCAAGGATGGTACCGATCGATGCGCGCTACCCCATTTAGTGGGGGTAGAGCCTACTTGCAAGTCTCTCCGACCTTCACAAAAAAAGTTATTCAAGAATATCTCTTTCTCCTATGTGCTTTCATCCCTAACCCTAACCCTAACCCTTCCAAAAGTCGGAGAAGCTCAAGGATGGTACCGATCGATGTGCGCTACCCCATTTAGTGGGGGTAGAGCCTACTTGCATGTCTCTCCGACCTTCACAAAAAAAGTTATTCAAGAATATCTCCTCAGATTTGGGGGAATTTCGTCGGTCGACCTCTTCCGAAGGTCGTACAAGCTCGGGGATGGCACCAATCGATCCGCAGGACCCAAATTAGTCCAGATGCAACCACTTTCCAAGTCTCTCCGACCTTCACAAAAAAAGTTATTCAAGAATATCTCTTTCTCCTATGTGCTTTCATCCCTAACCCTAACCCTAACCCTTCCGAAAGTCGGAGAAGCTCAAGGATGGTACCGATCGATGCGCGCAACCCCATTTAGTGGGGGTAGAGCCTACTTGCAAGTCTCTCCGACCTTCACAAAAAAAGTTATTCAAGAATATCTCCTCAGATTTGGGGGAATTTCGTCGGTCGACCTCTTCCGAAGGTCGTACAAGCTCGGGGATGGTACCAATCGATCCGCAGGACCCAAATTAGTCCAGATGCAACCATTTTCCAAGTCTCTCCGACCTTCACAAAAAAAGTTATTCAAGAATATCTCTTTCTCCTATGTGCTTTCATCCCTAACCCTAACCCTAACCCTTCCGAAAGTCGGAGAAGCTCAAGGATGGTACCGATCGATGCGCGCTACCCCATTTAGTGGGGGTAGAGCCTACTTGCAAGTCTCTCCGACCTTCACAAAAAAAGTTATTCAAGAATATCTCTTTCTCCTATGTGCTTTCATCCCTAACCCTAACCCTAACCCTTCCGAAAGTCGGAGAAGCTCAAGGATGGTACCGATCGATGCGCGCTACCCCATTTAGTGGGGGTAGAGCCTACTTGCAAGTCTCTCCGACCTTCACAAAAAAAGTTATTCAAGAATATCTCTTTCTCCTATGTGCTTTCATCCCTAACCCTAACCCTAACCCTTCCGAAAGTCGTAGAAGCTCAAGGATGGT
This sequence comes from Limanda limanda, assembly GCF_963576545.1. Taxonomy (NCBI): domain Eukaryota; kingdom Metazoa; phylum Chordata; class Actinopteri; order Pleuronectiformes; family Pleuronectidae; genus Limanda; species Limanda limanda. The sequence continues at coordinate 1,306,014 of NW_026870525.1, forward strand.
ACCGATCGATGCGCGCTACCCCATTTAGTGGGGGTAGAGCCTACTTGCAAGTCTCTCCGACCTTCACAAAAAAAGTTATTCAAGAATATCTCTTTCTCCTATGTGCTTTCATCCCTAACCCTAACCCTAACCCTTCCAAAAGTCGGAGAAGCTCAAGGATGGTACCGATCGATGTGCGCTACCCCATTTAGTGGGGGTAGAGCCTACTTGCATGTCTCTCCGACCTTCACAAAAAAAGTTATTCAAGAATATCTCCTCAGATTTGGGGGAATTTCGTCGGTCGACCTCTTCCGAAGGTCGTACAAGCTCGGGGATGGCACCAATCGATCCGCAGGACCCAAATTAGTCCAGATGCAACCACTTTCCAAGTCTCTCCGACCTTCACAAAAAAAGTTATTCAAGAATATCTCTTTCTCCTATGTGCTTTCATCCCTAACCCTAACCCTAACCCTTCCGAAAGTCGGAGAAGCTCAAGGATGGTACCGATCGATGCGCGCAACCCCATTTAGTGGGGGTAGAGCCTACTTGCAAGTCTCTCCGACCTTCACAAAAAAAGTTATTCAAGAATATCTCCTCAGATTTGGGGGAATTTCGTCGGTCGACCTCTTCCGAAGGTCGTACAAGCTCGGGGATGGTACCAATCGATCCGCAGGACCCAAATTAGTCCAGATGCAACCATTTTCCAAGTCTCTCCGACCTTCACAAAAAAAGTTATTCAAGAATATCTCTTTCTCCTATGTGCTTTCATCCCTAACCCTAACCCTAACCCTTCCGAAAGTCGGAGAAGCTCAAGGATGGTACCGATCGATGCGCGCTACCCCATTTAGTGGGGGTAGAGCCTACTTGCAAGTCTCTCCGACCTTCACAAAAAAAGTTATTCAAGAATATCTCTTTCTCCTATGTGCTTTCATCCCTAACCCTAACCCTAACCCTTCCGAAAGTCGGAGAAGCTCAAGGATGGTACCGATCGATGCGCGCTACCCCATTTAGTGGGGGTAGAGCCTACTTGCAAGTCTCTCCGACCTTCACAAAAAACGTTATTCAAGAATATCTCTTTCTCCTATGTGCTTTCATCCCTAACCCTAACCCTAACCCTTCCGAAAGTCGGAGAAGCTCAAAGATGGTACCGATCGATGCGCGCTACCCCATTTAGTGGGGGTAGAGCCTACTTGCAAGTCTCTCCGACCTTCACAAAAAAAGTTATTCAAGAATATCTCTTTCTCCTATGTGCTTTCATCCCTAACCCTAACCCTAACCCTTCCAAAAGTCGGAGAAGCTCAAGGATGGTACCGATCGATGCGCGCTACCCCATTTAGTGGGGGTAGAGCCTACTTGCATGTCTCTCCGACCTTCACAAAAAAAGTTATTCAAGAATATCTCCTCAGATTTGGGGGAATTTCGTCGGTCGACCTCTTCCGAAGGTCGTACAAGCTCGGGGATGGTACCAATCGATCCGCAGGACCCAAATTAGTCCAGATGCAACCACTTTCCAAGTCTCTCCGACCTTCACAAAAAAAGTTATTCAAGAATATCTCTTTCTCCTATGTGCTTTCATCCCTAACCCTAACCCTAACCCTTCCGAAAGTCGGAGAAGCTCAAGGATGGTACCGATCGATGCGCGCAACCCCATTTAGTGGGGGTAGAGCCTACTTGCAAGTCTCTCCGACCTTCACAAAAAAAGTTATTCAAGAATATCTCCTCAGATTTGGGGGAATTTCGTCGGTCGACCTCTTCCGAAGGTCGTACAAGCTCGGGGATGGTACCAATCGATCCGCAGGACCCAAATTAGTCCAGATGCAACCACTTTTCAAGTCTCTCCGACCTTCACAAAAAAAGTTATTCAAGAATATCTCTTTCTCCTATGTGCTTTCATCCCTAACCCTAACCCTTTCGAAAGTCGGAGAAGCTCAAGGATGGTACCGATCGATGCGCGCTACCCCATTTAGTGGGGGTAGAGCCTACTTGCAAGTCTCTCCGACCTTCACAAAAAAAGTTATTCAAGAATATCTCTTTCTCCTATGTGCTTTCATCCCTAACCCTAACCCTAACCCTTCCGAAAGTCGGAGAAGCTCAAGGATGGTACCGATCGATGCGCGCTACCCCATTTAGTGGGGGTAGAGCCTACTTGCAAGTCTCTCCGACCTTCACAAAAAAAGTTATTCAAGAATATCTCTTTCTCCTATGTGCTTTCATCCCTAACCCTAACCCTAACCCTTCCGAAAGTCGGAGAAGCTCAAGGATGGTACCGATCGATGCGCGCAACCCCATTTAGTGGGGGTAGAGCCTACTTGCAAGTCTCTCCGACCTTCACAAAAAAAGTTATTCAAGAATATCTCCTCAGATTTGGGGGAATTTCGTCGGTCGACCTCTTCCGAAGGTCGTACAAGCTCGGGGATGGTACCAATCGATCCGCAGGACCCAAATTAGTCCAGATGCAACCACTTTCCAAGTCTCTCCGACCTTCACAAAAAAAGTTATTCAAGAATATCTCTTTCTCCTATGTGCTTTCATCCCTAACCCTAACCCTAACCCTTCCGAAAGTCGGAGAAGCTCAAGGATGGTACCGATCGATGCGCGCTACCCCATTTAGTGGGGGTAGAGCCTACTTGCAAGTCTCTCCGACCTTCACAAAAAACGTTATTCAAGAATATCTCTTTCTCCTATGTGCTTTCATCCCTAACCCTAACCCTAACCCTTCCGAAAGTCGGAGAAGCTCAAGGATGGTACCGATCGATGCGCGCTACCCCATTTAGTGGGGGTAGAGCCTACTTGCAAGTCTCTCCGACCTTCACAAAAAAAGTTATTCAAGAATATCTCTTTCTCCTATGTGCTTTCATCCCTAACCCTAACCCTAACCCTTCCAAAAGTCGGAGAAGCTCAAGGATGGTACCGATCGATGCGCGCTACCCCATTTAGTGGGGGTAGAGCCTACTTGCATGTCTCTCCGACCTTCACAAAAAAAGTTATTCAAGAATATCTCCTCAGATTTGGGGGAATTTCGTCGGTCGACCTCTTCCGAAGGTCGTACAAGCTCGGGGATGGTACCAATCGATCCGCAGGACCCAAATTAGTCCAGATGCAACCACTTTCCAAGTCTCTCCGACCTTCACAAAAAAAGTTATTCAAGAATATCTCTTTCTCCTATGTGCTTTCATCCCTAACCCTAACCCTAACCCTTCCGAAAGTCGGAGAAGCTCAAGGATGGTACCGATCGATGCGCGCAACCCCATTTAGTGGGGGTAGAGCCTACTTGCAAGTCTCTCCGACCTTCACAAAAAACGTTATTCAAGAATATCTCCTCAGATTTGGGGGAATTTCGTCGGTCGACCTCTTCCGAAGGTCGTACAAGCTCGGGGATGGTACCAATCGATCCGCAGGACCCAAATTAGTCCAGATGCAACCACTTTCCAAGTCTCTCCGACCTTCACAAAAAAAGTTATTCAAGAATATCTCTTTCTCCTATGTGCTTTCATCCCTAACCCTAACCCTTTCGAAAGTCGGAGAAGCTCAAGGATGGTACCGATCGATGCGCGCTACCCCATTTAGTGGGGGTAGAGCCTACTTGCAAGTCTCTCCGACCTTCACAAAAAAAGTTATTCAAGAATATCTCTTTCTCCTATGTGCTTTCATCCCTAACCCTAACCCTAACCCTTCCGAAAGTCGGAGAAGCTCAAGGATGGTACCGATCGATGCGCGCTACCCCATTTAGTGGGGGTAGAGCCTACTTGCAAGTCTCTCCGACCTTCACAAAAAAAGTTATTCAAGAATATCTCTTTCTCCTATGTGCTTTCATCCCTAACCCTAACCCTAACCCTTCCAAAAGTCGGAGAAGCTCAAGGATGGTACCGATCGATGCGCGCTACCCCATTTAGTGGGGGTAGAGCCTACTTGCATGTCTCTCCGACCTTCACAAAAAAAGTTATTCAAGAATATCTCCTCAGATTTGGGGGAATTTCGTCGGTCGACCTCTTCCGAAGGTCGTACAAGCTCGGGGATGGTACCAATCGATCCGCAGGACCCAAATTAGTCCAGATGCAACCACTTTCCAAGTCTCTCCGACCTTCACAAAAAAAGTTATTCAAGAATATCTCTTTCTCCTATGTGCTTTCATCCCTAACCCTAACCCTAACCCTTCCGAAAGTCGGAGAAGCTCAAGGATGGTACCGATCGATGCGCGCAACCCCATTTAGTGGGGGTAGAGCCTACTTGCAAGTCTCTCCGACCTTCACAAAAAAAGTTATTCAAGAATATCTCCTCAGATTTGGGGGAATTTCGTCGGTCGACCTCTTCCGAAGGTCGTACAAGCTCGGGGATGGTACCAATCGATCCGCAGGACCCAAATTAGTCCAGATGCAACCACTTTCCAAGTCTCTCCGACCTTCACAAAAAAAGTTATTCAAGAATATCTCTTTCTCCTATGTGCTTTCATCCCTAACCCTAACCCTTTCGAAAGTCGGAGAAGCTCAAGGATGGTACCGATCGATGCGCGCTACCCCATTTAGTGGGGGTAGAGCCTACTTGCAAGTCTCTCCGACCTTCACAAAAAAAGTTATTCAAGAATATCTCTTTCTCCTATGTGCTTTCATCCCTAACCCTAACCCTAACCCTTCCGAAAGTCGGAGAAGCTCAAGGATGGTACCGATCGATGCGCGCTACCCCATTTAGTGGGGGTAGAGCCTACTTGCAAGTCTCTCCGACCTTCACAAAAAAAGTTATTCAAGAATATCTCTTTCTCCTATGTGCTTTCATCCCTAACCCTAACCCTAACCCTTCCGAAAGTCGGAGAAGCTCAAGGATGGTACCGATCGATGCGCGCAACCCCATTTAGTGGGGGTAGAGCCTACTTGCAAGTCTCTCCGACCTTCACAAAAAAAGTTATTCAAGAATATCTCCTCAGATTTGGGGGAATTTCGTCGGTCGACCTCTTCCGAAGGTCGTACAAGCTCGGGGATGGTACCAATCGATCCGCAGGACCCAAATTAGTCCAGATGCAACCACTTTCCAAGTCTCTCCGACCTTCACAAAAAAAGTTATTCAAGAATATCTCTTTCTCCTATGTGCTTTCATCCCTAACCCTAACCCTAACCCTTCCGAAAGTCGGAGAAGCTCAAGGATGGTACCGATCGATGCGCGCTACCCCATTTAGTGGGGGTAGAGCCTACTTGCAAGTCTCTCCGACCTTCACAAAAAAAGTTATTCAAGAATATCTCTTTCTCCTATGTGCTTTCATCCCTAACCCTAACCCTAACCCTTCCGAAAGTCGGAGAAGCTCAAGGATGGTACCGATCGATGCGCGCTACCCCATTTAGTGGGGGTAGAGCCTACTTGCAAGTCTCTCCGACCTTCACAAAAAAAGTTATTCAAGAATATCTCTTTCTCCTATGTGCTTTCATCCCTAACCCTAACCCTAACCCTTCCGAAAGTCGTAGAAGCTCAAGGATGGTACCGATCGATGCGCGCTACCCCATTTAGTGGGGGTAGAGCCTACTTGCAAGTCTCTCCGACCTTCACAAAAAAAGTTATTCAAGAATATCTCTTTCTCCTATGTGCTTTCATCCCTAACCCTAACCCTAACCCTTCCAAAAGTCGGAGAAGCTCAAGGATGGTACCGATCGATGCGCGCTACCCCATTTAGTGGGGGTAGAGCCTACTTGCATGTCTCTCCGACCTTCACAAAAAAAGTTATTCAAGAATATCTCCTCAGATTTGGGGGAATTTCGTCGGTCGACCTCTTCCGAAGGTCGTACAAGCTCGGGGATGGTACCAATCGATCCGCAGGACCCAAATTAGTCCAGATGCAACCACTTTCCAAGTCTCTCCGACCTTCACAAAAAAAGTTATTCAAGAATATCTCTTTCTCCTATGTGCTTTCATCCCTAACCCTAACCCTAACCCTTCCGAAAGTCGGAGAAGCTCAAGGATGGTACCGATCGATGCGCGCAACCCCATTTAGTGGGGGTAGAGCCTACTTGCAAGTCTCTCCGACCTTCACAAAAAAAGTTATTCAAGAATATCTCCTCAGATTTGGGGGAATTTCGTCGGTCGACCTCTTCCGAAGGTCGTACAAGCTCGGGGATGGTACCAATCGATCCGCAGGACCCAAATTAGTCCAGATGCAACCACTTTCCAAGTCTCTCCGACCTTCACAAAAAAAGTTATTCAAGAATATCTCTTTCTCCTATGTGCTTTCATCCCTAACCCTAACCCTAACCCTTCCGAAAGTCGGAGAAGCTCAAGGATGGTACCGATCGATGCGCGCTACCCCATTTAGTGGGGGTAGAGCCTACTTGCAAGTCTCTCCGACCTTCACAAAAAAAGTTATTCAAGAATATCTCTTTCTCCTATGTGCTTTCATCCCTAACCCTAACCCTAACCCTTCCGAAAGTCGGAGAAGCTCAAGGATGGTACCGATCGATGCGCGCAACCCCATTTAGTGGGGGTAGAGCCTACTTGCAAGTCTCTCCGACCTTCACAAAAAAAGTTATTCAAGAATATCTCCTCAGATTTGGGGGAATTTCGTCGGTCGACCTCTTCCGAAGGTCGTACAAGCTCGGGGATGGTACCAATCGATCCGCAGGACCCAAATTAGTCCAGATGCAACCACTTTCCAAGTCTCTCCGACCTTCACAAAAAAAGTTATTCAAGAATATCTCTTTCTCCTATGTGCTTTCATCCCTAACCCTAACCCTAACCCTTCCGAAAGTCGGAGAAGCTCAAGGATGGTACCGATCGATGCGCGCAACCCCATTTAGTGGGGGTAGAGCCTACTTGCAAGTCTCTCCGACCTTCACAAAAAAAGTTATTCAAGAATATCTCCTCAGATTTGGGGGAATTTCGTCGGTCGACCTCTTCCGAAGGTCGTACAAGCTCGGGGATGGTACCAATCGATCCGCAGGACCCAAATTAGTCCAGATGCAACCACTTTCCAAGTCTCTCCGACCTTCACAAAAAAAGTTATTCAAGAATATCTCTTTCTCCTATGTGCTTTCATCCCTAACCCTAACCCTAACCCTTCCGAAAGTCGGAGAAGCTCAAGGATGGTACCGATCGATGCGCGCAACCCCATTTAGTGGGGGTAGAGCCTACTTGCAAGTCTCTCCGACCTTCACAAAAAAAGTTATTCAAGAATATCTCCTCAGATTTGGGGGAATTTCGTCGGTCGACCTCTTCCGAAGGTCGTACAAGCTCGGGGATGGTACCAATCGATCCGCAGGACCCAAATTAGTCCAGATGCAACCACTTTCCAAGTCTCTCCGACCTTCACAAAAAAAGTTATTCAAGAATATCTCTTTCTCCTATGTGCTTTCATCCCTAACCCTAACCCTAACCCTTCCGAAAGTCGGAGAAGCTCAAGGATGGTACCGATCGATGCGCGCTACCCCATTTAGTGGGGGTAGAGCCTACTTGCAAGTCTCTCCGACCTTCACAAAAAAAGTTATTCAAGAATATCTCTTTCTCCTATGTGCTTTCATCCCTAACCCTAACCCTAACCCTTCCGAAAGTCGGAGAAGCTCAAGGATGGTACCGATCGATGCGCGCAACCCCATTTAGTGGGGGTAGAGCCTACTTGCAAGTCTCTCCGACCTTCACAAAAAAAGTTATTCAAGAATATCTCCTCAGATTTGGGGGAATTTCGTCGGTCGACCTCTTCCGAAGGTCGTACAAGCTCGGGGATGGTACCAATCGATCTGCAGGACCCAAATTAGTCCAGATGCAACCACTTTCCAAGTCTCTCCGACCTTCACAAAAAAAGTTATTCAAGAATATCTCTTTCTCCTATGTGCTTTCATCCCTAACCCTAACCCTAACCCTTCCGAAAGTCGGAGAAGCTCAAGGATGGTACCGATCGATGCGCGCAACCCCATTTAGTGGGGGTAGAGCCTACTTGCAAGTCTCTCCGACCTTCACAAAAAAAGTTATTCAAGAATATCTCCTCAGATTTGGGGGAATTTCGTCGGTCGACCTCTTCCGAAGGTCGTACAAGCTCGGGGATGGTACCAATCGATCCGCAGGACCCAAATTAGTCCAGATGCAACCACTTTCCAAGTCTCTCCGACCTTCACAAAAAAAGTTATTCAAGAATATCTCTTTCTCCTATGTGCTTTCATCCCTAACCCTAACCCTTTCGAAAGTCGGAGAAGCTCAAGGATGGTACCGATCGATGCGCGCTACCCCATTTAGTGGGGGTAGAGCCTACTTGCAAGTCTCTCCGACCTTCACAAAAAAAGTTATTCAAGAATATCTCTTTCTCCTATGTGCTTTCATCCCTAACCCTAACCCTAACCCTTCCGAAAGTCGGAGAAGCTCAAGGATGGTACCGATCGATGCGCGCTACCCCATTTAGTGGGGGTAGAGCCTACTTGCAAGTCTCTCCGACCTTCACAAAAAAAGTTATTCAAGAATATCTCTTTCTCCTATGTGCTTTCATCCCTAACCCTAACCCTAACCCTTCCGAAAGTCGGAGAAGCTCAAGGATGGTACCGATCGATGCGCGCAACCCCATTTAGTGGGGGTAGAGCCTACTTGCAAGTCTCTCCGACCTTCACAAAAAAAGTTATTCAAGAATATCTCCTCAGATTTGGGGGAATTTCGTCGGTCGACCTCTTCCGAAGGTCGTACAAGCTCGGGGATGGTACCAATCGATCCGCAGGACCCAAATTAGTCCAGATGCAACCACTTTCCAAGTCTCTCCGACCTTCACAAAAAAAGTTATTCAAGAATATCTCTTTCTCCTATGTGCTTTCATCCCTAACCCTAACCCTAACCCTTCAGAAAGTCGGAGAAGCTCAAGGATGGTACCGATCGATGCGCGCTACCCCATTTAGTGGGGGTAGAGCCTACTTGCAAGTCTCTCCGACCTTCACAAAAAAAGTTATTCAAGAATATCTCTTTCTCCTATGTGCTTTCATCCCTAACCCTAACCCTAACCCTTCCGAAAGTCGGAGAAGCTCAAGGATGGTACCGATCGATGCGCGCTACCCCATTTAGTGGGGGTAGAGCCTACTTGCAAGTCTCTCCGACCTTCACAAAAAAAGTTATTCAAGAATATCTCTTTCTCCTATGTGCTTTCATCCCTAACCCTAACCCTAACCCTTCCGAAAGTCGTAGAAGCTCAAGGATGGTACCGATCGATGCGCGCTACCCCATTTAGTGGGGGTAGAGCCTACTTGCAAGTCTCTCCGACCTTCACAAAAAAAGTTATTCAAGAATATCTCTTTCTCCTATGTGCTTTCATCCCTAACCCTAACCCTAACCCTTCCAAAAGTCGGAGAAGCTCAAGGATGGTACTGATCGATGCGCGCTACCCCATTTAGTGGGGGTAGAGCCTACTTGCATGTCTCTCCGACCTTCACAAAAAAAGTTATTCAAGAATATCTCCTCAGATTTGGGGGAATTTCGTCGGTCGACCTCTTCCGAAGGTCGTACAAGCTCGGGGATGGTACCAATCGATCCGCAGGACCCAAATTAGTCCAGATGCAACCACTTTCCAAGTCTCTCCGACCTTCACAAAAAAAGTTATTCAAGAATATCTCTTTCTCCTATGTGCTTTCATCCCTAACCCTAACCCTAACCCTTCCGAAAGTCGGAGAAGCTCAAGGATGGTACCGATCGATGCGCGCAACCCCATTTAGTGGGGGTAGAGCCTACTTGCAAGTCTCTCCGACCTTCACAAAAAAAGTTATTCAAGAATATCTCCTCAGATTTGGGGGAATTTCGTCGGTCGACCTCTTCCGAAGGTCGTACAAGCTCGGGGATGGTACCAATCGATCCGCAGGACCCAAATTAGTCCAGATGCAACCACTTTCCAAGTCTCTCCGACCTTCACAAAAAAAGTTATTCAAGAATATCTCTTTCTCCTATGTGCTTTCATCCCTAACCCTAACCCTAACCCTTCCGAAAGTCGGAGAAGCTCAAGGATGGTACCGATCGATGCGCGCTACCCCATTTAGTGGGGGTAGAGCCTACTTGCAAGTCTCTCCGACCTTCACAAAAAAAGTTATTCAAGAATATCTCTTTCTCCTATGTGCTTTCATCCCTAACCCTAACCCTAACCCTTCCGAAAGTCGGAGAAGCTCAAGGATGGTACCGATCGATGCGCGCAACCCCATTTAGTGGGGGTAGAGCCTACTTGCAAGTCTCTCCGACCTTCACAAAAAAAGTTATTCAAGAATATCTCCTCAGATTTGGGGGAATTTCGTCGGTCGACCTCTTCCGAAGGTCGTACAAGCTCGGGGATGGTACCAATCGATCCGCAGGACCCAAATTAGTCCAGATGCAACCACTTTTCAAGTCTCTCCGACCTTCACAAAAAAAGTTATTCAAGAATATCTCTTTCTCCTATGTGCTTTCATCCCTAACCCTAACCCTAACCCTTCCGAAAGTCGGAGAAGCTCAAGGATGGTACCGATCGATGCGCGCTACCCCATTTAGTGGGGGTAGAGCCTACTTGCAAGTCTCTCCGACCTTCACAAAAAAAGTTATTCAAGAATATCTCTTTCTCCTATGTGCTTTCATCCCTAACCCTAACCCTAACCCTTCCGAAAGTCGGAGAAGCTCAAGGATGGTACCGATCGATGCGCGCAACCCCATTTAGTGGGGGTAGAGCCTACTTGCAAGTCTCTCCGACCTTCACAAAAAAAGTTATTCAAGAATATCTCCTCAGATTTGGGGGAATTTCGTCGGTCGACCTTTTCCGAAGGTCGTACAAGCTCGGGGATGGTACCAATCGATCCGCAGGACCCAAATTAGTCCAGATGCAACCACTTTCCAAGTCTCTCCGACCTTCACAAAAAAAGTTATTCAAGAATATCTCTTTCTCCTATGTGCTTTCATCCCTAACCCTAACCCTAACCCTTCCGAAAGTCGGAGAAGCTCAAGGATGGTACCGATCGATGCGCGCTACCCCATTTAGTGGGGGTAGAGCCTACTTGCAAGTCTCTCCGACCTTCACAAAAAAAGTTATTCAAGAATATCTCTTTCTCCTATGTGCTTTCATCCCTAACCCTAACCCTAACCCTTCCGAAAGTCGGAGAAGCTCAAGGATGGTACCGATCGATGCGCGCAACCCCATTTAGTGGGGGTAGAGCCTACTTGCAAGTCTCTCCGACCTTCACAAAAAAAGTTATTCAAGAATATCTCCTCAGATTTGGGGGAATTTCGTCGGTCGACCTCTTCCGAAGGTCGTACAAGCTCGGGGATGGTACCAATCGATCCGCAGGACCCAAATTAGTCCAGATGCAACCACTTTCCAAGTCTCTCCGACCTTCACAAAAAAAGTTATTCAAGAATATCTCTTTCTCCTATGTGCTTTCATCCCTAACCCTAACCCTTTCGAAAGTCGGAGAAGCTCAAGGATGGTACCGATCGATGCGCGCTACCCCATTTAGTGGGGGTAGAGCCTACTTGCAAGTCTCTCCGACCTTCACAAAAAAAGTTATTCAAGAATATCTCTTTCTCCTATGTGCTTTCATCCCTAACCCTAACCCTAACCCTTCCGAAAGTCGGAGAAGCTCAAGGATGGTACCGATCGATGCGCGCTACCCCATTTAGTGGGGGTAGAGCCTACTTGCAAGTCTCTCCGACCTTCACAAAAAAAGTTATTCAAGAATATCTCTTTCTCCTATGTGCTTTCATCCCTAACCCTAACCCTAACCCTTCCGAAAGTCGGAGAAGCTCAAGGATGGTACCGATCGATGCGCGCTACCCCATTTAGTGGGGGTAGAGCCTACTTGCAAGTCTCTCCGACCTTCACAAAAAAAGTTATTCAAGAATATCTCTTTCTCCTATGTGCTTTCATCCCTAACCCTAACCCTAACCCTTCCGAAAGTCGGAGAAGCTCAAGGATGGTACCGATCGATGCGCGCAACCCCATTTAGTGGGGGTAGAGCCTACTTGCAAGTCTCTCCGACCTTCACAAAAAAAGTTATTCAAGAATATCTCCTCAGATTTGGGGGAATTTCGTCGGTCGACCTCTTCCGAAGGTCGTACAAGCTCGGGGATGGTACCAATCGATCCGCAGGACCCAAATTAGTCCAGATGCAACCACTTTCCAAGTCTCTCCGACCTTCACAAAAAAAGTTATTCAAGAATATCTCTTTCTCCTATGTGCTTTCATCCCTAACCCTAACCCTAACCCTTCCGAAAGTCGGAGAAGCTCAAGGATGGTACCGATCGATGCGCGCAACCCCATTTAGTGGGGGTAGAGCCTACTTGCAAGTCTCTCCGACCTTCACAAAAAAAGTTATTCAAGAATATCTCCTCAGATTTGGGGGAATTTCGTCGGTCGACCTCTTCCGAAGGTCGTACAAGCTCGGGGATGGTACCAATCGATCCGCAGGACCCAAATTAGTCCAGATGCAACCACTTTCCAAGTCTCTCCGACCTTCACAAAAAAAGTTATTCAAGAATATCTCTTTCTCCTATGTGCTTTCATCCCTAACCCTAACCCTAACCCTTCCGAAAGTCGGAGAAGCTCAAGGATGGTACCGATCGATGCGCGCTACCCCATTTAGTGGGGGTAGAGCCTACTTGCAAGTCTCTCCGACCTTCACAAAAAAAGTTATTCAAGAATATCTCTTTCTCCTATGTGCTTTCATCCCTAACCCTAACCCTAACCCTTCCGAAAGTCGGAGAAGCTCAAGGATGGTACCGATCGATGCGCGCAACCCCATTTAGTGGGGGTAGAGCCTACTTGCAAGTCTCTCCGACCTTCACAAAAAAAGTTATTCAAGAATATCTCCTCAGATTTGGGGGAATTTCGTCGGTCGACCTCTTCCGAAGGTCGTACAAGCTCGGGGATGGTACCAATCGATCCGCAGGACCCAAATTAGTCCAGATGCAACCACTTTCCAAGTCTCTCCGACCTTCACAAAAAAAGTTATTCAAGAATATCTCTTTCTCCTATGTGCTTTCATCCCTAACCCTAACCCTAACCCTTCCGAAAGTCGGAGAAGCTCAAGGATGGTACCGATCGATGCGCGCTACCCCATTTAGTGGGGGTAGAGCCTACTTGCAAGTCTCTCCGACCTTCACAAAAAAAGTTATTCAAGAATATCTCTTTCTCCTATGTGCTTTCATCCCTAACCCTAACCCTAACCCTTCCGAAAGTCGGAGAAGCTCAAGGATGGTACCGATCGATGCGCGCAACCCCATTTAGTGGGGGTAGAGCCTACTTGCAAGTCTCTCCGACCTTCACAAAAAAAGTTATTCAAGAATATCTCCTCAGATTTGGGGGAATTTCGTCGGTCGACCTCTTCCGAAGGTCGTACAAGCTCGGGGATGGTACCAATCGATCCGCAGGACCCAAATTAGTCCAGATGCAACCACTTTCCAAGTCTCTCCGACCTTCACAAAAAAAGTTATTCAAGAATATCTCTTTCTCCTATGTGCTTTCATCCCTAACCCTAACCCTTTCGAAAGTCGGAGAAGCTCAAGGATGGTACCGATCGATGCGCGCTACCCCATTTAGTGGGGGTAAAGCCTACTTGCAAGTCTCTCCGACCTTCACAAAAAAAGTTATTCAAGAATATCTCTTTCTCCTATGTGCTTTCATCCCTAACCCTAACCCTAACCCTTCCGAAAGTCGGAGAAGCTCAAGGATGGTACCGATCGATGCGCGCTACCCCATTTAGTGGGGGTAGAGCCTACTTGCAAGTCTCTCCGACCTTCACAAAAAAAGTTATTCAAGAATATCTCTTTCTCCTATGTGCTTTCATCCCTAACCCTAACCCTAACCCTTCCGAAAGTCGGAGAAGCTCAAGGATGGTACCGATCGATGCGCGCTACCCCATTTAGTGGGGGTAGAGCCTACTTGCAAGTCTCTCCGACCTTCACAAAAAAAGTTATTCAAGAATATCTCTTTCTCCTATGTGCTTTCATCCCTAACCCTAACCCTAACCCTTCCGAAAGTCGGAGAAGCTCAAGGATGGTACCGATCGATGCGCGCAACCCCATTTAGTGGGGGTAGAGCCTACTTGCAAGTCTCTCCGACCTTCACAAAAAAAGTTATTCAAGAATATCTCCTCAGATTTGGGGGAATTTCGTCGGTCGACCTCTTCCGAAGGTCGTACAAGCTCGGGGATGGTACCAATCGATCCGCAGGACCCAAATTAGTCCAGATGCAACCACTTTCCAAGTCTCTCCGACCTTCACAAAAAAAGTTATTCAAGAATATCTCTTTCTCCTATGTGCTTTCATCCCTAACCCTAACCCTAACCCTTCCGAAAGTCGGAGAAGCTCAAGGATGGTACCGATCGATGCGCGCTACCCCATTTAGTGGGGGTAGAGCCTACTTGCAAGTCTCTCCGACCTTCACAAAAAAAGTTATTCAAGAATATCTCTTTCTCCTATGTGCTTTCATCCCTAACCCTAACCCTAACCCTTCCGAAAGTCGGAGAAGCTCAAGGATGGTACCGATCGATGCGCGCAACCCCATTTAGTGGGGGTAGAGCCTACTTGCAAGTCTCTCCGACCTTCACAAAAAAAGTTATTCAAGAATATCTCCTCAGATTTGGGGGAATTTCGTCGGTCGACCTCTTCCGAAGGTTGTACAAGCTCGGGGATGGTACCAATCGATCCGCAGGACCCAAATTAGTCCAGATGCAACCACTTTCCAAGTCTCTCCGACCTTCACAAAAAAAGTTATTCAAGAATATCTCTTTCTCCTATGTGCTTTCATCCCTAACCCTAACCCTAACCCTTCCGAAAGTCGGAGAAGCTCAAGGATGGTACCGATCGATGTGCGCTACCCCATTTAGTGGGGGTAGAGCCTACTTGCAAGTCTCTCCGACCTTCACAAAAAAAGTTATTCAAGAATATCTCTTTCTCCTATGTGCTTTCATCCCTAACCCTAACCCTAACCCTTCCGAAAGTCGGAGAAGCTCAAGGATGGTACCGATCGATGCGCGCAACCCCATTTAGTGGGGGTAGAGCCTACTTGCAAGTCTCTCCGACCTTCACAAAAAAAGTTATTCAAGAATATCTCCTCAGATTTGGGGGAATTTCGTCGGTCGACCTCTTCCGAAGGTCGTACAAGCTCGGGGATGGTACCAATCGATCCGCAGGACCCAAATTAGTCCAGATGCAACCACTTTCCAAGTCTCTCCGACCTTCACAAAAAAAGTTATTCAAGAATATCTCTTTCTCCTATGTGCTTTCATCCCTAACCCTAACCCTTTCGAAAGTCGGAGAAGCTCAAGGATGGTACCGATCGATGCGCGCTACCCCATTTAGTGGGGGTAGAGCCTACTTGCAAGTCTCTCCGACCTTCACAAAAAAAGTTATTCAAGAATATCTCTTTCTCCTATGTGCTTTCATCCCTAACCCTAACCCTAACCCTTCCGAAAGTCGGAGAAGCTCAAGGATGGTACCGATCGATGCGCGCTACCCCATTTAGTGGGGGTAGAGCCTACTTGCAAGTCTCTCCGACCTTCACAAAAAAAGTTATTCAAGAATATCTCTTTCTCCTATGTGCTTTCATCCCTAACCCTAACCCTAACCCTTCCGAAAGTCGGAGAAGCTCAAGGATGGTACCGATCGATGCGCGCAACCCCATTTAGTGGGGGTAGAGCCTACTTGCAAGTCTCTCCGACCTTCACAAAAAAAGTTATTCAAGAATATCTCCTCAGATTTGGGGGAATTTCGTCGGTCGACCTCTTCCGAAGGTCGTACAAGCTCGGGGATGGTACCAATCGATCCGCAGGACCCAAATTAGTCCAGATGCAACCACTTTCCAAGTCTCTCCGACCTTCACAAAAAAAGTTATTCAAGAATATCTCTTTCTCCTATGTGCTTTCATCCCTAACCCTAACCCTAACCCTTCCGAAAGTCGGAGAAGCTCAAGGATGGTACCGATCGATGCGCGCTACCCCATTTAGTGGGGGTAGAGCCTACTTGCAAGTCTCTCCGACCTTCACAAAAAAAGTTATTCAAGAATATCTCTTTCTCCTATGTGCTTTCATCCCTAACCCTAACCCTAACCCTTCCGAAAGTCGGAGAAGCTCAAGGATGGTACCGATCGATGCGCGCTACCCCATTTAGTGGGGGTAGAGCCTACTTGCAAGTCTCTCCGACCTTCACAAAAAAAGTTATTCAAGAATATCTCTTTCTCCTATGTGCTTTCATCCCTAACCCTAACCCTAACCCTTCCGAAAGTCGTAGAAGCTCAAGGATGGTACCGATCGATGCGCGCTACCCCATTTAGTGGGGGTAGAGCCTACTTGCAAGTCTCTCCGACCTTCACAAAAAAAGTTATTCAAGAATATCTCTTTCTCCTATGTGCTTTCATCCCTAACCCTAACCCTAACCCTTCCAAAAGTCGGAGAAGCTCAAGGATGGTACCGATCGATGCGCGCTACCCCATTTAGTGGGGGTAGAGCCTACTTGCATGTCTCTCCGACCTTCACAAAAAAAGTTATTCAAGAATATCTCCTCAGATTTGGGGGAATTTCGTCGGTCGACCTCTTCCGAAGGTCGTACAAGCTCGGGGATGGTACCAATCGATCCGCAGGACCCAAATTAGTCCAGATGCAACCACTTTCCAAGTCTCTCCGACCTTCACAAAAAAAGTTATTCAAGAATATCTCTTTCTCCTATGTGCTTTCATCCCTAACCCTAACCCTAACCCTTCCGAAAGTCGGAGAAGCTCAAGGATGGTACCGATCGATGCGCGCAACCCCATTTAGTGGGGGTAGAGCCTACTTGCAAGTCTCTCCGACCTTCACAAAAAAAGTTATTCAAGAATATCTCCTCAGATTTGGGGGAATTTCGTCGGTCGACCTCTTCCGAAGGTCGTACAAGCTCGGGGATGGTACCAATCGATCCGCAGGACCCAAATTAGTCCAGATGCAACCACTTTCCAAGTCTCTCCGACCTTCACAAAAAAAGTTATTCAAGAATATCTCTTTCTCCTATGTGCTTTCATCCCTAACCCTAACCCTAACCCTTCCGAAAGTCGGAGAAGCTCAAGGATGGTACCGATCGATGCGCGCTACCCCATTTAGTGGGGGTAGAGCCTACTTGCAAGTCTCTCCGACCTTCACAAAAAAAGTTATTCAAGAATATCTCTTTCTCCTATGTGCTTTCATCCCTAACCCTAACCCTAACCCTTCCGAAAGTCGGAGAAGCTCAAGGATGGTACCGATCGATGCGCGCAACCCCATTTAGTGGGGGTAGAGCCTACTAACAAGTCTCTCCGACCTTCACAAAAAAAGTTATTCAAGAATATCTCCTCAGATTTGGGGGAATTTCGTCGGTCGACCTCTTCCGAAGGTCGTACAAGCTCGGGGATGGTACCAATCGATCCGCAGGACCCAAATTAGTCCAGATGCAACCACTTTCCAAGTCTCTCCGACCTTCACAAAAAAAGTTATTCAAGAATATCTCTTTCTCCTATGTGCTTTCATCCCTAACCCTAACCCTAACCCTTTCAAAAGTCGGAGAAGCTCAAGGATGGTACCGATCGATGCGCGCTACCCCATTTAGTGGGGGTAGAGCCTACTTGCAAGTCTCTCCGACCTTCACAAAAAAAGTTATTCAAGAATATCTCTTTCTCCTATGTGCTTTCATCCCTAACCCTAACCCTAACCCTTCCGAAAGTCGGAGAAGCTCAAGGATGGTACCGATCGATGCGCGCTACCCCATTTAGTGGGGGTAGAGCCTACTTGCAAGTCTCTCCGACCTTCACAAAAAAAGTTATTCAAGAATATCTCTTTCTCCTATGTGCTTTCATCCCTAACCCTAACCCTAACCCTTCCGAAAGTCGGAGAAGCTCAAGGATGGTACCGATCGATGCGCGCTACCCCATTTAGTGGGGGTAGAGCCTACTTGCAAGTCTCTCCGACCTTCACAAAAAAAGTTATTCAAGAATATCTCCTCAGATTTGGGGGAATTTCGTCGGTCGACCTCTTCCGAAGGTCGTACAAGCTCGGGGATGGTACCAATCGATCCGCAGGACCCAAATTAGTCCAGATGCAACCACTTTCCAAGTCTCTCCGACCTTCACAAAAAAAGTTATTCAAGAATATCTCTTTCTCCTATGTGCTTTCATCCCTAACCCTAACCCTAACCCTTCCGAAAGTCGGAGAAGCTCAAGGATGGTACCGATCGATGCGCGCTACCCCATTTAGTGGGGGTAGAGCCTACTTGCAAGTCTCTCCGACCTTCACAAAAAACGTTATTCAAGAATATCTCTTTCTCCTATGTGCTTTCATCCCTAACCCTAACCCTAACCCTTCCGAAAGTCGGAGAAGCTCAAGGATGGTACCAATCGATGCGCGCTACCCCATTTAGTGGGGGTAGAGCCTACTTGCAAGTCTCTCCGACCTTCACAAAAAAAGTTATTCAAGAATATCTCCTCAGATTTGGGGGAATTTCGTCGGTCGACCTCTTCCGAAGGTCGTACAAGCTCGGGGATGGTACCAATCGATCCGCAGGACCCAAATTAGTCCAGATGCAACCACTTTCCAAGTCTCTCCGACCTTCACAAAAAAAGTTATTCAAGAATATCTCTTTCTCCTATGTGCTTTCATCCCTAACCCTAACCCTAACCCTTCCGAAAGTCGGAGAAGCTCAAGGATGGTACCGATCGATGCGCGCTACCCCATTTAGTGGGGGTAGAGCCTACTTGCAAGTCTCTCCGACCTTCACAAAAAAGTTATTCAAGAATATCTCTTTCTCCTATGTGCTTTCATCCCTAACCCTAACCCTAACCCTTCCGAAAGTCGGAGAAGCTCAAGGATGGTACCGATCGATGCGCGCTACCCCATTTAGTGGGGGTAGAGCCTACTTGCAAGTCTCTCCGACCTTCACAAAAAAAGTTATTCAAGAATATCTCTTTCTCCTATGTGCTTTCATCCCTAACCCTAACCCTA
Source organism: Limanda limanda (assembly GCF_963576545.1). Taxonomy (NCBI): domain Eukaryota; kingdom Metazoa; phylum Chordata; class Actinopteri; order Pleuronectiformes; family Pleuronectidae; genus Limanda; species Limanda limanda. Next base: position 1,324,883 of record NW_026870525.1, read on the forward strand.
ACCCTTCCGAAAGTCGTAGAAGCTCAAGGATGGTACCGATCGATGCGCGCTACCCCATTTAGTGGGGGTAGAGCCTACTTGCAAGTCTCTCCGACCTTCACAAAAAAAGTTATTCAAGAATATCTCTTTCTCCTATGTGCTTTCATCCCTAACCCTAACCCTAACCCTTCCAAAAGTCGGAGAAGCTCAAGGATGGTACCGATCGATGCGCGCTACCCCATTTAGTGGGGGTAGAGCCTACTTACATGTCTCTCCGACCTTCACAAAAAAAGTTATTCAAGAATATCTCCTCAGATTTGGGGGAATTTCGTCGGTCGACCTCTTCCGAAGGTCGTACAAGCTCGGGGATAGTACCAATCGATCCGCAGGACCCAAATTAGTCCAGATGCAACCACTTTCCAAGTCTCTCCGACCTTCACAAAAAAAGTTATTCAAGAATATCTCTTTCTCCTATGTGCTTTCATCCCTAACCCTAACCCTAACCCTTCCGAAAGTCGGAGAAGCTCAAGGATGGTACCGATCGATGCGCGCAACCCCATTTAGTGGGGGTAGAGCCTACTTGCAAGTCTCTCCGACCTTCACAAAAAAAGTTATTCAAGAATATCTCCTCAGATTTGGGGGAATTTCGTCGGTCGACCTCTTCAGAAGGTCGTACAAGCTCGGGGATGGTACCAATCGATCCGCAGGACCCAAATTAGTCCAGATGCAACCACTTTCCAAGTCTCTCCGACCTTCACAAAAAAAGTTATTCAAGAATATCTCTTTCTCCTATGTGCTTTCATCCCTAACCCTAACCCTAACCCTTCCGAAAGTCGGAGAAGCTCAAGGATGGTACCGATCGATGCGCGCTACCCCATTTAGTGGGGGTAGAGCCTACTTGCAAGTCTCTCCGACCTTCACAAAAAAAGTTATTCAAGAATATCTCTTTCTCCTATGTGCTTTCATCCCTAACCCTAACCCTAACCCTTCCGAAAGTCGGAGAAGCTCAAGGATGGTACCGATCGATGCGCGCAACCCCATTTAGTGGGGGTAGAGCCTACTTGCAAGTCTCTCCGACCTTCACAAAAAAAGTTATTCAAGAATATCTCCTCAGATTTGGGGGAATTTCGTCGGTCGACCTCTTCCGAAGGTCGTACAAGCTCGGGGATAGTACCAATCGATCCGCAGGACCCAAATTAGTCCAGATGCAACCACTTTCCAAGTCTCTCCGACCTTCACAAAAAAAGTTATTCAAGAATATCTCTTTCTCCTATGTGCTTTCATCCCTAACCCTAACCCTAACCCTTCCGAAAGTCGGAGAAGCTCAAAGATGGTACCGATCGATGCGCGCTACCCCATTTAGTGGGGGTAGAGCCTACTTGCAAGTCTCTCCGACCTTCACAAAAAAAGTTATTCAAGAATATCTCTTTCTCCTATGTGCTTTCATCCCTAACCCTAACCCTTCCGAAAGTCGGAGAAGCTCAAGGATGGTACCGATCGATGCGCGCAACCCCATTTAGTGGGGGTAGAGCCTACTTGCAAGTCTCTCCGACCTTCACAAAAAAAGTTATTCAAGAATATCTCCTCAGATTTGGGGGAATTTCGTCGGTCGACCTCTTCCGAAGGTCGTACAAGCTCGGGGATGGTACCAATCGATCCGCAGGACCCAAATTAGTCCAGATGCAACCACTTTCCAAGTCTCTCCGACCTTCACAAAAAAAGTTATTCAAGAATATCTCTTTCTCCTATGTGCTTTCATCCCTAACCCTAACCCTTCCGAAAGTCGGAGAAGCTCAAGGATGGTACCGATCGATGCGCGCTACCCCATTTAGTGGGGGTAGAGCCTACTTGCAAGTCTCTCCGACCTTCACAAAAAAAGTTATTCAAGAATATCTCTTTCTCCTATGTGCTTTCATCCCTAACCCTAACCCTAACCCTTCCGAAAGTCGGAGAAGCTCAAGGATGGTACCGATCGATGCGCGCAACCCCATTTAGTGGGGGTAGAGCCTACTTGCAAGTCTCTCCGACCTTCACAAAAAAAGTTATTCAAGAATATCTCCTCAGATTTGGGGGAATTTCGTTGGTCGACCTCTTCCGAAGGTCGTACAAGCTCGGGGATGGTACCAATCGATCCGCAGGACCCAAATTAGTCCAGATGCAACCACTTTCCAAGTCTCTCCGACCTTCACAAAAAAAGTTATTCAAGAATATCTCTTTCTCCTATGTGCTTTCATCCCTAACCCTAACCCTAACCCTTCCGAAAGTCGGAGAAGCTCAAGGATGGTACCGATCGATGCGCGTTACCCCATTTAGTGGGGGTAGAGCCTACTTGCAAGTCTCTCCGACCTTCACAAAAAAAGTTATTCAAGAATATCTCTTTCTCCTATGTGCTTTCATCCCTAACCCTAACCCTAACCCTTCCGAAAGTCGGAGAAGCTCAAGGATGGTACCGATCGATGTGCGCTACCCCATTTAGTGGGGGTAGAGCCTACTTGCAAGTCTCTCCGACCTTCACAAAAAAAGTTATTCAAGAATATCTCTTTCTCCTATGTGCTATCATCCCTAACCCTAACCCTAACCCTTCCGAAAGTCGGAGAAGCTCAAGGATGGAACCGATCGATGCGCGCTACCCCATTTAGTGGGGGTAGAGCCTACTTGCAAGTCTCTCCGACCTTCACAAAAAAAGTTATTCAAGAATATCTCCTCAGATTTGGGGGAATTTCGTCGGTCGACCTCTTCCGAAGGTCGTACAAGCTCGGGGATGGTACCAATCGATCTGCAGGACCCAAATTAGTCCAGATGCAACCACTTTCCAAGTCTCTCCGACCTTCACAAAAAAAGTTATTCAAGAATATCTCTTTCTCCTATGTGCTTTCATCCCTAACCCTAACCCTTCCGAAAGTCGGAGAAGCTCAAGGATGGTACCGATCGATGCGCGCTACCCCATTTAGTGGGGGTAGAGCCTACTTGCAAGTCTCTCCGACCTTCACAAAAAAAGTTATTCAAGAATATCTCTTTCTCCTATGTGCTTTCATCCCTAACCCTAACCCTAACCCTTCCGAAAGTCGGAGAAGCTCAAGGATGGTACCGATCGATGCGCGCAACCCCATTTAGTGGGGGTAAAGCCTACTTGCAAGTCTCTCCGACCTTCACAAAAAAAGTTATTCAAGAATATCTCCTCAGATTTGGGGGAATTTCGTCGGTCGACCTCTTCCGAAGGTCGTACAAGCTCAGGGATGGTACCAATCGATCCGCAGGACCCAAATTAGTCCAGATGCAACCACTTTCCAAGTCTCTCCGACCTTCACAAAAAAAGTTATTCAAGAATATCTCTTTCTCCTATGTGCTTTCATCCCTAACCCTAACCCTAACCCTTCCGAAAGTCGGAGAAGCTCAAGGATGGTACCGATCGATGCGCGCTACCCCATTTAGTGGGGGTAGAGCCTACTTGCAAGTCTCTCCGACCTTCACAAAAAAAGTTATTCAAGAATATCTCTTTCTCCTATGTGCTTTCATCCCTAACCCTAACCCTAACCCTTCCGAAAGTCGGAGAAGCTCAAGGATGGTACCGATCGATGCGCGCTACCCCATTTAGTGGGGGTAGAGCCTACTTGCAAGTCTCTCCGACCTTCACAAAAAAAGTTATTCAAGAATATCTCTTTCTCCTATGTGCTTTCATCCCTAACCCTAACTCTAACCCTTCCGAAAGTCGGAGAAGCTCAAGGATGGAACCGATCGATGCGCGCTACCCCATTTAGTGGGGGTAGAGCCTACTTGCAAGTCTCTCCGACCTTCACAAAAAAAGTTATTCAAGAATATCTCCTCAGATTTGGGGGAATTTCGTCGGTCGACCTCTTCCGAAGGTCGTACAAGCTCGGGGATGGTACCAATCGATCCGCAGGACCCAAATTAGTCCAGATGCAACCACTTTCCAAGTCTCTCCGACCTTCACAAAAAAAGTTATTCAAGAATATCTCTTTCTCCTATGTGCTTTCATCCCTAACCCTAACCCTAACCCTTCCGAAAGTCGGAGAAGCTCAAGGATGGTACCGATCGATGCGCGCAACCCCATTTAGTGGGGGTAGAGCCTACTTGCAAGTCTCTCCGACCTTCACAAAAAAAGTTATTCAAGAATATCTCCTCAGATTTGGGGGAATTTCGTCGGTCGACCTCTTCCGAAGGTCGTACAAGCTCGGGGATGGTACCAATCGATCCGCAGGACCCAAATTAGTCCAGATGCAACCACTTTCCAAGTCTCTCCGACCTTCACAAAAAAAGTTATTCAAGAATATCTCTTTCTCCTATGTGCTTTCATCCCTAACCCTAACCCTTCCGAAAGTCGGAGAAGCTCAAGGATGGTACCGATCGATGCGCGCTACCCCATTTAGTGGGGGTAGAGCCTACTTGCAAGTCTCTCCGACCTTCACAAAAAAAGTTATTCAAGAATATCTCTTTCTCCTATGTGCTTTCATCCCTAACCCTAACCCTAACCCTTCCGAAAGTCGGAGAAGCTCAAGGATGGTACCGATCGATGCGCGCAACCCCATTTAGTGGGGGTAGAGCCTACTTGCAAGTCTCTCCGACCTTCACAAAAAAAGTTATTCAAGAATATCTCCTCAGATTTGGGGGAATTTCGTTGGTCGACCTCTTCCGAAGGTCGTACAAGCTCGGGGATGGTACCAATCGATCCGCAGGACCCAAATTAGTCCAGATGCAACCACTTTCCAAGTCTCTCCGACCTTCACAAAAAAAGTTATTCAAGAATATCTCTTTCTCCTATGTGCTTTCATCCCTAACCCTAACCCTAACCCTTCCGAAAGTCGGAGAAGCTCAAGGATGGTACCGATCGATGCGCGTTACCCCATTTAGTGGGGGTAGAGCCTACTTGCAAGTCTCTCCGACCTTCACAAAAAAAGTTATTCAAGAATATCTCTTTCTCCTATGTGCTTTCATCCCTAACCCTAACCCTAACCCTTCCGAAAGTCGGAGAAGCTCAAGGATGGTACCGATCGATGCGCGCAACCCCATTTAGTGGGGGTAGAGCCTACTTGCAAGTCTCTCCGACCTTCACAAAAAAAGTTATTCAAGAATATCTCCTCAGATTTGGGGGAATTTCGTCGGTCGACCTCTTCCGAAGGTCGTACAAGCTCGGGGATGGTACCAATCGATCCGCAGGACCCAAATTAGTCCAGATGCAACCACTTTCCAAGTCTCTCCGACCTTCACAAAAAAAGTTATTCAAGAATATCTCTTTCTCCTATGTGCTTTCATCCCTAACCCTAACCCTTCCGAAAGTCGGAGAAGCTCAAAGATGGTACCGATCGATGCGCGCTACCCCATTTAGTGGGGGTAGAGCCTACTTGCAAGTCTCTCCGACCTTCACAAAAAAAGTTATTCAAGAATATCTCTTTCTCCTATGTGCTTTCATCCCTAACCCTAACCCTAACCCTTCCGAAAGTCGGAGAAGCTCAAGGATGGTACCGATCGATGCGCGCAACCCCATTTAGTGGGGGTAGAGCCTACTTGCAAGTCTCTCCGACCTTCACAAAAAAAGTTATTCAAGAATATCTCCTCAGATTTGGGGGAATTTCGTTGGTCGACCTCTTCCGAAGGTCGTACAAGCTCGGGGATGGTACCAATCGATCCGCAGGACCCAAATTAGTCCAGATGCAACCACTTTCCAAGTCTCTCCGACCTTCACAAAAAAAGTTATTCAAGAATATCTCTTTCTCCTATGTGCTTTCATCCCTAACCCTAACCCTAACCCTTCCGAAAGTCGGAGAAGCTCAAGGATGGTACCGATCGATGCGCGTTACCCCATTTAGTGGGGGTAGAGCCTACTTGCAAGTCTCTCCGACCTTCACAAAAAAAGTTATTCAAGAATATCTCTTTCTCCTATGTGCTTTCATCCCTAACCCTAACCCTAACCCTTCCGAAAGTCGGAGAAGCTCAAGGATGGTACCGATCGATGTGCGCTACCCCATTTAGTGGGGGTAGAGCCTACTTGCAAGTCTCTCCGACCTTCACAAAAAAAGTTATTCAAGAATATCTCTTTCTCCTATGTGCTATCATCCCTAACCCTAACCCTAACCCTTCCGAAAGTCGGAGAAGCTCAAGGATGGAACCGATCGATGCGCGCTACCCCATTTAGTGGGGGTAGAGCCTACTTGCAAGTCTCTCCGACCTTCACAAAAAAAGTTATTCAAGAATATCTCCTCAGATTTGGGGGAATTTCGTCGGTCGACCTCTTCCGAAGGTCGTACAAGCTCGGGGATGGTACCAATCGATCTGCAGGACCCAAATTAGTCCAGATGCAACCACTTTCCAAGTCTCTCCGACCTTCACAAAAAAAGTTATTCAAGAATATCTCTTTCTCCTATGTGCTTTCATCCCTAACCCTAACCCTTCCGAAAGTCGGAGAAGCTCAAGGATGGTACCGATCGATGCGCGCTACCCCATTTAGTGGGGGTAGAGCCTACTTGCAAGTCTCTCCGACCTTCACAAAAAAAGTTATTCAAGAATATCTCTTTCTCCTATGTGCTTTCATCCCTAACCCTAACCCTAACCCTTCCGAAAGTCGGAGAAGCTCAAGGATGGTACCGATCGATGCGCGCAACCCCATTTAGTGGGGGTAAAGCCTACTTGCAAGTCTCTCCGACCTTCACAAAAAAAGTTATTCAAGAATATCTCCTCAGATTTGGGGGAATTTCGTCGGTCGACCTCTTCCGAAGGTCGTACAAGCTCAGGGATGGTACCAATCGATCCGCAGGACCCAAATTAGTCCAGATGCAACCACTTTCCAAGTCTCTCCGACCTTCACAAAAAAAGTTATTCAAGAATATCTCTTTCTCCTATGTGCTTTCATCCCTAACCCTAACCCTAACCCTTCCGAAAGTCGGAGAAGCTCAAGGATGGTACCGATCGATGCGCGCTACCCCATTTAGTGGGGGTAGAGCCTACTTGCAAGTCTCTCCGACCTTCACAAAAAAAGTTATTCAAGAATATCTCTTTCTCCTATGTGCTTTCATCCCTAACCCTAACTCTAACCCTTCCGAAAGTCGGAGAAGCTCAAGGATGGAACCGATCGATGCGCGCTACCCCATTTAGTGGGGGTAGAGCCTACTTGCAAGTCTCTCCGACCTTCACAAAAAAAGTTATTCAAGAATATCTCCTCAGATTTGGGGGAATTTCGTCGGTCGACCTCTTCCGAAGGTCGTACAAGCTCGGGGATGGTACCAATCGATCCGCAGGACCCAAATTAGTCCAGATGCAACCACTTTCCAAGTCTCTCCGACCTTCACAAAAAAAGTTATTCAAGAATATCTCTTTCTCCTATGTGCTTTCATCCCTAACCCTAACCCTAACCCTTCCGAAAGTCGGAGAAGCTCAAGGATGGTACCGATCGATGTGCGCTACCCCATTTAGTGGGGGTAGAGCCTACTTGCAAGTCTCTCCGACCTTCACAAAAAAAGTTATTCAAGAATATCTCTTTCTCCTATGTGCTTTCATCCCTAACCCTAACCCTAACCCTTCCGAAAGTCGGAGAAGCTCAAGGATGGTACTGATCGATGCGCGCTACCCCATTTAGTGGGGGTAGAGCCTACTTGCAAGTCTCTCCGACCTTCACAAAAAAAGTTATTCAAGAATATCTCTTTCTCCTATGTGCTTTCATCCCTAACCCTAACCCTAACCCTTCCGAAAGTCGGAGAAGCTCAAGGATGGTACCGATCGATGCGCGCTACCCCATTTAGTGGGGGTAGAGCCTACTTGCAAGTCTCTCCGACCTTCACAAAAAAAGTTATTCAAGAATATCTCTTTCTCCTATGTGCTTTCATCCCTAACCCTAACCCTAACCCTTCCAAAAGTCGGAGAAGCTCAAGGATGGTACCGATCGATGCGCGCTACCCCATTTAGTGGGGGTAGAGCCTACTTACATGTCTCTCCGACCTTCACAAAAAAAGTTATTCAAGAATATCTCCTCAGATTTGGGGGAATTTCGTCGGTCGACCTCTTCCGAAGGTCGTACAAGCTCGGGGATGGTACCAATCGATCCGCAGGACCCAAATTAGTCCAGATGCAACCACTTTCCAAGTCTCTCCGACCTTCACAAAAAAAGTTATTCAAGAATATCTCTTTCTCCTATGTGCTTTCATCCCTAACCCTAACCCTAACCCTTCCGAAAGTCGGAGAAGCTCAAGGATGGTACCGATCGATGCGCGCAACCCCATTTAGTGGGGGTAGAGCCTACTTGCAAGTCTCACCGACCTTCACAAAAAAAGTTATTCAAGAATATCTCCTCAGATTTGGGGGAATTTCGTCGGTCGACCTCTTCAGAAGGTCGTACAAGCTCGGGGATGGTACCAATCGATCCGCAGGACCCAAATTAGTCCAGATGCAACCACTTTCCAAGTCTCTCCGACCTTCACAAAAAAAGTTATTCAAGAATATCTCTTTCTCCTATGTGCTTTCATCCCTAACCCTAACCCTAACCCTTCCGAAAGTCGGAGAAGCTCAAGGATGGTACCGATCGATGCGCGCTACCCCATTTAGTGGGGGTAGAGCCTACTTGCAAGTCTCTCCGACCTTCACAAAAAAAGTTATTCAAGAATATCTCTTTCTCCTATGTGCTTTCATCCCTAACCCTAACCCTAACCCTTCCGAAAGTCGGAGAAGCTCAAGGATGGTACCGATCGATGCGCGCAACCCCATTTAGTGGGGGTAGAGCCTACTTGCAAGTCTCTCCGACCTTCACAAAAAAAGTTATTCAAGAATATCTCCTCAGATTTGGGGGAATTTCGTCGGTCGACCTCTTCCGAAGGTCGTACAAGCTCGGGGATAGTACCAATCGATCCGCAGGACCCAAATTAGTCCAGATGCAACCACTTTCCAAGTCTCTCCGACCTTCACAAAAAAAGTTATTCAAGAATATCTCTTTCTCCTATGTGCTTTCATCCCTAACCCTAACCCTAACCCTTCCGAAAGTCGGAGAAGCTCAAGGATGGTACTGATCGATGCGCGCTACCCCATTTAGTGGGGGTAGAGCCTACTTGCAAGTCTCTCCGACCTTCACAAAAAAAGTTATTCAAGAATATCTCTTTCTCCTATGTGCTTTCATCCCTAACCCTAACCCTAACCCTTCCGAAAGTCGGAGAAGCTCAAGGATGGTACCGATCGATGCGCGCAACCCCATTTAGTGGGGGTAGAGCCTACTTGCAAGTCTCTCCGACCTTCACAAAAAAAGTTATTCAAGAATATCTCCTCAGATTTGGGGGAATTTCGTCGGTCGACCTCTTCCGAAGGTCGTACAAGCTCGGGGATGGTACCAATCGATCCGCAGGACCCAAATTAGTCCAGATGCAACCACTTTCCAAGTCTCTCCGACCTTCACAAAAAAAGTTATTCAAGAATATCTCTTTCTCCTATGTGCTTTCATCCCTAACCCTAACCCTTCCGAAAGTCGGAGAAGCTCAAGGATGGTACCGATCGATGCGCGCTACCCCATTTAGTGGGGGTAGAGCCTACTTGCAAGTCTCTCCGACCTTCACAAAAAAAGTTATTCAAGAATATCTCTTTCTCCTATGTGCTTTCATCCCTAACCCTAACCCTAACCCTTCCGAAAGTCGGAGAAGCTCAAGGATGGTACCGATCGATGCGCGCAACCCCATTTAGTGGGGGTAGAGCCTACTTGCAAGTCTCTCCGACCTTCACAAAAAAAGTTATTCAAGAATATCTCCTCAGATTTGGGGGAATTTCGTTGGTCGACCTCTTCCGAAGGTCGTACAAGCTCGGGGATGGTACCAATCGATCCGCAGGACCCAAATTAGTCCAGATGCAACCACTTTCCAAGTCTCTCCGACCTTCACAAAAAAAGTTATTCAAGAATATCTCTTTCTCCTATGTGCTTTCATCCCTAACCCTAACCCTAACCCTTCCGAAAGTCGGAGAAGCTCAAGGATGGTACCGATCGATGCGCGCTACCCCATTTAGTGGGGGTAGAGCCTACTTGCAAGTCTCTCCGACCTTCACAAAAAAAGTTATTCAAGAATATCTCCTCAGATTTGGGGGAATTTCGTCGGTCGACCTCTTCCGAAGGTCGTACAAGCTCGGGGATAGTACCAATCGATCCGCAGGACCCAAATTAGTCCAGATGCAACCACTTTCCAAGTCTCTCCGACCTTCACAAAAAAAGTTATTCAAGAATATCTCTTTCTCCTATGTGCTTTCATCCCTAACCCTAACCCTAACCCTTCCGAAAGTCGGAGAAGCTCAAGGATGGTACTGATCGATGCGCGCTACCCCATTTAGTGGGGGTAGAGCCTACTTGCAAGTCTCTCCGACCTTCACAAAAAAAGTTATTCAAGAATATCTCTTTCTCCTATGTGCTTTCATCCCTAACCCTAACCCTAACCCTTCCGAAAGTCGGAGAAGCTCAAGGATGGTACCGATCGATGCGCGCAACCCCATTTAGTGGGGGTAGAGCCTACTTGCAAGTCTCTCCGACCTTCACAAAAAAAGTTATTCAAGAATATCTCCTCAGATTTGGGGGAATTTCGTCGGTCGACCTCTTCCGAAGGTCGTACAAGCTCGGGGATGGTACCAATCGATCCGCAGGACCCAAATTAGTCCAGATGCAACCACTTTCCAAGTCTCTCCGACCTTCACAAAAAAAGTTATTCAAGAATATCTCTTTCTCCTATGTGCTTTCATCCCTAACCCTAACCCTTCCGAAAGTCGGAGAAGCTCAAGGATGGTACCGATCGATGCGCGCTACCCCATTTAGTGGGGGTAGAGCCTACTTGCAAGTCTCTCCGACCTTCACAAAAAAAGTTATTCAAGAATATCTCTTTCTCCTATGTGCTTTCATCCCTAACCCTAACCCTAACCCTTCCGAAAGTCGGAGAAGCTCAAGGATGGTACCGATCGATGCGCGCAACCCCATTTAGTGGGGGTAGAGCCTACTTGCAAGTCTCTCCGACCTTCACAAAAAAAGTTATTCAAGAATATCTCCTCAGATTTGGGGGAATTTCGTTGGTCGACCTCTTCCGAAGGTCGTACAAGCTCGGGGATGGTACCAATCGATCCGCAGGACCCAAATTAGTCCAGATGCAACCACTTTCCAAGTCTCTCCGACCTTCACAAAAAAAGTTATTCAAGAATATCTCTTTCTCCTATGTGCTTTCATCCCTAACCCTAACCCTAACCCTTCCGAAAGTCGGAGAAGCTCAAGGATGGTACCGATCGATGCGCGCTACCCCATTTAGTGGGGGTAGAGCCTACTTGCAAGTCTCTCCGACCTTCACAAAAAAAGTTATTCAAGAATATCTCTTTCTCCTATGTGCTTTCATCCCTAACCCTAACCCTAACCCTTCCGAAAGTCGGAGAAGCTCAAGGATGGTACCGATCGATGTGCGCTACCCCATTTAGTGGGGGTAGAGCCTACTTGCAAGTCTCTCCGACCTTCACAAAAAAAGTTATTCAAGAATATCTCTTTCTCCTATGTGCTATCATCCCTAACCCTAACCCTAACCCTTCCGAAAGTCGGAGAAGCTCAAGGATGGAACCGATCGATGCGCGCTACCCCATTTAGTGGGGGTAGAGCCTACTTGCAAGTCTCTCCGACCTTCACAAAAAAAGTTATTCAAGAATATCTCCTCAGATTTGGGGGAATTTCGTCGGTCGACCTCTTCCGAAGGTCGTACAAGCTCGGGGATGGTACCAATCGATCTGCAGGACCCAAATTAGTCCAGATGCAACCACTTTCCAAGTCTCTCCGACCTTCACAAAAAAAGTTATTCAAGAATATCTCTTTCTCCTATGTGCTTTCATCCCTAACCCTAACCCTTCCGAAAGTCGGAGAAGCTCAAGGATGGTACCGATCGATGCGCGCTACCCCATTTAGTGGGGGTAGAGCCTACTTGCAAGTCTCTCCGACCTTCACAAAAAAAGTTATTCAAGAATATCTCTTTCTCCTATGTGCTTTCATCCCTAACCCTAACCCTAACCCTTCCGAAAGTCGGAGAAGCTCAAGGATGGTACCGATCGATGCGCGCAACCCCATTTAGTGGGGGTAAAGCCTACTTGCAAGTCTCTCCGACCTTCACAAAAAAAGTTATTCAAGAATATCTCCTCAGATTTGGGGGAATTTCGTCGGTCGACCTCTTCCGAAGGTCGTACAAGCTCAGGGATGGTACCAATCGATCCGCAGGACCCAAATTAGTCCAGATGCAACCACTTTCCAAGTCTCTCCGACCTTCACAAAAAAAGTTATTCAAGAATATCTCTTTCTCCTATGTGCTTTCATCCCTAACCCTAACCCTAACCCTTCCGAAAGTCGGAGAAGCTCAAGGATGGTACCGATCGATGCGCGCTACCCCATTTAGTGGGGGTAGAGCCTACTTGCAAGTCTCTCCGACCTTCACAAAAAAAGTTATTCAAGAATATCTCTTTCTCCTATGTGCTTTCATCCCTAACCCTAACCCTAACCCTTCCGAAAGTCGGAGAAGCTCAAGGATGGTACCGATCGATGCGCGCTACCCCATTTAGTGGGGGTAGAGCCTACTTGCAAGTCTCTCCGACCTTCACAAAAAAAGTTATTCAAGAATATCTCTTTCTCCTATGTGCTTTCATCCCTAACCCTAACCCTAAACCTTCCGAAAGTCGGAGAAGCTCAAGGATGGAACCGATCGATGCGCGCTACCCCATTTAGTGGGGGTAGAGCCTACTTGCAAGTCTCTCCGACCTTCACAAAAAAAGTTATTCAAGAATATCTCCTCAGATTTGGGGGAATTTCGTCGGTCGACCTCTTCCGAAGGTCGTACAAGCTCGGGGATGGTACCAATCGATCCGCAGGACCCAAATTAGTCCAGATGCAACCACTTTCCAAGTCTCTCCGACCTTCACAAAAAAAGTTATTCAAGAATATCTCTTTCTCCTATGTGCTTTCATCCCTAACCCTAACCCTAACCCTTCCGAAAGTCGGAGAAGCTCAAGGATGGTACCGATCGATGCGCGCTACCCCATTTAGTGGGGGTAGAGCCTACTTGCAAGTCTCTCCGACCTTCACAAAAAAAGTTATTCAAGAATATCTCTTTCTCCTATGTGCTTTCATCCCTAACCCTAACCCTAACCCTTCCGAAAGTCGGAGAAGCTCAAGGATGGTACTGATCGATGCGCGCTACCCCATTTAGTGGGGGTAGAGCCTACTTGCAAGTCTCTCCGACCTTCACAAAAAAAGTTATTCAAGAATATCTCTTTCTCCTATGTGCTTTCATCCCTAACCCTAACCCTAACCCTTCCGAAAGTCGGAGAAGCTCAATGATGGTACCGATCGATGCGCGCTACCCCATTTAGTGGGGGTAGAGCCTACTTGCAAGTCTCTCCGACCTTCACAAAAAAAGTTATTCAAGAATATCTCCTCAGATTTGGGGGAATTTCGTCGGTCGACCTCTTCCGAAGGTCGTACAAGCTCGGGGATGGTACCAATCGATCCGCAGGACCCAAATTAGTCCAGATGCAACCACTTTCCAAGTCTCTCCGACCTTCACAAAAAAAGTTATTCAAGAATATCTCTTTCTCCTATGTGCTTTCATCCCTAACCCTAACCCTAACCCTTCCGAAAGTCGGAGAAGCTCAAGGATGGTACCGATCGATGCGCGCTACCCCATTTAGTGGGGGTGGAGCCTACTTGCAAGTCTCTCCGACCTTCACAAAAAACGTTATTCAAGAATATCTCTTTCTCCTATGTGCTTTCATCCCTAACCCTAACCCTAACCCTTCCGAAAGTCGGAGAAGCTCAAGGATGGTACCGATCGATGCGCGCAACCCCATTTAGTGGGGGTAGAGCCTACTTGCAAGTCTCTCCGACCTTCACAAAAAAAGTTATTCAAGAATATCTCCTCAGATTTGGGGGAATTTCGTCGGTCGACCTCTTCCGAAGGTCGTACAAGCTCGGGGATGGTACCAATCGATCCGCAGGACCCAAATTAGTCCAGATGCAACCACTTTCCAAGTCTCTCCGACCTTCACAAAAAAAGTTATTCAAGAATATCTCTTTCTCCTATGTGCTTTCATCCCTAACCCTAACCCTAACCCTTCCGAAAGTCGGAGAAGCTCAAGGATGGTACCGATCGATGCGCGCTACCCCATTTAGTGGGGGTAGAGCCTACTTGCAAGTCTCTCCGACCTTCACAAAAAAAGTTATTCAAGAATATCTCTTTCTCCTATGTGCTTTCATCCCTAACCCTAACCCTAACCCTTCCGAAAGTCGGAGAAGCTCAAGGATGGTACCGATCGATGCGCGCTACCCCATTTAGTGGGGGTAGAGCCTACTTGCAAGTCTCTCCGACCTTCACAAAAAAAGTTATTCAAGAATATCTCTTTCTCCTATGTGCTTTCATCCCTAACCCTAACCCTAACCCTTCCGAAAGTCGGAGAAGCTCAAGGATGGAACCGATCGATGCGCGCTACCCCATTTAGTGGGGGTAGAGCCTACTTGCAAGTCTCTCCGACCTTCACAAAAAAAGTTATTCAAGAATATCTCCTCAGATTTGGGGGAATTTCGTCGGTCGACCTCTTCCGAAGGTCGTACAAGCTCGGGGATGGTACCAATCGATCCGCAGGACCCAAATTAGTCCAGATGCAACCACTTTCCAAGTCTCTCCGACCTTCACAAAAAAAGTTATTCAAGAATATCTCTTTCTCCTATGTGCTTTCATCCCTAACCCTAACCCTAACCCTTCCGAAAGTCGGAGAAGCTCAAGGATGGTACCGATCGATGCGCGCTACCCCATTTAGTGGGGGTAGAGCCTACTTGCAAGTCTCTCCGACCTTCACAAAAAAAGTTATTCAAGAATATCTCCTCAGATTTGGGGGAATTTCGTCGGTCGACCTCTTCCGAAGGTCGTACAAGCTCGGGGATGGTACCAATCGATCCGCAGGACCCAAATTAGTCCAGATGCAACCACTTTCCAAGTCTCTCCGACCTTCACAAAAAAAGTTATTCAAGAATATCTCTTTCTCCTATGTGCTTTCATCCCTAACCCTAACCCTAACCCTTCCGAAAGTCGGAGAAGCTCAAGGATGGTACCGATCGATGCGCGCAACCCCATTTAGTGGGGGTAGAGCCTACTTGCAAGTCTCTCCGACCTTCACAAAAAAAGTTATTCAAGAATATCTCCTCAGATTTGGGGGAATTTCGTCGGTCGACCTCTTCCGAAGGTCGTACAAGCTCGGGGATGGTACCAATCGATCCGCAGGACCCAAATTAGTCCAGATGCAACCACTTTACAAGTCTCTCCGACCTTCACAAAAAAAGTTATTCAAGAATATCTCTTTCTCCTATGTGCTTTCATCCCTAACCCTAACCCTTCCGAAAGTCGGAGAAGCTCAAGGATGGTACCGATCGATGCGCGCTACCCCATTTAGTGGGGGTAGAGCCTACTTGCAAGTCTCTCCGACCTTCACAAAAAAAGTTATTCAAGAATATCTCTTTCTCCTATGTGCTTTCATCCCTAACCCTAACCCTAACCCTTCCGAAAGTCGGAGAAGCTCAAGGATGGTACCGATCGATGCGCGCTACCCCATTTAGTGGGGGTAGAGCCTACTTGCAAGTCTCTCCGACCTTCACAAAAAAAGTTATTCAAGAATATCTCCTCAGATTTGGGGGAATTTCGTCGGTCGACCTCTTCCGAAGGTCGTACAAGCTCGGGGATGGTACCAATCGATCCGCAGGACCCAAATTAGTCCAGATGCAACCACTTTCCAAGTCTCTCCGACCTTCACAAAAAAAGTTATTCAAGAATATCTCTTTCTCCTATGTGCTTTCATCCCTAACCCTAACCCTAACCCTTCCGAAAGTCGGAGAAGCTCAAGGATGGTACCGATCGATGCGCGCAACCCCATTTAGTGGGGGTAGAGCCTACTTGCAAGTCTCTCCGACCTTCACAAAAAAAGTTATTCAAGAATATCTCCTCAGATTTGGGGGAATTTCGTCGGTCGACCTCTTCCGAAGGTCGTACAAGCTCGGGGATGGTACCAATCGATCCGCAGGACCCAAATTAGTCCAGATGCAACCACTTTACAAGTCTCTCCGACCTTCACAAAAAAAGTTATTCAAGAATATCTCTTTCTCCTATGTGCTTTCATCCCTAACCCTAACCCTTCCGAAAGTCGGAGAAGCTCAAGGATGGTACCGATCGATGCGCGCTACCCCATTTAGTGGGGGTAGAGCCTACTTGCAAGTCTCTCCGACCTTCACAAAAAAAGTTATTCAAGAATATCTCTTTCTCCTATGTGCTTTCATCCCTAACCCTAACCCTAACCCTTCCGAAAGTCGGAGAAGCTCAAGGATGGTACCGATCGATGCGCGCAACCCCATTTAGTGGGGGTAGAGCCTACTTGCAAGTCTCTCCGACCTTCACAAAAAAAGTTATTCAAGAATATCTCCTCAGATTTGGGGGAATTTCGTCGGTCGACCTCTTCCGAAGGTCGTACAAGCTCGGGGATGGTACCAATCGATCCGCAGGACCCAAATTAGTCCAGATGCAACCACTTTCCAAGTCTCTCCGACCTTCACAAAAAAAGTTATTCAAGAATATCTCTTTCTCCTATGTGCTTTCATCCCTAACCCTAACCCTAACCCTTCCGAAAGTCGGAGAAGCTCAAGGATGGTACCGATCGATGCGCGCTACCCCATTTAGTGGGGGTAGAGCCTACTTGCAAGTCTCTCCGACCTTCACAAAAAAAGTTATTCAAGAATATCTCCTCAGATTTGGGGGAATTTCGTCGGTCGACCTCTTCCGAAGGTCGTACAAGCTCGGGGATGGTACCAATCGATCCGCAGGACCCAAATTAGTCCAGATGCAACCACTTTCCAAGTCTCTCCGACCTTCACAAAAAAAGTTATTCAAGAATATCTCTTTCTCCTATGTGCTTTCATCCCTAACCCTAACCCTAACCCTTCCGAAAGTCGGAGAAGCTCAAGGATGGTACCGATCGATGCGCGCTACCCCATTTAGTGGGGGTAGAGCCTACTTGCAAGTCTCTCCGACCTTCACAAAAAAAGTTATTCAAGAATATCTCCTCAGATTTGGGGGAATTTCGTCGGTCGACCTCTTCCGAAGGTCGTACAAGCTCGGGGATGGTACCAATCGATCCGCAGGACCCAAATTAGTCCAGATGCAACCACTTTCCAAGTCTCTCCGACCTTCACAAAAAAAGTTATTCAAGAATATCTCTTTCTCCTATGTGCTTTCATCCCTAACCCTAACCCTAACCCTTCCGAAAGTCGGAGAAGCTCAAGGATGGTACCGATCGATGCGCGCAACCCCATTTAGTGGGGGTAGAGCCTACTTGCAAGTCTCTCCGACCTTCACAAAAAAAGTTATTCAAGAATATCTCCTCAGATTTGGGGGAATTTCGTCGGTCGACCTCTTCCGAAGGTCGTACAAGCTCGGGGATGGTACCAATCGATCCGCAGGACCCAAATTAGTCCAGATGCAACCACTTTACAAGTCTCTCCGACCTTCACAAAAAAAGTTATTCAAGAATATCTCTTTCTCCTATGTGCTTTCATCCCTAACCCTAACCCTTCCGAAAGTCGGAGAAGCTCAAGGATGGTACCGATCGATGCGCGCTACCCCATTTAGTGGGGGTAGAGCCTACTTGCAAGTCTCTCCGACCTTCACAAAAAAAGTTATTCAAGAATATCTCTTTCTCCTATGTGCTTTCATCCCTAACCCTAACCCTAACCCTTCCGAAAGTCGGAGAAGCTCAAGGATGGTACCGATCGATGCGCGCAACCCCATTTAGTGGGGGTAGAGCCTACTTGCAAGTCTCTCCGACCTTCACAAAAAAAGTTATTCAAGAATATCTCCTCAGATTTGGGGGAATTTCGTCGGTCGACCTCTTCCGAAGGTCGTACAAGCTCGGGGATGGTACCAATCGATCCGCAGGACCCAAATTAGTCCAGATGCAACCACTTTCCAAGTCTCTCCGACCTTCACAAAAAAAGTTATTCAAGAATATCTCTTTCTCCTATGTGCTTTCATCCCTAACCCTAACCCTAACCCTTCCGAAAGTCGGAAAAGCTCAGGGATGGTACCGATCGATGCGCGCTACCCCATTTAGTGGGGGTAGAGCCTACTTGCAAGTCTCTCCGACCTTCACAAAAAAAGTTATTCAAGAATATCTCTTTCTCCTATGTGCTTTCATCCCTAACCCTAACCCTAACCCTTCCGAAAGTCGGAGAAGCTCAAGGATGGTACCGATCGATGTGCGCTACCCCATTTAGTGGGGGTAGAGCCTACTTGCAAGTCTCTCCGACCTTCACAAAAAAGGTTATTCAAGAATATCTCTTTCTCCTATGTGCTTTCATCCCTAACCCTAACCCTAACCCTTCCGAAAGTCGGAGAAGCTCAAGGATGGTACCGATCGATGCGCGCTACCCCATTTAGTGGGGGTAGAGCCTACTTGCAAGTCTCTCCGACCTTCACAAAAAAAGTTATTCAAGAATATCTCCTCAGATTTGGGGGAATTTCGTCGGTCGACCTCTTCCGAAGGTCGTACAAGCTCGGGGATGGTACCAATCGATCCGCAGGACCCAAATTAGTCCAGATGCAACCACTTTCCAAGTCTCTCCGACCTTCACAAAAAAAGTTATTCAAGAATATCTCTTTCTCCTATGTGCTTTCATCCCTAACCCTAACCCTAACCCTTCCGAAAGTCGGAGAAGCTCAAGGATGGTACCGATCGATGCGCGCAACCCCATTTAGTGGGGGTAGAGCCTACTTGCAAGTCTCTCCGACCTTCACAAAAAAAGTTATTCAAGAATATCTCCTCAGATTTGGGGGAATTTCGTCGGTCGACCTCTTCCGAAGGTCGTACAAGCTCGGGGATGGTACCAATCGATCCGCAGGACCCAAATTAGTCCAGATGCAACCACTTTCCAAGTCTCTCCGACCTTCACAAAAAAAGTTATTCAAGAATATCTCTTTCTCCTATGTGCTTTCATCCCTAACCCTAACCCTAACCCTTCCGAAAGTCGGAGAAGCTCAAGGATGGTACCGATCGATGCGCGCTACCCCATTTAGTGGGGGTAGAGCCTACTTGCAAGTCTCTCCGACCTTCACAAAAAAAGTTATTCAAGAATATCTCTTTCTCCTATGTGCTTTCATCCCTAACCCTAACCCTAACCCTTCCGAAAGTCGGAGAAGCTCAAGGATGGTACCGATCGATGCGCGCTACCCCATTTAGTGGGGGTAGAGCCTACTTGCAAGTCTCTCCGACCTTCACAAAAAACGTTATTCAAGAATATCTCTTTCTCCTATGTGCTTTCATCCCTAACCCTAACCCTAACCCTTCCGAAAGTCGGAGAAGCTCAAGGATGGAACTGATCGATGCGCGCTACCCCATTTAGTGGGGGTAGAGCCTACTTGCAAGTCTCTCCGACCTTCACAAAAAAAGTTATTCAAGAATATCTCCTCAGATTTGGGGGAATTTCGTCGGTCGACCTCTTCCGAAGGTCGTACAAGCTCGGGGATGGTACCAATCGATCCGCAGGACCCAAATTAGTCCAGATGCAACCACTTTCCAAGTCTCTCCGACCTTCACAAAAAAAGTTATTCAAGAATATCTCTTTCTCCTATGTGCTTTCATCCCTAACCCTAACCCTAACCCTTCCGAAAGTCGGAGAAGCTCAAGGATGGTACCGATCGATGCGCGCTACCCCATTTAGTGGGGGTAGAGCCTACTTGCAAGTCTCTCCGACCTTCACAAAAAAAGTTATTCAAGAATATCTCTTTCTCCTATGTGCTTTCATCCCTAACCCTAACCCTAACCCTTCCGAAAGTCGGAGAAGCTCAAGGATGGTACCGATCGATGCGCGCTACCCCATTTAGTGGGGGTAGAGCCTACTTGCAAGTCTCTCCGACCTTCACAAAAAACGTTATTCAAGAATATCTCTTTCTCCTATGTGCTTTCATCCCTAACCCTAACCCTAACCCTTCCGAAAGTCGGAGAAGCTCAAGGATGGAACCGATCGATGCGCGCTACCCCATTTAGTGGGGGTAGAGCCTACTTGCAAGTCTCTCCGACCTTCACAAAAAAAGTTATTCAAGAATATCTCCTCAGATTTGGGGGAATTTCGTCGGTCGACCTCTTTCGAAGGTCGTACAAGCTCGGGGATGGTACCAATCGATCCGCAGGACCCAAATTAGTCCAGATGCAACCACTTTCCAAGTCTCTCCGACCTTCACAAAAAAAGTTATTCAAGAATATCTCTTTCTCCTATGTGCTTTCATCCCTAACCCTAACCCTAACCCTTCCGAAAGTCGGAGAAGCTCAAGGATGGTACCGATCGATGCGCGCTACCCCATTTAGTGGGGGTAGAGCCTACTTGCAAGTCTCTCCGACCTTCACAAAAAAAGTTATTCAAGAATATCTCCTCAGATTTGGGGGAATTTCGTCGGTCGACCTCTTCCGAAGGTCGTACAAGCTCGGGGATGGTACCAATCGATCCGCAGGACCCAAATTAGTCCAGATGCAACCACTTTCCAAGTCTCTCCGACCTTCACAAAAAAAGTTATTCAAGAATATCTCTTTCTCCTATGTGCTTTCATCCCTAACCCTAACCCTAACCCTTCCGAAAGTCGGAGAAGCTCAAGGATGGTACCGATCGATGCGCGCAACCCCATTTAGTGGGGGTAGAGCCTACTTGCAAGTCTCTCCGACCTTCACAAAAAAAGTTATTCAAGAATATCTCCTCAGATTTGGGGGAATTTCGTCGTTCGACCTCTTCCGAAGGTCGTACAAGCTCGGGGATGGTACCAATCGATCCGCAGGACCCAAATTAGTCCAGATGCAACCACTTTACAAGTCTCTCCGACCTTCACAAAAAAAGTTATTCAAGAATATCTCTTTCTCCTATGTGCTTTCATCCCTAACCCTAACCCTTCCGAAAGTCGGAGAAGCTCAAGGATGGTACCGATCGATGCGCGCTACCCCATTTAGTGGGGGTAGAGCCTACTTGCAAGTCTCTCCGACCTTCACAAAAAAAGTTATTCAAGAATATCTCTTTCTCCTATGTGCTTTCATCCCTAACCCTAACCCTAACCCTAACCCTTCCGAAAGTCGGAGAAGCTCAAGGATGGTACCGATCGATGCGCGCAACCCCATTTAGTGGGGGTAGAGCCTACTTGCAAGTCTCTCCGACCTTCACAAAAAAAGTTATTCAAGAATATCTCCTCAGATTTGGGGGAATTTCGTCGGTCGACCTCTTCCGAAGGTCGTACAAGCTCGGGGATGGTACTAATCGATCCGCAGGACCCAAATTAGTCCAGATGCAACCACTTTCCAAGTCTCTCCGACCTTCACAAAAAAAGTTATTCAAGAATATCTCTTTCTCCTATGTGCTTTCATCCCTAACCCTAACCCTAACCCTTCCGAAAGTCGGAGAAGCTCAAGGATGGTACCGATCGATGCGCGCTACCCCATTTAGTGGGGGTAGAGCCTACTTGCAAGTCTCTCCGACCTTCACAAAAAAGTTATTCAAGAATATCTCTTTCTCCTATGTGCTTTCATCCCTAACCCTAACCCTAACCCTTCCGAAAGTCGGAGAAGCTCAAGGATGGTACCGATCGATGCGCGCAACCCCATTTAGTGGGGTTAGAGCCTACTTGCAAGTCTCTCCGACCTTCACAAAAAAAGTTATTCAAGAATATCTCCTCAGATTTGGGGGAATTTCGTCGGTCGACCTCTTCCGAAGGTCGTACAAGCTCGGGGATGGTACCAATCGATCCGCAGGACCCAAATTAGTCCAGATGCAACCACTTTCCAAGTCTCTCCGACCTTCACAAAAAAAGTTATTCAAGAATATCTCTTTCTCCTATGTGCTTTCATCCCTAACCCTAACCCTAACCCTTCCGAAAGTCGGAGAAGCTCAAGGATGGTACCGATCGATGCGCGCTACCCCATTTAGTGGGGGTAGAGCCTACTTGCAAGTCTCTCCGACCTTCACAAAAAAAGTTATTCAAGAATATCTCTTTCTCCTATGTGCTTTCATCCCTAACCCTAACCCTAACCCTTCCGAAAGTCGGAGAAGCTCAAGGATGGTACCGATCGATGCGCGCTACCCCATTTAGTGGGGGTAGAGCCTACTTGCAAGTCTCTCCGACCTTCACAAAAAAAGTTATTCAAGAATATCTCTTTCTCCTATGTGCTTTCATCCCTAACCCTAACCCTAACCCTTCCGAAAGTCGGAGAAGCTCAAGGATGGAACCGATCGATGCGCGCTACCCCATTTAGTGGGGGTAGAGCCTACTTGCAAGTCTCTCCGACCTTCACAAAAAAAGTTATTCAAGAATATCTCCTCAGATTTGGGGGAATTTCGTCGGTCGACCTCTTCCGAAGGTCGTACAAGCTCGGGGATGGTACCAATCGATCCGCAGAACCCAAATTAGTCCAGATGCAACCACTTTCCAAGTCTCTCCGACCTTCACAAAAAAAGTTATTCAAGAATATCTCTTTCTCCTATGTGCTTTCATCCCTAACCCTAACCCTAACCCTTCCGAAAGTCGGAGAAGCTCAAGGATGGTACCGATCGATGCGCGCTACCCCATTTAGTGGGGGTAGAGCCTACTTGCAAGTCTCTCCGACCTTCACAAAAAAAGTTATTCAAGAATATCTCCTCAGATTTGGGGGAATTTCGTCGGTCGACCTCTTCCGAAGGTCGTACAAGCTCGGGGATGGTACCAATCGATCCGCAGGACCCAAATTAGTCCAGATGCAACCACTTTCCAAGTCTCTCCGACCTTCACAAAAAAAGTTATTCAAGAATATCTCTTTCTCCTATGTGCTTTCATCCCTAACCCTAACCCTAACCCTTCCGAAAGTCGGAAAAGCTCAAGGATGGTACCGATCGATGCGCGCAACCCCATTTAGTGGGGGTAGAGCCTACTTGCAAGTCTCTCCGACCTTCACAAAAAAAGTTATTCAAGAATATCTCCTCAGATTTGGGGGAATTTCGTCGGTCGACCTCTTCCGAAGGTCGTACAAGCTCGGGGATGGTACCAATCGATCCGCAGGACCCAAATTAGTCCAGATGCAACCACTTTCCAAGTCTCTCCGACCTTCACAAAAAAAGTTATTCAAGAATATCTCTTTCTCCTATGTGCTTTCATCCCTAACCCTAACCCTTCCGAAAGTCGGAGAAGCTCAAGGATGGTACCGATCGATGCGCGCTACCCCATTTAGTGGGGGTAGAGCCTACTTGCAAGTCTCTCCGACCTTCACAAAAAAAGTTATTCAAGAATATCTCTTTCTCCTATGTGCTTTCATCCCTAACCCTAACCCTTCCGAAAGTCGGAGAAGCTCAAGGATGGTACCGATCGATGCGCGCAACCCCATTTAGTGGGGGTAGAGCCTACTTGCAAGTCTCTCCGACCTTCACAAAAAAAGTTATTCAAGAATATCTCCTCAGATTTGGGGGAATTTCGTCGGTCGACCTCTTCCGAAGGTCGTACAAGCTCGGGGATGGTACCAATCGATCCGCAGGACCCAAATTAGTCCAGATGCAACCACTTTCCAAGTCTCTCCGACCTTCACAAAAAAAGTTATTCAAGAATATCTCTTTCTCCTATGTGCTTTCATCCCTAACCCTAACCCTTCCGAAAGTCGGAGAAGCTCAAGGATGGTACCGATCGATGCGCGCTACCCCATTTAGTGGGGGTAGAGCCTACTTGCAAGTCTCTCCGACCTTCACAAAAAAAGTTATTCAAGAATATCTCTTTCTCCTATGTGCTTTCATCCCTAACCCTAACCCTAACCCTTCCGAAAGTCGGAGAAGCTCAAGGATGGTACCGATCGATGCGCGCTACCCCATTTAGTGGGGGTAGAGCCTACTTGCAAGTCTCTCCGACCTTCACAAAAAAAGTTATTCAAGAATATCTCTTTCTCCTATGTGCTTTCATCCCTAACCCTAACCCTAACCCTTCCGAAAGTCGGAGAAGCTCAAGGATGGAACCGATCGATGCGCGCTACCCCATTTAGTGGGGGTAGAGCCTACTTGCAAGTCTCTCCGACCTTCACAAAAAAAGTTATTCAAGAATATCTCCTCAGATTTGGGGGAATTTCGTCGGTCGACCTCTTCCGAAGGTCGTACAAGCTCGGGGATGGTACCAATCGATCCGCAGGACCCAAATTAGTCCAGATGCAACCACTTTCCAAGTCTCTCCGACCTTCACAAAAAAAGTTATTCAAGAATATCTCTTTCTCCTATGTGCTTTCATCCCTAACCCTAACCCTAACCCTTCCGAAAGTCGGAGAAGCTCAAGGATGGTACCGATCGATGCGCGCTACCCCATTTAGTGGGGGTAGAGCCTACTTGCAAGTCTCTCCGACCTTCACAAAAAAAGTTATTCAAGAATATCTCCTCAGATTTGGGGGAATTTCGTCGGTCGACCTCTTCCGAAGGTCGTACAAGCTCGGGGATGGTACCAATCGATCCGCAGGACCCAAATTAGTCCAGATGCAACCACTTTACAAGTCTCTCCGACCTTCACAAAAAAAGTTATTCAAGAATATCTCTTTCTCCTATGTGCTTTCATCCCTAACCCTAACCCTAACCCTTCCGAAAGTCGGAGAAGCTCAAGGATGGTACCGATCGATGCGCGCTACCCCATTTAGTGGGGGTAGAGCCTACTTGCAAGTCTCTCCGACCTTCACAAAAAAAGTTATTCAAGAATATCTCCTCAGATTTGGGGGAATTTCGTCGGTCGACCTATTCCGAAGGTCGTACAAGCTCGGGGATGGTACCAATCGATCCGCAGGACCCAAATTAGTCCAGATGCAACCACTTTCCAAGTCTCTCCGACCTTCACAAAAAAAGTTATTCAAGAATATCTCTTTCTCCTATGTGCTTTCATCCCTAACCCTAACCCTAACCCTTCCGAAAGTCGGAGAAGCTCAAGGATGGTACCGATCGATGCGCGCAACCCCATTTAGTGGGGGTAGAGCCTACTTGCAAGTCTCTCCGACCTTCACAAAAAAAGTTATTCAAGAATATCTCCTCAGATTTGGGGGAATTTCGTCGGTCGACCTCTTCCGAAGGTCGTACAAGCTCGGGGATGGTACCAATCGATCCGCAGGACCCAAATTAGTCCAGATGCAACCACTTTCCAAGTCTCTCCGACCTTCACAAAAAAAGTTATTCAAGAATATCTCTTTCTCCTATGTGCTTTCATCCCTAACCCTAACCCTTCCGAAAGTCGGAGAAGCTCAAGGATGGTACCGATCGATGCGCGCTACCCCATTTAGTGGGGGTAGAGCCTACTTGCAAGTCTCTCTGACCTTCACAAAAAAAGTTATTCAAGAATATCTCTTTCTCCTATGTGCTTTCATCCCTAACCCTAACCCTTCCGAAAGTCGGAGAAGCTCAAGGATGGTACCGATCGATGCGCGCAACCCCATTTAGTGGGGGTAGAGCCTACTTGCAAGTCTCTCCGACCTTCACAAAAAAAGTTATTCAAGAATATCTCCTCAGATTTGGGGGAATTTCGTCGGTCGACCTCTTCCGAAGGTCGTACAAGCTCGGGGATGGTACCAATCGATCTGCAGGACCCAAATTAGTCCAGATGCAACCACTTTCCAAGTCTCTCCGACCTTCACAAAAAAAGTTATTCAAGAATATCTCTTTCTCCTATGTGCTTTCATCCCTAACCCTAACCCTAACCCTTCCGAAAGTCGGAGAAGCTCAAGGATGGTACCGATCGATGCGCGCTACCCCATTTAGTGGGGGTAGAGCCTACTTGCAAGTCTCTCCGACCTTCACAAAAAAAGTTATTCAAGAATATCTCTTTCTCCTATGTGCTTTCATCCCTAACCCTAACCCTAACCCTTCCGAAAGTCGGAGAAGCTCAAGGATGGTACCGATCGATGCGCGCTACCCCATTTAGTGGGGGTAGAGCCTACTTGCAAGTCTCTCCGACCTTCACAAAAAAAGTTATTCAAGAATATCTCTTTCTCCTATGTGCTTTCATCCCTAACCCTAACCCTAACCCTTCCGAAAGTCGGAGAAGCTCAAGGATGGAACCGATCGATGCGCGCTACCCCATTTAGTGGGGGTAGAGCCTACTTGCAAGTCTCTCCGACCTTCACAAAAAAAGTTATTCAAGAATATCTCCTCAGATTTGGGGGAATTTCGTCGGTCGACCTCTTCCGAAGGTCGTACAAGCTCGGGGATGGTACCAATCGATCTGCAGGACCCAAATTAGTCCAGATGCAACCACTTTCCAAGTCTCTCCGACCTTCACAAAAAAAGTTATTCAAGAATATCTCTTTCTCCTATGTGCTTTCATCCCTAACCCTAACCCTAACCCTTCCGAAAGTCGGAGAAGCTCAAGGATGGTACCGATCGATGCGCGCTACCCCATTTAGTGGGGGTAGAGCCTACTTGCAAGTCTCTCCGACCTTCACAAAAAAAGTTATTCAAGAATATCTCTTTCACCTATGTGCTTTCATCCCTAACCCTAACCCTAACCCTTCCGAAAGTCGTAGAAGCTCAAGGATGGTACCGATCGATGCGCGCTACCCCATTTAGTGGGGGTAGAGCCTACTTGCAAGTCTCTCCGACCTTCACAAAAAAAGTTATTCAAGAATATCTCTTTCTCCTATGTGCTTTCATCCCTAACCCTAACCCTAACCCTTCCAAAAGTCGGAGAAGCTCAAGGATGGTACCGATCGATGCGCGTTACCCCATTTAGTGGGGGTAGAGCCTACTTGCATGTCTCTCCGACCTTCACAAAAAAAGTTATTCAAGAATATCTCCTCAGATTTGGGGGAATTTCGTCGGTCAACCTCTTCCGAAGGTCGTACAAGCTCGGGGATGGTACCAATCGATCTGCAGGACCCAAATTAGTCCAGATGCAACCACTTTCCAAGTCTCTCCGACCTTCACAAAAAAAGTTATTCAAGAATATCTCTTTCTCCTATGTGCTTTCATCCCTAACCCTAACCCTAACCCTTCCGAAAGTCGGAGAAGCTCAAGGATGGTACCGATCGATGCGCGCAACCCCATTTAGTGGGGGTAGAGCCTACTTGCAAGTCTCTCCGACCTTCACAAAAAAAGTTATTCAAGAATATCTCCTCAGATTTGGGGGAATTTCGTCGGTCGACCTCTTCCGAAGGTCGTACAAGCTCGGGGATGGTACCAATCGATCCGCAGGACCCAAATTAGTCCAGATGCAACCACTTTCCAAGTCTCTCCGACCTTCACAAAAAAAGTTATTCAAGAATATCTCTTTCTCCTATGTGCTTTCATCCCTAACCCTAACCCTAACCCTTCCGAAAGTCGGAGAAGCTCAAGGATGGTACTGATCGATGCGCGCTACCCCATTTAGTGGGGGTAGAGCCTACTTGCAAGTCTCTCCGACCTTCACAAAAAAAGTTATTCAAGAATATCTCTTTCTCCTATGTGCTTTCATCCCTAACCCTAACCCTAACCCTTCCGAAAGTCGGAGAAGCTCAAGGATGGTACCGATCGATGCGCGCTACCCCATTTAGTGGGGGTAGAGCCTACTTGCAAGTCTCTCCGACCTTCACAAAAAAAGTTATTCAAGAATATCTCTTTCTCCTATGTGCTTTCATCCCTAACCCTAACCCTTCCAAAAGTCGGAGAAGCTCAAGGATGGTACCGATCGATGCGCGCTACCCCATTTAGTGGGGGTAGAGCCTACTTGCATGTCTCTCCGACCTTCACAAAAAAAGTTATTCAAGAATATCTCCTCAGATTTGGGGGAATTTCGTCGGTCAACCTCTTCCGAAGGTCGTACAAGCTCGGGGATGGTACCAATCGATCTGCAGGACCCAAATTAGTCCAGATGCAACCACTTTCCAAGTCTCTCCGACCTTCACAAAAAAAGTTATTCAAGAATATCTCTTTCTCCTATGTGCTTTCATCCCTAACCCTAACCCTAACCCTTCCGAAAGTCGGAGAAGCTCAAGGATGGTACCGATCGATGCGCGCAACCCCATTTAGTGGGGGTAGAGCCTACTTGCAAGTCTCTCCGACCTTCACAAAAAAAGTTATTCAAGAATATCTCCTCAGATTTGGGGGAATTTCGTCGGTCGACCTCTTCCGAAGGTCGTACAAGCTCGGGGATGGTACCAATCGATCCGCAGGACCCAAATTAGTCCAGATGCAACCACTTTCCAAGTCTCTCCGACCTTCACAAAAAAAGTTATTCAAGAATATCTCTTTCTCCTATGTGCTTTCATCCCTAACCCTAACCCTAACCCTTCCGAAAGTCGGAGAAGCTCAAGGATGGTACTGATCGATGCGCGCTACCCCATTTAGTGGGGGTAGAGCCTACTTGCAAGTCTCTCCGACCTTCACAAAAAAAGTTATTCAAGAATATCTCTTTCTCCTATGTGCTTTCATCCCTAACCCTAACCCTAACCCTTCCGAAAGTCGGAGAAGCTCAAGGATGGTACCGATCGATGCGCGCTACCCCATTTAGTGGGGGTAGAGCCTACTTGCAAGTCTCTCCGACCTTCACAAAAAAAGTTATTCAAGAATATCTCTTTCTCCTATGTGCTTTCATCCCTAACCCTAACCCTAACCCTTCCGAAAGTCGTAGAAGCTCAAGGATGGTACCGATCGATGCGCGCTACCCCATTTAGTGGGGGTAGAGCCTACTTGCAAGTCTCTCCGACCTTCACAAAAAAAGTTATTCAAGAATATCTCTTTCTCCTATGTGCTTTCATCCCTAACCCTAACCCTAACCCTTCCAAAAGTCGGAGAAGCTCAAGGATGGTACTGATCGATGTGCGCTACCCCATTTAGTGGGGGTAGAGCCTACTTGCATGTCTCTCCGACCTTCACAAAAAAAGTTATTCAAGAATATCTCCTCAGATTTGGGGGAATTTCGTCGGTCGACCTCTTCCGAAGGTCGTACAAGCTCGGGGATGGCACCAATCGATCCGCAGGACCCAAATTAGTCCAGATGCAACCACTTTCCAAGTCTCTCCGACCTTCACAAAAAAAGTTATTCAAGAATATCTCTTTCTCCTATGTGCTTTCATCCCTAACCCTAACCCTAACCCTTCCGAAAGTCGGAGAAGCTCAAGGATGGTACCGATCGATGCGCGCAACCCCATTTAGTGGGGGTAGAGCCTACTTGCAAGTCTCTCCGACCTTCACAAAAAAAGTTATTCAAGAATATCTCCTCAGATTTGGGGGAATTTCGTCGGTCGACCTCTTCCGAAGGTCGTACAAGCTCGGGGATGGTACCAATCGATCCGCAGGACCCAAATTAGTCCAGATGCAACCATTTTCCAAGTCTCTCCGACCTTCACAAAAAAAGTTATTCAAGAATATCTCTTTCTCCTATGTGCTTTCATCCCTAACCCTAACCCTAACCCTTCCGAAAGTCGGAGAAGCTCAAGGATAGTACCGATCGATGCGCGCTACCCCATTTAGTGGGGGTAGAGCCTACTTGCAAGTCTCTCCGACCTTCACAAAAAAAGTTATTCAAGAATATCTCTTTCTCCTATGTGCTTTCATCCCTAACCCTAACCCTAACCCTTCCGAAAGTCGGAGAAGCTCAAGGATGGTACCGATCGATGCGCGCTACCCCATTTAGTGGGGGTAGAGCCTACTTGCAAGTCTCTCCGACCTTCACAAAAAAAGTTATTCAAGAATATCTCTTTCTCCTATGTGCTTTCATCCCTAACCCTAACCCTAACCCTTCCGAAAGTCGTAGAAGCTCAAGGATGGTACCGATCGATGCGCGCTACCCCATTTAGTGGGGGTAGAGCCTACTTGCAAGTCTCTCCGACCTTCACAAAAAAAGTTATTCAAGAATATCTCTTTCTCCTATGTGCTTTCATCCCTAACCCTAACCCTAACCCTTCCAAAAGTCGGAGAAGCTCAAGGATGGTACCGATCGATGTGCGCTACCCCATTTAGTGGGGGTAGAGCCTACTTGCATGTCTCTCCGACCTTCACAAAAAAAGTTATTCAAGAATATCTCCTCAGATTTGGGGGAATTTCGTCGGTCGACCTCTTCCGAAGGTCGTACAAGCTCAAGGATGGTACCAATCGATCCGCAGGACCCAAATTAGTCCAGATGCAACCATTTTCCAAGTCTCTCCGACCTTCACAAAAAAAGTTATTCAAGAATATCTCTTTCTCCTATGTGCTTTCATCCCTAACCCTAACCCTAACCCTTCCGAAAGTCGGAGAAGCTCAAGGATGGTACCGATCGATGCGCGCTACCCCATTTAGTGGGGGTAGAGCCTACTTGCAAGTCTCTCCGACCTTCACAAAAAAAGTTATTCAAGAATATCTCTTTCTCCTATGTGCTTTCATCCCTAACCCTAACCCTAACCCTTCCGAAAGTCGGAGAAGCTCAAGGATGGTACCGATCGATGCGCGCTACCCCATTTAGTGGGGGTAGAGCCTACTTGCAAGTCTCTCCGACCTTCACAAAAAAAGTTATTCAAGAATATCTCTTTCTCCTATGTGCTTTCATCCCTAACCCTAACCCTAACCCTTCCGAAAGTCGGAGAAGCTCAAGGATGGTACCGATCGATGCGCGCTACCCCATTTAGTGGGGGTAGAGCCTACTTGCAAGTCTCTCCGACCTTCACAAAAAAAGTTATTCAAGAATATCTCTTTCTCCTATGTGCTTTCATCCCTAACCCTAACCCTAACCCTTCCAAAAGTCGGAGAAGCTCAAGGATGGTACCGATCGATGCGCGCTACCCCATTTAGTGGGGGTAGAGCCTACTTGCATGTCTCTCCGACCTTCACAAAAAAAGTTATTCAAGAATATCTCCTCAGATTTGGGGGAATTTCGTCGGTCGACCTCTTCCGAAGGTCGTACAAGCTCGGGGATGGTACCAATCGATCCGCAGGACCCAAATTAGTCCAGATGCAACCACTTTCCAAGTCTCTCCGACCTTCACAAAAAAAGTTATTCAAGAATATCTCTTTCTCCTATGTGCTTTCATCCCTAACCCTAACCCTAACCCTTCCGAAAGTCGGAGAAGCTCAAGGATGGTACCGATCGATGCGCGCAACCCCATTTAGTGGGGGTAGAGCCTACTTGCAAGTCTCTCCGACCTTCACAAAAAAAGTTATTCAAGAATATCTCTTTCTCCTATGTGCTTTCATCCCTAACCCTAACCCTAACCCTTCCGAAAGTCGGAGAAGCTCAAGGATGGTACCGATCGATGCGCGCTACCCCATTTAGTGGGGGTAGAGCCTACTTGCAAGTCTCTCCGACCTTCACAAAAAAAGTTATTCAAGAATATCTCTTTCTCCTATGTGCTTTCATCCCTAACCCTAACCCTAACCCTTCCGAAAGTCGGAGAAGCTCAAGGATGGTACCGATCGATGCGCGCTACCCCATTTAGTGGGGGTAGAGCCTACTTGCAAGTCTCTCCGACCTTCACAAAAAAAGTTATTCAAGAATATCTCTTTCTCCTATGTGCTTTCATCCCTAACCCTAACCCTAACCCTTCCAAAAGTCGGAGAAGCTCAAGGATGGTACCGATCGATGCGCGCTACCCCATTTAGTGGGGGTAGAGCCTACTTGCATGTCTCTCCGACCTTCACAAAAAAAGTTATTCAAGAATATCTCCTCAGATTTGGGGGAATTTCGTCGTTCGACCTCTTCCGAAGGTCGTACAAGCTCGGCGATGGTACCAATCGATCCGCAGGACCCAAATTAGTCCAGATGCAACCACTTTCCAAGTCTCTCCGACCTTCACAAAAAAAGTTATTCAAGAATATCTCTTTCTCCTATGTGCTTTCATCCCTAACCCTAACCCTAACCCTTCCGAAAGTCGGAGAAGCTCAAGGATGGTACCGATCGATGCGCGCAACCCCATTTAGTGGGGGTAGAGCCTACTTGCAAGTCTCTCCGACCTTCACAAAAAAAGTTATTCAAGAATATCTCCTCAGATTTGGGGGAATTTCGTCGGTCGACCTCTTCCGAAGGTCGTACAAGCTCGGGGATGGTACCAATCGATCCGCAGGACCCAAATTAGTCCAGATGCAACCACTTTCCAAGTCTCTCCGACCTTCACAAAAAAAGTTATTCAAGAATATCTCTTTCTCCTATGTGCTTTCATCCCTAACCCTAACCCTTTCGAAAGTCGGAGAAGCTCAAGGATGGTACCGATCGATGCGCGCTACCCCATTTAGTGGGGGTAGAGCCTACTTGCAAGTCTCTCCGACCTTCACAAAAAAAGTTATTCAAGAATATCTCTTTCTCCTATGTGCTTTCATCCCTAACCCTAACCCTAACCCTTCCGAAAGTCGGAGAAGCTCAAGGATGGTACCGATCGATGCGCGCTACCCCATTTAGTGGGGGTAGAGCCTACTTGCAAGTCTCTCCGACCTTCACAAAAAAAGTTATTCAAGAATATCTCTTTCTCCTATGTGCTTTCATCCCTAACCCTAACCCTAACCCTTCCGAAAGTCGGAGAAGCTCAAGAATGGTACCGATCGATGCGCGCAACCCCATTTAGTGGGGGTAGAGCCTACTTGCAAGTCTCTCCGACCTTCACAAAAAAAGTTATTCAAGAATATCTCCTCAGATTTGGGGGAATTTCGTCGGTCGACCTCTTCCGAAGGTCGTACAAGCTCGGGGATGGTACCAATCGATCCGCAGGACCCAAATTAGTCCAGATGCAACCACTTTCCAAGTCTCTCCGACCTTCACAAAAAAAGTTATTCAAGAATATCTCTTTCTCCTATGTGCTTTCATCCCTAACCCTAACCCTAACCCTTCCGAAAGTCGGAGAAGCTCAAGGATGGTACCGATCGATGCGCGCTACCCCATTTAGTGGGGGTAGAGCCTACTTGCAAGTCTCTCCGACCTTCACAAAAAAAGTTATTCAAGAATATCTCTTTCTCCTATGTGCTTTCATCCCTAACCCTAACCCTAACCCTTCCGAAAGTCGGAGAAACTCAAGGATGGTACCGATCGATGCGCGCTACCCCATTTAGTGGGGGTAGAGCCTACTTGCAAGTCTCTCCGACCTTCACAAAAAAAGTTATTCAAGAATATCTCTTTCTCCTATGTGCTTTCATCCCTAACCCTAACCCTAACCCTTCCGAAAGTCGGAGAAGCTCAAGGATGGTACCGATCGATGCGCGCTACCCCATTTAGTGGGGGTAGAGCCTACTTGCAAGTCTCTCCGACCTTCACAAAAAAAGTTATTCAAGAATATCTCTTTCTCCTATGTGCTTTCATCCCTAACCCTAACCCTAACCCTTCCGAAAGTCGGAGAAGCTCAAGGATGGTACCGATCGATGCGCGCTACCCCATTTAGTGGGGGTAGAGCCTACTTGCAAGTCTCTCCGACCTTCACAAAAAAAGTTATTCAAGAATATCTCTTTCTCCTATGTGCTTTCATCCCTAACCCTAACCCTAACCCTTCCGAAAGTCGGAGAAGCTCAAGGATGGAACCGATCGATGCGCGCTACCCCATTTAGTGGGGGTAGAGCCTACTTGCAAGTCTCTCCGACCTTCACAAAAAAAGTTATTCAAGAATATCTCCTCAGATTTGGGGGAATTTCGTCGGTCGACCTCTTCCGAAGGTCGTACAAGCTCGGGGATGGTACCAATCGATCCGCAGGACCCAAAATAGTCCAGATGCAACCACTTTCCAAGTCTCTCCGACCTTCACAAAAAAAGTTATTCAAGAATATCTCTTTCTCCTATGTGCTTTCATCCCTAACCCTAACCCTAACCCTTCCGAAAGTCGGAGAAGCTCAAGGATGGTACCGATCGATGCGCGCTACCCCATTTAGTGGGGGTAGAGCCTACTTGCAAGTCTCTCCGACCTTCACAAAAAAAGTTATTCAAGAATATCTCCTCAGATTTGGGGGAATTTCGTCGGTCGACCTCTTCCGAAGGTCGTACAAGCTCGGGGATGGTACCAATCGATCTGCAGGACCCAAATTAGTCCAGATGCAACCACTTTCCAAGTCTCTCCGACCTTCACAAAAAAAGTTATTCAAGAATATCTCTTTCTCCTATGTGCTTTCATCCCTAACCCTAACCCTAACCCTTCCGAAAGTCGGAGAAGCTCAAGGATGGTACCGATCGATGCGCGCAACCCCATTTAGTGGGGGTAGAGCCTACTTGCAAGTCTCTCCGACCTTCACAAAAAAAGTTATTCAAGAATATCTCCTCAGATTTGGGGGAATTTCGTCGGTCGACCTCTTCCGAAGGTCGTACAAGCTCGGGGATGGTACCAATCGATCCGCAGGACCCAAATTAGTCCAGATGCAACCACTTTACAAGTCTCTCCGACCTTCACAAAAAAAGTTATTCAAGAATATCTCTTTCTCCTATGTGCTTTCATCCCTAACCCTAACCCTTCCGAAAGTCGGAGAAGCTCAAGGATGGTACCGATCGATGCGCGCTACCCCATTTAGTGGGGGTAGAGCCTACTTGCAAGTCTCTCCGACCTTCACAAAAAAAGTTATTCAAGAATATCTCTTTCTCCTATGTGCTTTCATCCCTAACCCTAACCCTAACCCTTCCGAAAGTCGGAGAAGCTCAAGGATGGTACCGATCGATGCGCGCAACCCCATTTAGTGGGGGTAGAGCCTACTTGCATGTCTCTCCGACCTTCACAAAAAAAGTTATTCAAGAATATCTCCTCAGATTTGGGGGAATTTCGTCGGTCGACCTCTTCCGAAGGTCGTACAAGCTCGGGGATGGTACCAATCGATCCGCAGGACCCAAATTAGTCCAGATGCAACCACTTTCCAAGTCTCTCCGACCTTCACAAAAAAAGTTATTCAAGAATATCTCTTTCTCCTATGTGCTTTCATCCCTAACCCTAACCCTAACCCTTCCGAAAGTCGGAGAAGCTCAAGGATGGTACCGATCGATGCGCGCAACCCCATTTAGTGGGGGTAGAGCCTACTTGCAAGTCTCTCCGACCTTCACAAAAAAAGTTATTCAAGAATATCTCCTCAGATTTGGGGGAATTTCGTCGGTCGACCTCTTCCGAAGGTCGTACAAGCTCGGGGATGGTACCAATCGATCCGCAGGACCCAAATTAGTCCAGATGCAACCACTTTCCAAGTCTCTCCGACCTTCACAAAAAAAGTTATTCAAGAATATCTCTTTCTCCTATGTGCTTTCATCCCTAACCCTAACCCTTTCGAAAGTCGGAGAAGCTCAAGGATGGTACCGATCGATGCGCGCTACCCCATTTAGTGGGGGTAGAGCCTACTTGCAAGTCTCTCCGACCTTCACAAAAAAAGTTATTCAAGAATATCTCTTTCTCCTATGTGCTTTCATCCCTAACCCTAACCCTAACCCTTCCGAAAGTCGGAGAAGCTCAAGGATGGTACCGATCGATGCGCGCTACCCCATTTAGTGGGGGTAGAGCCTACTTGCAAGTCTCTCCGACCTTCACAAAAAAAGTTATTCAAGAATATCTCTTTCTCCTATGTGCTTTCATCCCTAACCCTAACCCTAACCCTTCCGAAAGTCGGAGAAGCTCAAGGATGGTACCGATCGATGCGCGCAACCCCATTTAGTGGGGGTAGAGCCTACTTGCAAGTCTCTCCGACCTTCACAAAAAAAGTTATTCAAGAATATCTCCTCAGATTTGGGGGAATTTCGTCGGTCGACCTCTTCCGAAGGTCGTACAAGCTCGGGGATGGTACCAATCGATCCGCAGGACCCAAATTAGTCCAGATGCAACCACTTTCCAAGTCTCTCCGACCTTCACAAAAAAAGTTATTCAAGAATATCTCTTTCTCCTATGTGCTTTCATCCCTAACCCTAACCCTTTCGAAAGTCGGAGAAGCTCAAGGATGGTACCGATCGATGCGCGCTACCCCATTTAGTGGGGGTAGAGCCTACTTGCAAGTCTCTCCGACCTTCACAAAAAAAGTTATTCAAGAATATCTCTTTCTCCTATGTGCTTTCATCCCTAACCCTAACCCTAACCCTTCCGAAAGTCGGAGAAGCTCAAGGATGGTACCGATCGATGCGCGCTACCCCATTTAGTGGGGGTAGAGCCTACTTGCAAGTCTCTCCGACCTTCACAAAAAAAGTTATTCAAGAATATCTCTTTCTCCTATGTGCTTTCATCCCTAACCCTAACCCTAACCCTTCCGAAAGTCGGAGAAGCTCAAGGATGGTACCGATCGATGCGCGCAACCCCATTTAGTGGGGGTAGAGCCTACTTGCAAGTCTCTCCGACCTTCACAAAAAAAGTTATTCAAGAATATCTCCTCAGATTTGGGGGAATTTCGTCGGTCGACCTCTTCCGAAGGTCGTACAAGCTCGGGGATGGTACCAATCGATCCGCAGGACCCAAATTAGTCCAGATGCAACCACTTTCCAAGTCTCTCCGACCTTCACAAAAAAAGTTATTCAAGAATATCTCTTTCTCCTATGTGCTTTCATCCCTAACCCTAACCCTAACCCTTCCGAAAGTCGGAGAAGCTCAAGGATGGTACCGATCGATGCGCGCTACCCCATTTAGTGGGGGTAGAGCCTACTTGCAAGTCTCTCCGACCTTCACAAAAAAAGTTATTCAAGAATATCTCTTTCTCCTATGTGCTTTCATCCCTAACCCTAACCCTAACCCTTCCGAAAGTCGGAGAAACTCAAGGATGGTACCGATCGATGCGCGCTACCCCATTTAGTGGGGGTAGAGCCTACTTGCAAGTCTCTCCGACCTTCACAAAAAAAGTTATTCAAGAATATCTCTTTCTCCTATGTGCTTTCATCCCTAACCCTAACCCTAACCCTTCCGAAAGTCGGAGAAGCTCAAGGATGGTACCGATCGATGCGCGCTACCCCATTTAGTGGGGGTAGAGCCTACTTGCAAGTCTCTCCGACCTTCACAAAAAAAGTTATTCAAGAATATCTCTTTCTCCTATGTGCTTTCATCCCTAACCCTAACCCTAACCCTTCCGAAAGTCGGAGAAGCTCAAGGATGGTACCGATCGATGCGCGCTACCCCATTTAGTGGGGGTAGAGCCTACTTGCAAGTCTCTCCGACCTTCACAAAAAAAGTTATTCAAGAATATCTCTTTCTCCTATGTGCTTTCATCCCTAACCCTAACCCTAACCCTTCCGAAAGTCGGAGAAGCTCAAGGATGGTACCGATCGATGCGCGCTACCCCATTTAGTGGGGGTAGAGCCTACTTGCAAGTCTCTCCGACCTTCACAAAAAAAGTTATTCAAGAATATCTCTTTCTCCTATGTGCTTTCATCCCTAACCCTAACCCTAACCCTTCCGAAAGTCGGAGAAGCTCAAGGATGGAACCGATCGATGCGCGCTACCCCATTTAGTGGGGGTAGAGCCTACTTGCAAGTCTCTCCGACCTTCACAAAAAAAGTTATTCAAGAATATCTCCTCAGATTTGGGGGAATTTCGTCGGTCGACCTCTTCCGAAGGTCGTACAAGCTCGGGGATGGTACCAATCGATCCGCAGGACCCAAATTAGTCCAGATGCAACCACTTTCCAAGTCTCTCCGACCTTCACAAAAAAAGTTATTCAAGAATATCTCTTTCTCCTATGTGCTTTCATCCCTAACCCTAACCCTAACCCTTCCGAAAGTCGGAGAAGCTCAAGGATGGTACCGATCGATGCGCGCTACCCCATTTAGTGGGGGTAGAGCCTACTTGCAAGTCTCTCCGACCTTCACAAAAAAAGTTATTCAAGAATATCTCCTCAGATTTGGGGGAATTTCGTCGGTCGACCTCTTCCGAAGGTCGTACAAGCTCGGGGATGGTACCAATCGATCCGCAGGACCCAAATTAGTCCAGATGCAACCACTTTCCAAGTCTCTCCGACCTTCACAAAAAAAGTTATTCAAGAATATCTCTTTCTCCTATGTGCTTTCATCCCTAACCCTAACCCTTCCGAAAGTCGGAGAAGCTCAAGGATGGTACCGATCGATGCGCGCAACCCCATTTAGTGGGGGTAGAGCCTACTTGCAAGTCTCTCCGACCTTCACAAAAAAAGTTATTCAAGAATATCTCCTCAGATTTGGGGGAATTTCGTCGGTCGACCTCTTCCGAAGGTCGTACAAGCTCGGGGATGGTACCAATCGATCCGCAGGACCCAAATTAGTCCAGATGCAACCACTTTACAAGTCTCTCCGACCTTCACAAAAAAAGTTATTCAAGAATATCTCTTTCTCCTATGTGCTTTCATCCCTAACCCTAACCCTTCCGAAAGTCGGAGAAGCTCAAGGATGGTACCGATCGATGCGCGCTACCCCATTTAGTGGGGGTAGAGCCTACTTGCAAGTCTCTCCGACCTTCACAAAAAAAGTTATTCAAGAATATCTCTTTCTCCTATGTGCTTTCATCCCTAACCCTAACCCTAACCCTTCCGAAAGTCGGAGAAGCTCAAGGATGGTACCGATCGATGCGCGCAACCCCATTTAGTGGGGGTAGAGCCTACTTGCAAGTCTCTCCGACCTTCACAAAAAAAGTTATTCAAGAATATCTCCTCAGATTTGGGGGAATTTCGTCGGTCGACCTCTTCCGAAGGTCGTACAAGCTCGGGGATGGTACCAATCGATCCGCAGGACCCAAATTAGTCCAGATGCAACCACTTTCCAAGTCTCTCCGACCTTCACAAAAAAAGTTATTCAAGAATATCTCTTTCTCCTATGTGCTTTCATCCCTAACCCTAACCCTAACCCTTCCGAAAGTCGGAGAAGCTCAGGGATGGTACCGATCGATGCGCGCTACCCCATTTAGTGGGGGTAGAGCCTACTTGCAAGTCTCTCCGACCTTCACAAAAAAAGTTATTCAAGAATATCTCTTTCTCCTATGTGCTTTCATCCCTAACCCTAACCCTTCCGAAAGTCGGAGAAGCTCAAGGATGGTACCGATCGATGTGCGCTACCCCATTTAGTGGGGGTAGAGCCTACTTGCAAGTCTCTCCGACCTTCACAAAAAAGGTTATTCAAGAATATCTCTTTCTCCTATGTGCTTTCATCCCTAACCCTAACCCTAACCCTTCCGAAAGTCGGGGAAGCTCAAGGATGGTACCGATCGATGCGCGCTACCCCATTTAGTGGGGGTAGAGCCTACTTGCAAGTCTCTCCGACCTTCACAAAAAAAGTTATTCAAGAATATCTCCTCAGATTTGGGGGAATTTCGTCGGTCGACCTCTTCCGAAGGTCGTACAAGCTCGGGGATGGTACCAATCGATCCGCAGGACCCAAATTAGTCCAGATGCAACCACTTTCCAAGTCTCTCCGACCTTCACAAAAAAAGTTATTCAAGAATATCTCTTTCTCCTATGTGCTTTCATCCCTAACCCTAACCCTAACCCTTCCGAAAGTCGGAGAAGCTCAAGGATGGTACCGATCGATGCGCGCAACCCCATTTAGTGGGGGTAGAGCCTACTTGCAAGTCTCTCCGACCTTCACAAAAAAAGTTATTCAAGAATATCTCCTCAGATTTGGGGGAATTTCGTCGGTCGACCTCTTCCGAAGGTCGTACAAGCTCGGGGATGGTACCAATCGATCCGCAGGACCCAAATTAGTCCAGATGCAACCACTTTCCAAGTCTCTCCGACCTTCACAAAAAAAGTTATTCAAGAATATCTCTTTCTCCTATGTGCTTTCATCCCTAACCCTAACCCTAACCCTTCCGAAAGTCGGAGAAGCTCAAGGATGGTACCGATCGATGCGCGCTACCCCATTTAGTGGGGGTAGAGCCTACTTGCAAGTCTCTCCGACCTTCACAAAAAAAGTTATTCAAGAATATCTCTTTCTCCTATGTGCTTTCATCCCTAACCCTAACCCTAACCCTTCCGAAAGTCGGAGAAGCTCAAGGATGGTACCGATCGATGCGCGCTACCCCATTTAGTGGGGGTAGAGCCTACTTGCAAGTCTCTCCGACCTTCACAAAAAAAGTTATTCAAGAATATCTCTTTCTCCTATGTGCTTTCATCCCTAACCCTAACCCTAACCCTTCCGAAAGTCGGAGAAGCTCAAGGATGGTACCGATCGATGTGCGCTACCCCATTTAGTGGGGGTAGAGCCTACTTGCAAGTCTCTCCGACCTTCACAAAAAAGGTTATTCAAGAATATCTCTTTCTCCTATGTGCTTTCATCCCTAACCCTAACCCTAACCCTTCCGAAAGTCGGAGAAGCTCAAGGATGGTACCGATCGATGCGCGCTACCCCATTTAGTGGGGGTAGAGCCTACTTGCAAGTCTCTCCGACCTTCACAAAAAAAGTTATTCAAGAATATCTCCTCAGATTTGGGGGAATTTCGTCGGTCGACCTCTTCCGAAGGTCGTACAAGCTCGGGGATGGTACCAATCGATCCGCAGGACCCAAATTAGTCCAGATGCAACCACTTTCCAAGTCTCTCCGACCTTCACAAAAAAAGTTATTCAAGAATATCTCTTTCTCCTATGTGCTTTCATCCCTAACCCTAACCCTAACCCTTCCGAAAGTCGGAGAAGCTCAAGGATGGTACCGATCGATGCGCGCAACCCCATTTAGTGGGGGTAGAGCCTACTTGCAAGTCTCTCCGACCTTCACAAAAAAAGTTATTCAAGAATATCTCCTCAGATTTGGGGGAATTTCGTCGGTCGACCTCTTCCGAAGGTCGTACAAGCTCGGGGATGGTACCAATCGATCCGCAGGACCCAAATTAGTCCAGATGCAACCACTTTCCAAGTCTCTCCGACCTTCACAAAAAAAGTTATTCAAGAATATCTCTTTCTCCTATGTGCTTTCATCCCTAACCCTAACCCTAACCCTTCCGAAAGTCGGAGAAGCTCAAGGATGGTACCGATCGATGCGCGCAACCCCATTTAGTGGGGGTAGAGCCTACTTGCAAGTCTCTCCGACCTTCACAAAAAAAGTTATTCAAGAATATCTCTTTCTCCTATGTGCTTTCATCCCTAACCCTAACCCTAACCCTTCCGAAAGTCGGAGAAGCTCAAGGATGGTACCGATCGATGCGCGCTACCCCATTTAGTGGGGGTAGAGCCTACTTGCAAGTCTCTCCGACCTTCACAAAAAACGTTATTCAAGAATATCTCTTTTTCCTATGTGCTTTCATCCCTAACCCTAACCCTAACCCTTCCGAAAGTCGGAGAAGCTCAAGGATGGAACCGATCGATGCGCGCTACCCCATTTAGTGGGGGTAGAGCCTACTTGCAAGTCTCTCCGACCTTCACAAAAAAAGTTATTCAAGAATATCTCCTCAGATTTGGGGGAATTTCGTCGGTCGACCTCTTCCGAAGGTCGTACAAGCTCGGGGATGGTACCAATCGATCCGCAGGACCCAAATTAGTCCAGATGCAACCACTTTCCAAGTCTCTCCGACCTTCACAAAAAAAGTTATTCAAGAATATCTCTTTCTCCTATGTGCTTTCATCCCTAACCCTAACCCTAACCCTTCCGAAAGTCGGAGAAGCTCAAGGATGGTACCGATCGATGCGCGCTACCCCATTTAGTGGGGGTAGAGCCTACTTGCAAGTCTCTCCGACCTTCACAAAAAAAGTTATTCAAGAATATCTCCTCAGATTTGGGGGAATTTCGTCGGTCGACCTCTTCCGAAGGTCGTACAAGCTCGGGGATGGTACCAATCGATCCGCAGGACCCAAATTAGTCCAGATGCAACCACTTTCCAAGTCTCTCCGACCTTCACAAAAAAAGTTATTCAAGAATATTTCTTTCTCCTATGTGCTTTCATCCCTAACCCTAACCCTAACCCTTCCGAAAGTCGGAGAAGCTCAAGGATGGTACCGATCGATGCGCGCAACCCCATTTAGTGGGGGTAGAGCCTACTTGCAAGTCTCTCCGACCTTCACAAAAAAAGTTATTCAAGAATATCTCCTCAGATTTGGGGGAATTTCGTCGTTCGACCTCTTCCGAAGGTCGTACAAGCTCGGGGATGGTACCAATCGATCCGCAGGACCCAAATTAGTCCAGATGCAACCACTTTACAAGTCTCTCCGACCTTCACAAAAAAAGTTATTCAAGAATATCTCTTTCTCCTATGTGCTTTCATCCCTAACCCTAACCCTTCCGAAAGTCGGAGAAGCTCAAGGATGGTACCGATCGATGCGCGCTACCCCATTTAGTGGGGGTAAAGCCTACTTGCAAGTCTCTCCGACCTTCACAAAAAAAGTTATTCAAGAATATCTCTTTCTCCTATGTGCTTTCATCCCTAACCCTAACCCTAACCCTAACCCTTCCGAAAGTCGGAGAAGCTCAAGGATGGTACCGATCGATGTGCGCAACCCCATTTAGTGGGGGTAGAGCCTACTTGCAAGTCTCTCCGACCTTCACAAAAAAAGTTATTCAAGAATATCTCCTCAGATTTGGGGGAATTTCGTCGGTCGACCTCTTCCGAAGGTCGTACAAGCTCGGGGATGGTACCAATCGATCCGCAGGACCCAAATTAGTCCAGATGCAACCACTTTCCAAGTCTCTCCGACCTTCACAAAAAAAGTTATTCAAGAATATCTCTTTCTCCTATGTGCTTTCATCCCTAACCCTAACCCTAACCCTTCCGAAAGTCGGAGAAGCTCAAGGATGGTACCGATCGATGCGCGCTACCCCATTTAGTGGGGGTAGAGCCTACTTGCAAGTCTCTCCGACCTTCACAAAAAAAGTTATTCAAGAATATCTCTTTCTCCTATGTGCTTTCATCCCTAACCCTAACCCTAACCCTTCCGAAAGTCGGAGAAGCTCAAGGATGGTACCGATCGATGCGCGCTACCCCATTTAGTGGGGGTAGAGCCTACTTGCAAGTCTCTCCGACCTTCACAAAAAAAGTTATTCAAGAATATCTCTTTCTCCTATGTGCTTTCATCCCTAACCCTAACCCTAACCCTTCCGAAAGTCGGAGAAGCTCAAGGATGGTACCGATCGATGCGCGCTACCCCATTTAGTGGGGGTAGAGCCTACTTGCAAGTCTCTCCGACCTTCACAAAAAAAGTTATTCAAGAATATCTCTTTCTCCTATGTGCTTTCATCCCTAACCCTAACCCTAACCCTTCCGAAAGTCGGAGAAGCTCAAGGATGGAACCGATCGATGCGCGCTACCCCATTTAGTGGGGGTAGAGCCTACTTGCAAGTCTCTCCGACCTTCACAAAAAAAGTTATTCAAGAATATCTCCTCAGATTTGGGGGAATTTCGTCGGTCGACCTCTTCCGAAGGTCGTACAAGCTCGGGGATGGTACCAATCGATCCGCAGGACCCAAATTAGTCCAGATGCAACCACTTTCCAAGTCTCTCCGACCTTCACAAAAAAAGTTATTCAAGAATATCTCTTTCTCCTATGTGCTTTCATCCCTAACCCTAACCCTAACCCTTCCGAAAGTCGGAGAAGCTCAAGGATGGTACCGATCGATGCGCGCTACCCCATTTAGTGGGGGTAGAGCCTACTTGCAAGTCTCTCCGACCTTCACAAAAAACGTTATTCAAGAATATCTCTTTTTCCTATGTGCTTTCATCCCTAACCCTAACCCTAACCCTTCCGAAAGTCGGAGAAGCTCAAGGATGGAACCGATCGATGCGCGCTACCCCATTTAGTGGGGGTAGAGCCTACTTGCAAGTCTCTCCGACCTTCACAAAAAAAGTTATTCAAGAATATCTCTTTCTCCTATGTGCTTTCATCCCTAACCCTAACCCTAACCCTTCCGAAAGTCGGAGAAGCTCAAGGATGGTACCGATCGATGCGCGCTACCCCATTTAGTGGGGGTAGAGCCTACTTGCAAGTCTCTCCGACCTTCACAAAAAAAGTTATTCAAGAATATCTCTTTCTCCTATGTGCTTTCATCCCTAACCCTAACCCTAACCCTTCCGAAAGTCGGAGAAGCTCAAGGATGGTACCGATCGATGCGCGCTACCCCATTTAGTGGGGGTAGAGCCTACTTGCAAGTCTCTCCGACCTTCACAAAAA
The DNA here is from genome assembly GCF_963576545.1 of Limanda limanda. Lineage (NCBI taxonomy): Eukaryota > Metazoa > Chordata > Actinopteri > Pleuronectiformes > Pleuronectidae > Limanda > Limanda limanda. The sequence goes on from NW_026870525.1 coordinate 1,368,804, forward strand.
AAGTTATTCAAGAATATCTCTTTCTCCTATGTGCTTTCATCCCTAACCCTAACCCTAACCCTTCCGAAAGTCGGAGAAGCTCAAGGATGGAACCGATCGATGCGCGCTACCCCATTTAGTGGGGGTAGAGCCTACTTGCAAGTCTCTCCGACCTTCACAAAAAAAGTTATTCAAGAATATCTCCTCAGATTTGGGGGAATTTCGTCGGTCGACCTCTTCCGAAGGTCGTACAAGCTCGGGGATGGTACCAATCGATCCGCAGGACCCAAATTAGTCCAGATGCAACCACTTTCCAAGTCTCTCCGACCTTCACAAAAAAAGTTATTCAAGAATATCTCTTTCTCCTATGTGCTTTCATCCCTAACCCTAACCCTAACCCTTCCGAAAGTCGGAGAAGCTCAAGGATGGTACCGATCGATGCGCGCTACCCCATTTAGTGGGGGTAGAGCCTACTTGCAAGTCTCTCCGACCTTCACAAAAAACGTTATTCAAGAATATCTCTTTTTCCTATGTGCTTTCATCCCTAACCCTAACCCTAACCCTTCCGAAAGTCGGAGAAGCTCAAGGATGGAACCGATCGATGCGCGCTACCCCATTTAGTGGGGGTAGAGCCTACTTGCAAGTCTCTCCGACCTTCACAAAAAAAGTTATTCAAGAATATCTCCTCAGATTTGGGGGAATTTCGTCGGTCGACCTCTTCCGAAGGTCGTACAAGCTCGGGGATGGTACCAATCGATCCGCAGGACCCAAATTAGTCCAGATGCAACCACTTTCCAAGTCTCTCCGACCTTCACAAAAAAAGTTATTCAAGAATATCTCTTTCTCCTATGTGCTTTCATCCCTAACCCTAACCCTAACCCTTCCGAAAGTCGGAGAAGCTCAAGGATGGTACCGATCGATGCGCGCAACCCCATTTAGTGGGGGTAGAGCCTACTTGCAAGTCTCTCCGACCTTCACAAAAAAAGTTATTCAAGAATATCTCCTCAGATTTGGGGGAATTTCGTCGGTCGACCTCTTCCGAAGGTCGTACAAGCTCGGGGATGGTACCAATCGATCCGCAGGACCCAAATTAGTCCAGATGCAACCACTTTCCAAGTCTCTCCGACCTTCACAAAAAAAGTTATTCAAGAATATCTCTTTCTCCTATGTGCTTTCATCCCTAACCCTAACCCTAACCCTTCCGAAAGTCGGAGAAGCTCAAGGATGGTACCGATCGATGCGCGCTACCCCATTTAGTGGGGGTAGAGCCTACTTGCAAGTCTCTCCGACCTTCACAAAAAAAGTTATTCAAGAATATCTCTTTCTCCTATGTGCTTTCATCCCTAACCCTAACCCTAACCCTTCCGAAAGTCGGAGAAGCTCAAGGATGGTACCGATCGATGCGCGCTACCCCATTTAGTGGGGGTAGAGCCTACTTGCAAGTCTCTCCGACCTTCACAAAAAACGTTATTCAAGAATATCTCTTTTTCCTATGTGCTTTCATCCCTAACCCTAACCCTAACCCTTCCGAAAGTCGGAGAAGCTCAAGGATGGAACCGATCGATGCGCGCTACCCCATTTAGTGGGGGTAGAGCCTACTTGCAAGTCTCTCCGACCTTCACAAAAAAAGTTATTCAAGAATATCTCCTCAGATTTGGGGGAATTTCGTCGGTCGACCTCTTCCGAAGGTCGTACAAGCTCGGGGATGGTACCAATCGATCCGCAGGACCCAAATTAGTCCAGATGCAACCACTTTCCAAGTCTCTCCGACCTTCACAAAAAAAGTTATTCAAGAATATCTCTTTCTCCTATGTGCTTTCATCCCTAACCCTAACCCTAACCCTTCCGAAAGTCGGAGAAGCTCAAGGATAGTACCGATCGATGCGCGCTACCCCATTTAGTGGGGGTAGAGCCTACTTGCAAGTCTCTCCGACCTTCACAAAAAAAGTTATTCAAGAATATCTCCTCAGATTTGGGGGAATTTCGTCGGTCGACCTCTTCCGAAGGTCGTACAAGCTCGGGGATGGTACCAATCGATCCGCAGGACCCAAATTAGTCCAGATGCAACTACTTTCCAAGTCTCTCCGACCTTCACAAAAAAAGTTATTCAAGAATATCTCTTTCTCCTATGTGCTTTCATCCCTAACCCTAACCCTAACCCTTCCGAAAGTCGGAGAAGCTCAAGGATGGTACCGATCGATGCGCGCAACCCCATTTAGTGGGGGTAGAGCCTACTTGCAAGTCTCTCCGACCTTCACAAAAAAAGTTATTCAAGAATATCTCCTCAGATTTGGGGGAATTTCGTCGTTCGACCTCTTCCGAAGGTCGTACAAGCTCGGGGATGGTACCAATCGATCTGCAGGACCCAAATTAGTCCAGATGCAACCACTTTACAAGTCTCTCCGACCTTCACAAAAAAAGTTATTCAAGAATATCTCTTTCTCCTATGTGCTTTCATCCCTAACCCTAACCCTTCCGAAAGTCGGAGAAGCTCAAGGATGGTACCGATCGATGCGCGCTACCCCATTTAGTGGGGGTAGAGCCTACTTGCAAGTCTCTCCGACCTTCACAAAAAAAGTTATTCAAGAATATCTCTTTCTCCTATGTGCTTTCATCCCTAACCCTAACCCTAACCCTAACCCTTCCGAAAGTCGGAGAAGCTCAAGGATGGTACCGATCGATGTGCGCAACCCCATTTAGTGGGGGTAGAGCCTACTTGCAAGTCTCTCCGACCTTCACAAAAAAAGTTATTCAAGAATATCTCCTCAGATTTGGGGGAATTTCGTCGGTCGACCTCTTCCGAAGGTCGTACAAGCTCGGGGATGGTACCAATCGATCCGCAGGACCCAAATTAGTCCAGATGCAACCACTTTCCAAGTCTCTCCGACCTTCACAAAAAAAGTTATTCAAGAATATCTCTTTCTCCTATGTGCTTTCATCCCTAACCCTAACCCTAACCCTTCCGAAAGTCGGAGAAGCTCAAGGATGGTACCGATCGATGCGCGCTACCCCATTTAGTGGGGGTAGAGCCTACTTGCAAGTCTCTCCGACCTTCACAAAAAAAGTTATTCAAGAATATCTCTTTCTCCTATGTGCTTTCATCCCTAACCCTAACCCTAACCCTTCCGAAAGTCGGAGAAGCTCAAGGATGGTACCGATCGATGCGCGCAACCCCATTTAGTGGGGGTAGAGCCTACTTGCAAGTCTCTCCGACCTTCACAAAAAAAGTTATTCAAGAATATCTCTTTCTCCTATGTGCTTTCATCCCTAACCCTAACCCTAACCCTTCCGAAAGTCGGAGAAGCTCAAGGATGGTACCGATCGATGCGCGCTACCCCATTTAGTGGGGGTAGAGCCTACTTGCAAGTCTCTCCGACCTTCACAAAAAAAGTTATTCAAGAATATCTCTTTCTCCTATGTGCTTTCATCCCTAACCCTAACCCTAACCCTTCCGAAAGTCGGAGAAGCTCAAGGATGGAACCGATCGATGCGCGCTACCCCATTTAGTGGGGGTAGAGCCTACTTGCAAGTCTCTCCGACCTTCACAAAAAAAGTTATTCAAGAATATCTCCTCAGATTTGGGGGAATTTCGTCGGTCGACCTCTTCCGAAGGTCGTACAAGCTCGGGGATGGTACCAATCGATCCGCAGGACCCAAATTAGTCCAGATGCAACCACTTTCCAAGTCTCTCCGACCTTCACAAAAAAAGTTATTCAAGAATATCTCTTTCTCCTATGTGCTTTCATCCCTAACCCTAACCCTAACCCTTCCGAAAGTCGGAGAAGCTCAAGGATGGTACCGATCGATGCGCGCTACCCCATTTAGTGGGGGTAGAGCCTACTTGCAAGTCTCTCCGACCTTCACAAAAAAAGTTATTCAAGAATATCTCCTCAGATTTGGGGGAATTTCGTCGGTCGACCTCTTCCGAAGGTCGTACAAGCTCGGGGATGGTACCAATCGATCCGCAGGACCCAAATTAGTCCAGATGCAACCACTTTCCAAGTCTCTCCGACCTTCACAAAAAAAGTTATTCAAGAATATCTCTTTCTCCTATGTGCTTTCATCCCTAACCCTAACCCTAACCCTTCCGAAAGTCGGAGAAGCTCAAGGATGGTACCGATCGATGCGCGCTACCCCATTTAGTGGGGGTAGAGCCTACTTGCAAGTCTCTCCGACCTTCACAAAAAAAGTTATTCAAGAATATCTCTTTCTCCTATGTGCTTTCATCCCTAACCCTAACCCTAACCCTTCCGAAAGTCGGAGAAGCTCAAGGATGGTACCGATCGATGCGCGCTACCCCATTTAGTGGGGGTAGAGCCTACTTGCAAGTCTCTCCGACCTTCACAAAAAACGTTATTCAAGAATATCTCTTTTTCCTATGTGCTTTCATCCCTAACCCTAACCCTAACCCTTCCGAAAGTAGGAGAAGCTCAAGGATGGAACCGATCGATGCGCGCTACCCCATTTAGTGGGGGTAGAGCCTACTTGCAAGTCTCTCCGACCTTCACAAAAAAAGTTATTCAAGAATATCTCCTCAGATTTGGGGGAATTTCGTCGGTCGACCTCTTCCGAAGGTCGTACAAGCTCGGGGATGGTACCAATCGATCCGCAGGACCCAAATTAGTCCAGATGCAACCACTTTCCAAGTCTCTCCGACCTTCACAAAAAAAGTTATTCAAGAATATCTCTTTCTCCTATGTGCTTTCATCCCTAACCCTAACCCTAACCCTTCCGAAAGTCGGAGAAGCTCAAGGATGGTACCGATCGATGCGCGCTACCCCATTTAGTGGGGGTAGAGCCTACTTGCAAGTCTCTCCGACCTTCACAAAAAAAGTTATTCAAGAATATCTCCTCAGATTTGGGGGAATTTCGTCGGTCGACCTCTTCCGAAGGTCGTACAAGCTCGGGGATGGTACCAATCGATCCGCAGGACCCAAATTAGTCCAGATGCAACCACTTTCCAAGTCTCTCCGACCTTCACAAAAAAAGTTATTCAAGAATATCTCTTTCTCCTATGTGCTTTCATCCCTAACCCTAACCCTAACCCTTCCGAAAGTCGGAGAAGCTCAAGGATGGTACCGATCGATGCGCGCAACCCCATTTAGTGGGGGTAGAGCCTACTTGCAAGTCTCTCCGACCTTCACAAAAAAGGTTATTCAAGAATATCTCCTCAGATTTGGGGGAATTTCGTCGTTCGACCTCTTCCGAAGGTCGTACAAGCTCGGGGATGGTACCAATCGATCCGCAGGACCCAAATTAGTCCAGATGCAACCACTTTACAAGTCTCTCCGACCTTCACAAAAAAAGTTATTCAAGAATATCTCTTTCTCCTATGTGCTTTCATCCCTAACCCTAACCCTTCCGAAAGTCGGAGAAGCTCAAGGATGGTACCGATCGATGCGCGCTACCCCATTTAGTGGGGGTAGAGCCTACTTGCAAGTCTCTCCGACCTTCACAAAAAAAGTTATTCAAGAATATCTCTTTCTCCTATGTGCTTTCATCCCTAACCCTAACCCTAACCCTAACCCTTCCGAAAGTCGGAGAAGCTCAAGGATGGTACCGATCGATGCGCGCAACCCCATTTAGTGGGGGTAGAGCCTACTTGCAAGTCTCTCCGACCTTCACAAAAAAAGTTATTCAAGAATATCTCCTCAGATTTGGGGGAATTTCGTCGGTCGACCTCTTCCGAAGGTCGTACAAGCTCGGGGATGGTACCAATCGATCCGCAGGACCCAAATTAGTCCAGATGCAACCACTTTCCAAGTCTCTCCGACCTTCACAAAAAAAGTTATTCAAGAATATCTCTTTCTCCTATGTGCTTTCATCCCTAACCCTAACCCTAACCCTTCCGAAAGTCGGAGAAGCTCAAGGATGGTACCGATCGATGCGCGCTACCCCATTTAGTGGGGGTAGAGCCTACTTGCAAGTCTCTCCGACCTTCACAAAAAAAGTTATTCAAGAATATCTCTTTCTCCTATGTGCTTTCATCCCTAACCCTAACCCTAACCCTTCCGAAAGTCGGAGAAGCTCAAGGATGGTACCGATCGATGTGCGCAACCCCATTTAGTGGGGGTAGAGCCTACTTGCAAGTCTCTCCGACCTTCACAAAAAAAGTTATTCAAGAATATCTCCTCAGATTTGGGGGAATTTCGTCGGTCGACCTCTTCCGAAGGTCGTACAAGCTCGGGGATGGTACCAATCGATCCGCAGGACCCAAATTAGTCCAGATGCAACCACTTTCCAAGTCTCTCCGACCTTCACAAAAAAAGTTATTCAAGAATATCTCTTTCTCCTATGTGCTTTCATCCCTAACCCTAACCCTAACCCTTCCGAAAGTCGGAGAAGCTCAAGGATGGTACCGATCGATGCGCGCTACCCCATTTAGTGGGGGTAGAGCCTACTTGCAAGTCTCTCCGACCTTCACAAAAAAAGTTATTCAAGAATATCTCTTTCTCCTATGTGCTTTCATCCCTAACCCTAACCCTAACCCTTCCGAAAGTCGGAGAAGCTCAAGGATGGTACCGATCGATGCGCGCTACCCCATTTAGTGGGGGTAGAGCCTACTTGCAAGTCTCTCCGACCTTCACAAAAAAAGTTATTCAAGAATATCTCTTTCTCCTATGTGCTTTCATCCCTAACCCTAACCCTAACCCTTCCGAAAGTCGGAGAAGCTCAAGGATGGAACCGATCGATGCGCGCTACCCCATTTAGTGGGGGTAGAGCCTACTTGCAAGTCTCTCCGACCTTCACAAAAAAAGTTATTCAAGAATATCTCCTCAGATTTGGGGGAATTTCGTCGGTCGACCTCTTCCGAAGGTCGTACAAGCTCGGGGATGGTACCAATCGATCCGCAGGACCCAAATTAGTCCAGATGCAACCACTTTCCAAGTCTCTCCGACCTTCACAAAAAAAGTTATTCAAGAATATCTCTTTCTCCTATGTGCTTTCATCCCTAACCCTAACCCTAACCCTTCCGAAAGTCGGAGAAGCTCAAGGATGGTACCGATCGATGCGCGCTACCCCATTTAGTGGGGGTAGAGCCTACTTGCAAGTCTCTCCGACCTTCACAAAAAAAGTTATTCAAGAATATCTCCTCAGATTTGGGGGAATTTCGTCGGTCGACCTCTTCCGAAGGTCGTACAAGCTCGGGGATGGTACCAATCGATCCGCAGGACCCAAATTAGTCCAGATGCAACCACTTTCCAAGTCTCTCCGACCTTCACAAAAAAAGTTATTCAAGAATATCTCTTTCTCCTATGTGCTTTCATCCCTAACCCTAACCCTAACCCTTCCGAAAGTCGGAGAAGCTCAAGGATGGTACCGATCGATGCGCGCAACCCCATTTAGTGGGGGTAGAGCCTACTTGCAAGTCTCTCCGACCTTCACAAAAAAAGTTATTCAAGAATATCTCCTCAGATTTGGGGGAATTTCGTCGGTCGACCTCTTCCGAAGGTCGTACAAGCTCGGGGATGGTACCAATCGATCCGCAGGACCCAAATTAGTCCAGATGCAACCACTTTCCAAGTCTCTCCGACCTTCACAAAAAAAGTTATTCAAGAATATCTCTTTCTCCTATGTGCTTTCATCCCTAACCCTAACCCTTCCGAAAGTCGGAGAAGCTCAAGGATGGTACCGATCGATGCGCGCTACCCCATTTAGTGGGGGTAGAGCCTACTTGCAAGTCTCTCCGACCTTCACAAAAAAAGTTATTCAAGAATATCTCTTTCTCCTATGTGCTTTCATCCCTAACCCTAACCCTTCCGAAAGTCGGAGAAGCTCAAGGATGGTACCGATCGATGCGCGCAACCCCATTTAGTGGGGGTAGAGCCTACTTGCAAGTCTCTCCGACCTTCACAAAAAAAGTTATTCAAGAATATCTCCTCAGATTTGGGGGAATTTCGTCGGTCGACCTCTTCCGAAGGTCGTACAAGCTCGGGGATGGTACCAATCGATCCGCAGGACCCAAATTAGTCCAGATGCAACCACTTTCCAAGTCTCTCCGACCTTCACAAAAAAAGTTATTCAAGAATATCTCTTTCTCCTATGTGCTTTCATCCCTAACCCTAACCCTAACCCTTCCGAAAGTCGGAGAAGCTCAAGGATGGTACCGATCGATGCGCGCTACCCCATTTAGTGGGGGTAGAGCCTACTTGCAAGTCTCTCCGACCTTCACAAAAAAAGTTATTCAAGAATATCTCTTTCTCCTATGTGCTTTCATCCCTAACCCTAACCCTAACCCTTCCGAAAGTCGGAGAAGCTCAAGGATGGTACCGATCGATGCGCGCTACCCCATTTAGTGGGGGTAGAGCCTACTTGCAAGTCTCTCCGACCTTCACAAAAAAAGTTATTCAAGAATATCTCTTTCTCCTATGTGCTTTCATCCCTAACCCTAACCCTAACCCTTCCGAAAGTCGGAGAAGCTCAAGGATGGAACCGATCGATGCGCGCTACCCCATTTAGTGGGGGTAGAGCCTACTTGCAAGTCTCTCCGACCTTCACAAAAAAAGTTATTCAAGAATATCTCCTCAGATTTGGGGGAATTTCGTCGGTCGACCTCTTCCGAAGGTCGTACAAGCTCGGGGATGGTACCAATCGATCCGCAGGACCCAAATTAGTCCAGATGCAACCACTTTCCAAGTCTCTCCGACCTTCACAAAAAAAGTTATTCAAGAATATCTCTTTCTCCTATGTGCTTTCATCCCTAACCCTAACCCTAACCCTTCCGAAAGTCGGAGAAGCTCAAGGATGGTACCGATCGATGCGCGCTACCCCATTTAGTGGGGGTAGAGCCTACTTGCAAGTCTCTCCGACCTTCACAAAAAAAGTTATTCAAGAATATCTCTTTCTCCTATGTGCTTTCATCCCTAACCCTAACCCTAACCCTTCCGAAAGTCGTAGAAGCTCAAGGATGGTACCGATCGATGCGCGCTACCCCATTTAGTGGGGGTAGAGCCTACTTGCAAGTCTCTCCGACCTTCACAAAAAAAGTTATTCAAGAATATCTCTTTCTCCTATGTGCTTTCATCCCTAACCCTAACCCTAACCCTTCCAAAAGTCGGAGAAGCTCAAGGATGGTACCGATCGATGCGCGCTACCCCATTTAGTGGGGGTAGAGCCTACTTGCATGTCTCTCCGACCTTCACAAAAAAAGTTATTCAAGAATATCTCCTCAGATTTGGGGGAATTTCGTCGGTCGACCTCTTCCGAAGGTCGTACAAGCTCGGGGATGGTACCAATCGATCTGCAGGACCCAAATTAGTCCAGATGCAACCACTTTCCAAGTCTCTCCGACCTTCACAAAAAAAGTTATTCAAGAATATCTCTTTCTCCTATGTGCTTTCATCCCTAACCCTAACCCTAACCCTTCCGAAAGTCGGAGAAGCTCAAGGATGGTACCGATCGATGCGCGCAACCCCATTTAGTGGGGGTAGAGCCTACTTGCAAGTCTCTCCGACCTTCACAAAAAAAGTTATTCAAGAATATCTCCTCAGATTTGGGGGAATTTCGTCGGTCGACCTCTTCCGAAGGTCGTACAAGCTCGGGGATGGTACCAATCGATCCGCAGGACCCAAATTAGTCCAGATGCAACCACTTTCCAAGTCTCTCCGACCTTCACAAAAAAAGTTATTCAAGAATATCTCTTTCTCCTATGTGCTTTCATCCCTAACCCTAACCCTAACCCTTCCGAAAGTCGGAGAAGCTCAAGGATGGTACCGATCGATGCGTGCTACCCCATTTAGTGGGGGTAGAGCCTACTTGCAAGTCTCTCCGACCTTCACAAAAAAAGTTATTCAAGAATATCTCTTTCTCCTATGTGCTTTCATCCCTAACCCTAACCCTAACCCTTCCGAAAGTCGGAGAAGCTCAAGGATGGTACCGATCGATGCGCGCTACCCCATTTAGTGGGGGTAGAGCCAACTTGCAAGTCTCTCCGACCTTAACAAAAAAAGTTATTCAAGAATATCTCTTTCTCCTATGTGCTTTCATCCCTAACCCTAACCCTAACCCTTCCGAAAGTCGTAGAAGCTCAAAGATGGTACCGATCGATGCGCGCTACCCCATTTAGTGGGGGTAGAGCCTACTTGCAAGTTTCTCCGACCTTCACAAAAAAAGTTATTCAAGAATATCTCTTTCTCCTATGTGCTTTCATCCCTAACCCTAACCCTAACCCTTCCAAAAGTCGGAGAAGCTCAAGGATGGTACCGATCGATGTGCGCTACCCCATTTAGTGGGGGTAGAGCCTACTTGCATGTCTCTCCGACCTTCACAAAAAAAGTTATTCAAGAATATCTCCTCAGATTTGGGGGAATTTCGTCGGTCGACCTCTTCCGAAGGTCGTACAAGCTCGGGGATGGCACCAATCGATCCGCAGGACCCAAATTAGTCCAGATGCAACCACTTTCCAAGTCTCTCCGACCTTCACAAAAAAAGTTATTCAAGAATATCTCTTTCTCCTATGTGCTTTCATCCCTAACCCTAACCCTAACCCTTCCGAAAGTCGGAGAAGCTCAAGGATGGTACCGATCGATGCGCGCAACCCCATTTAGTGGGGGTAGAGCCTACTTGCAAGTCTCTCCGACCTTCACAAAAAAAGTTATTCAAGAATATCTCCTCAGATTTGGGGGAATTTCGTCGGTCGACCTCTTCCGAAGGTCGTACAAGCTCGGGGATGGTACCAATCGATCCGCAGGACCCAAATTAGTCCAGATGCAACCATTTTCCAAGTCTCTCCGACCTTCACAAAAAAAGTTATTCAAGAATATCTCTTTCTCCTATGTGCTTTCATCCCTAACCCTAACCCTAACCCTTCCGAAAGTCGGAGAAGCTCAAGGATGGTACCGATCGATGCGCGCTACCCCATTTAGTGGGGGTAGAGCCTACTTGCAAGTCTCTCCGACCTTCACAAAAAAAGTTATTCAAGAATATCTCTTTCTCCTATGTGCTTTCATCCCTAACCCTAACCCTAACCCTTCCGAAAGTCGGAGAAGCTCAAGGATGGTACCGATCGATGCGCGCTACCCCATTTAGTGGGGGTAGAGCCTACTTGCAAGTCTCTCCGACCTTCACAAAAAAAGTTATTCAAGAATATCTCTTTCTCCTATGTGCTTTCATCCCTAACCCTAACCCTAACCCTTCCGAAAGTCGTAGAAGCTCAAGGATGGTACCGATCGATGCGCGCTACCCCATTTAGTGGGGGTAGAGCCTACTTGCAAGTCTCTCCGACCTTCACAAAAAAAGTTATTCAAGAATATCTCTTTCTCCTATGTGCTTTCATCCCTAACCCTAACCCTAACCCTTCCAAAAGTCGGAGAAGCTCAAGGATGGTACCGATCGATGTGCGCTACCCCATTTAGTGGGGGTAGAGCCTACTTGCATGTCTCTCCGACCTTCACAAAAAAAGTTATTCAAGAATATCTCCTCAGATTTGGGGGAATTTCGTCGGTCGACCTCTTCCGAAGGTCGTACAAGCTCGGGGATGGCACCAATCGATCCGCAGGACCCAAATTAGTCCAGATGCAACCACTTTCCAAGTCTCTCCGACCTTCACAAAAAAAGTTATTCAAGAATATCTCTTTCTCCTATGTGCTTTCATCCCTAACCCTAACCCTAACCCTTCCGAAAGTCGGAGAAGCTCAAGGATGGTACCGATCGATGCGCGCAACCCCATTTAGTGGGGGTAGAGCCTACTTGCAAGTCTCTCCGACCTTCACAAAAAAAGTTATTCAAGAATATCTCCTCAGATTTGGGGGAATTTCGTCGGTCGACCTCTTCCGAAGGTCGTACAAGCTCGGGGATGGTACCAATCGATCCGCAGGACCCAAATTAGTCCAGATGCAACCATTTTCCAAGTCTCTCCGACCTTCACAAAAAAAGTTATTCAAGAATATCTCTTTCTCCTATGTGCTTTCATCCCTAACCCTAACCCTAACCCTTCCGAAAGTCGGAGAAGCTCAAGGATGGTACCGATCGATGCGCGCTACCCCATTTAGTGGGGGTAGAGCCTACTTGCAAGTCTCTCCGACCTTCACAAAAAAAGTTATTCAAGAATATCTCTTTCTCCTATGTGCTTTCATCCCTAACCCTAACCCTAACCCTTCCGAAAGTCGGAGAAGCTCAAGGATGGTACCGATCGATGCGCGCTACCCCATTTAGTGGGGGTAGAGCCTACTTGCAAGTCTCTCCGACCTTCACAAAAAACGTTATTCAAGAATATCTCTTTCTCCTATGTGCTTTCATCCCTAACCCTAACCCTAACCCTTCCGAAAGTCGGAGAAGCTCAAGGATGGTACCGATCGATGCGCGCTACCCCATTTAGTGGGGGTAGAGCCTACTTGCAAGTCTCTCCGACCTTCACAAAAAAAGTTATTCAAGAATATTTCTTTCTCCTATGTGCTTTCATCCCTAACCCTAACCCTAACCCTTCCAAAAGTCGGAGAAGCTCAAGGATGGTACCGATCGATGCGCGCTACCCCATTTAGTGGGGGTAGAGCCTACTTGCATGTCTCTCCGACCTTCACAAAAAAAGTTATTCAAGAATATCTCCTCAGATTTGGGGGAATTTCGTCGGTCGACCTCTTCCGAAGGTCGTACAAGCTCGGGGATGGTACCAATCGATCCGCAGGACCCAAATTAGTCCAGATGCAACCACTTTCCAAGTCTCTCCGACCTTCACAAAAAAAGTTATTCAAGAATATCTCTTTCTCCTATGTGCTTTCATCCCTAACCCTAACCCTAACCCTTCCGAAAGTCGGAGAAGCTCAAGGATGGTACCGATCGATGCGCGCAACCCCATTTAGTGGGGGTAGAGCCTACTTGCAAGTCTCTCCGACCTTCACAAAAAAAGTTATTCAAGAATATCTCCTCAGATTTGGGGGAATTTCGTCGGTCGACCTCTTCCGAAGGTCGTACAAGCTCGGGGATGGTACCAATCGATCCGCAGGACCCAAATTAGTCCAGATGCAACCACTTTCCAAGTCTCTCCGACCTTCACAAAAAAAGTTATTCAAGAATATCTCTTTCTCCTATGTGCTTTCATCCCTAACCCTAACCCTTTCGAAAGTCGGAGAAGCTCAAGGATGGTACCGATCGATGCGCGCTACCCCATTTAGTGGGGGTAGAGCCTACTTGCAAGTCTCTCCGACCTTCACAAAAAAAGTTATTCAAGAATATCTCTTTCTCCTATGTGCTTTCATCCCTAACCCTAACCCTAACCCTTCCGAAAGTCGGAGAAGCTCAAGGATGGTACCGATCGATGCGCGCTACCCCATTTAGTGGGGGTAGAGCCTACTTGCAAGTCTCTCCGACCTTCACAAAAAAAGTTATTCAAGAATATCTCTTTCTCCTATGTGCTTTCATCCCTAACCCTAACCCTAACCCTTCCGAAAGTCGGAGAAGCTCAAGGATGGTACCGATCGATGCGCGCAACCCCATTTAGTGGGGGTAGAGCCTACTTGCAAGTCTCTCCGACCTTCACAAAAAAAGTTATTCAAGAATATCTCCTCAGATTTGGGGGAATTTCGTCGGTCGACCTCTTCCGAAGGTCGTACAAGCTCGGGGATGGTACCAATCGATCCGCAGGACCCAAATTAGTCCAGATGCAACCACTTTCCAAGTCTCTCCGACCTTCACAAAAAAAGTTATTCAAGAATATCTCTTTCTCCTATGTGCTTTCATCCCTAACCCTAACCCTAACCCTTCCGAAAGTCGGAGAAGCTCAAGGATGGTACCGATCGATGCGCGCTACCCCATTTAGTGGGGGTAGAGCCTACTTGCAAGTCTCTCCGACCTTCACAAAAAAAGTTATTCAAGAATATCTCTTTCTCCTATGTGCTTTCATCCCTAACCCTAACCCTAACCCTTCCGAAAGTCGGAGAAGCTCAAGGATGGTACCGATCGATGCGCGCTACTCCATTTAGTGGGGGTAGAGCCTACTTGCAAGTCTCTCCGACCTTCACAAAAAAAGTTATTCAAGAATATCTCTTTCTCCTATGTGCTTTCATCCCTAACCCTAACCCTAACCCTTCCAAAAGTCGGAGAAGCTCAAGGATGGTACCGATCGATGCGCGCTACCCCATTTAGTGGGGGTAGAGCCTACTTGCATGTCTCTCCGACCTTCACAAAAAAAGTTATTCAAGAATATCTCCTCAGATTTGGGGGAATTTCGTCGGTCGACCTCTTCCGAAGGTCGTACAAGCTCGGGGATGGTACCAATCGATCCGCAGGACCCAAATTAGTCCAGATGCAACCACTTTCCAAGTCTCTCCGACCTTCACAAAAAAAGTTATTCAAGAATATCTCTTTCTCCTATGTGCTTTCATCCCTAACCCTAACCCTAACCCTTCCGAAAGTCGGAGAAGCTCAAGGATGGTACCGATCGATGCGCGCAACCCCATTTAGTGGGGGTAGAGCCTACTTGCAAGTCTCTCCGACCTTCACAAAAAAAGTTATTCAAGAATATCTCCTCAGATTTGGGGGAATTTCGTCGGTCGACCTCTTCCGAAGGTCGTACAAGCTCGGGGATGGTACCAATCGATCCGCAGGACCCAAATTAGTCCAGATGCAACCACTTTCCAAGTCTCTCCGACCTTCACAAAAAAAGTTATTCAAGAATATCTCTTTCTCCTATGTGCTTTCATCCCTAACCCTAACCCTTTCGAAAGTCGGAGAAGCTCAAGGATGGTACCGATCGATGCGCGCTACCCCATTTAGTGGGGGTAGAGCCTACTTGCAAGTCTCTCCGACCTTCACAAAAAAAGTTATTCAAGAATATCTCTTTCTCCTATGTGCTTTCATCCCTAACCCTAACCCTTCCGAAAGTCGGAGAAGCTCAAGGATGGTACCGATCGATGCGCGCTACCCCATTTAGTGGGGGTAGAGCCTACTTGCAAGTCTCTCCGACCTTCACAAAAAAAGTTATTCAAGAATATCTCTTTCTCCTATGTGCTTTCATCCCTAACCCTAACCCTAACCCTTCCAAAAGTCGGAGAAGCTCAAGGATGGTACTGATCGATGCGCGCTACCCCATTTAGTGGGGGTAGAGCCTACTTGCATGTCTCTCCGACCTTCACAAAAAAAGTTATTCAAGAATATCTCCTCAGATGTTGGGGAATTTCGTCGGTCGACCTCTTCCGAAGGTCGTACAAGCTCGGGGATGGTACCAATCGATCCGCAGGACCCAAATTAGTCCAGATGCAACCACTTTCCAAGTCTCTCCGACCTTCACAAAAAAAGTTATTCAAGAATATCTCTTTCTCCTATGTGCTTTCATCCCTAACCCTAACCCTAACCCTTCCGAAAGTCGGAGAAGCTCAAGGATGGTACCGATCGATGCGCGCAACCCCATTTAGTGGGGGTAGAGCCTACTTGCAAGTCTCTCCGACCTTCACAAAAAAAGTTATTCAAGAATATCTCCTCAGATTTGGGGGAATTTCGTCGGTCGACCTCTTCCGAAGGTCGTACAAGCTCGGGGATGGTACCAATCGATCCGCAGGACCCAAATTAGTCCAGATGCAACCACTTTCCAAGTCTCTCCGACCTTCACAAAAAAAGTTATTCAAGAATATCTC
This sequence comes from Limanda limanda, assembly GCF_963576545.1. NCBI lineage: Eukaryota > Metazoa > Chordata > Actinopteri > Pleuronectiformes > Pleuronectidae > Limanda > Limanda limanda. The sequence goes on from NW_026870525.1 coordinate 1,384,349, forward strand.
TTTCTCCTATGTGCTTTCATCCCTAACCCTAACCCTTTCGAAAGTCGGAGAAGCTCAAGGATAGTACCGATCGATGCGCGCTACCCCATTTAGTGGGGGTAGAGCCTACTTTCAAGTCTCTCCGACCTTCACAAAAAAAGTTATTCAAGAATATCTCTTTCTCCTATGTGCTTTCATCCCTAACCCTAACCCTAACCCTTCCGAAAGTCGGAGAAGCTCAAGGATGGTACCGATCGATGCGCGCTACCCCATTTAGTGGGGGTAGAGCCTACTTGCAAGTCTCTCCGACCTTCACAAAAAAAGTTATTCAAGAATATCTCTTTCTCCTATGTGCTTTCATCCCTAACCCTAACCCTAACCCTTCCGAAAGTCGGAGAAGCTCAAGGATGGTACCGATCGATGCGCGCAACCCCATTTAGTGGGGGTAGAGCCTACTTGCAAGTCTCTCCGACCTTCACAAAAAAAGTTATTCAAGAATATCTCCTCAGATTTGGGGGAATTTCGTCGGTCGACCTCTTCCGAAGGTCGTACAAGCTCGGGGATGGAACCAATCGATCCGCAGGACCCAAATTAGTCCAGATGCAACCACTTTCCAAGTCTCTCCGACCTTCACAAAAAAAGTTATTCAAGAATATCTCTTTCTCCTATGTGCTTTCATCCCTAACCCTAACCCTTTCGAAAGTCGGAGAAGCTCAAGGATGGTACCGATCGATGCGCGCTACCCCATTTAGTGGGGGTAGAGCCTACTTGCAAGTCTCTCCGACCTTCACAAAAAAAGTTATTCAAGAATATCTCTTTCTCCTATGTGCTTTCATCCCTAACCCTAACCCTAACCCTTCCGAAAGTCGGAGAAGCTCAAGGATGGTACCGATCGATGCGCGCTACCCCATTTAGTGGGGGTAGAGCCTACTTGCAAGTCTCTCCGACCTTCACAAAAAAAGTTATTCAAGAATATCTCTTTCTCCTATGTGCTTTCATCCCTAACCCTAACCCTAACCCTTCCGAAAGTCGGAGAAGCTCAAGGATGGTACCGATCGATGCGCGCTACCCCATTTAGTGGGGGTAGAGCCTACTTGCAAGTCTCTCCGACCTTCACAAAAAAAGTTATTCAAGAATATCTCTTTCTCCTATGTGCTTTCATCCCTAACCCTAACCCTAACCCTTCCGAAAGTCGGAGAAGCTCAAGGATGGTACCGATCGATGCGCGCAACCCCATTTAGTGGGGGTAGAGCCTACTTGCAAGTCTCTCCGACCTTCACAAAAAAAGTTATTCAAGAATATTTTCTCAGATTTGGGGGAATTTCGTCGGTCGACCTCTTCCGAAGGTCGTACAAGCTCGGGGATGGTACCAATCGATCCGCAGGACCCAAATTAGTCCAGATGCAACCACTTTCCAAGTCTCTCCGACCTTCACAAAAAAAGTTATTCAAGAATATCTCTTTCTCCTATGTGCTTTCATCCCTAACCCTAACCCTAACCCTTCCGAAAGTCGGAGAAGCTCAAGGATGGTACCGATCGATGCGCGCTACCCCATTTAGTGGGGGTAGAGCCTACTTGCAAGTCTCTCCGACCTTCACAAAAAAAGTTATTCAAGAATATCTCTTTCTCCTATGTGCTTTCATCCCTAACCCTAACCCTAACCCTTCCGAAAGTCGGAGAAGCTCAAGGATGGTACCGATCGATGCGCGCAACCCCATTTAGTGGGGGTAGAGCCTACTTGCAAGTCTCTCCGACCTTCACAAAAAAAGTTATTCAAGAATATCTCCTCAGATTTGGGGGAATTTCGTCGGTCGACCTCTTCCGAAGGTTGTACAAGCTCGGGGATGGTACCAATCGATCCGCAGGACCCAAATTAGTCCAGATGCAACCACTTTCCAAGTCTCTCCGACCTTCACAAAAAAAGTTATTCAAGAATATCTCTTTCTCCTATGTGCTTTCATCCCTAACCCTAACCCTAACCCTTCCGAAAGTCGGAGAAGCTCAAGGATGGTACCGATCGATGTGCGCTACCCCATTTAGTGGGGGTAGAGCCTACTTGCAAGTCTCTCCGACCTTCACAAAAAAAGTTATTCAAGAATATCTCTTTCTCCTATGTGCTTTCATCCCTAACCCTAACCCTAACCCTTCCGAAAGTCGGAGAAGCTCAAGGATGGTACCGATCGATGCGCGCAACCCCATTTAGTGGGGGTAGAGCCTACTTGCAAGTCTCTCCGACCTTCACAAAAAAAGTTATTCAAGAATATCTCCTCAGATTTGGGGGAATTTCGTCGGTCGACCTCTTCCGAAGGTCGTACAAGCTCGGGGATGGTACCAATCGATCCGCAGAACCCAAATTAGTCCAGATGCAACCACTTTCCAAGTCTCTCCGACCTTCACAAAAAAAGTTATTCAAGAATATCTCTTTCTCCTATGTGCTTTCATCCCTAACCCTAACCCTTTCGAAAGTCGGAGAAGCTCAAGGATGGTACCGATCGATGCGCGCTACCCCATTTAGTGGGGGTAGAGCCTACTTGCAAGTCTCTCCGACCTTCACAAAAAAAGTTATTCAAGAATATCTCTTTCTCCTATGTGCTTTCATCCCTAACCCTAACCCTTCCGAAAGTCGGAGAAGCTCAAGGATGGTACCGATCGATGCGCGCTACCCCATTTAGTGGGGGTAGAGCCTACTTGCAAGTCTCTCCGACCTTCACAAAAAAAGTTATTCAAGAATATCTCTTTCTCCTATGTGCTTTCATCCCTAACCCTAACCCTAACCCTTCCGAAAGTCGGAGAAGCTCAAGGATGGTACCGATCGATGCGCGCAACCCCATTTAGTGGGGGTAGAGCCTACTTGCAAGTCTCTCCGACCTTCACAAAAAAAGTTATTCAAGAATATCTCCTCAGATTTGGGGGAATTTCGTCGGTCGACCTCTTCCGAAGGTCGTACAAGCTCGGGGATGGTACCAATCGATCCGCAGGACCCAAATTAGTCCAGATGCAACCACTTTCCAAGTCTCTCCGACCTTCACAAAAAAAGTTATTCAAGAATATCTCTTTCTCCTATGTGCTTTCATCCCTAACCCTAACCCTAACCCTTCCGAAAGTCGGAGAAGCTCAAGGATGGTACCGATCGATGCGCGCTACCCCATTTAGTGGGGGTAGAGCCTACTTGCAAGTCTCTCCGACCTTCACAAAAAAAGTTATTCAAGAATATCTCTTTCTCCTATGTGCTTTCATCCCTAACCCTAACCCTAACCCTTCCGAAAGTCGGAGAAGCTCAAGGATGGTACCGATCGATGCGCGCTACCCCATTTAGTGGGGGTAGAGCCTACTTGCAAGTCTCTCCGACCTTCACAAAAAAAGTTATTCAAGAATATCTCTTTCTCCTATGTGCTTTCATCCCTAACCCTAACCCTAACCCTTCCGAAAGTCGTAGAAGCTCAAGGATGGTACCGATCGATGCGCGCTACCCCATTTAGTGGGGGTAGAGCCTACTTGCAAGTCTCTCCGACCTTCACAAAAAAAGTTATTCAAGAATATCTCTTTCTCCTATGTGCTTTCATCCCTAACCCTAACCCTAACCCTTCCAAAAGTCGGAGAAGCTCAAGGATGGTACCGATCGATGCGCGCTACCCCATTTAGTGGGGGTAGAGCCTACTTGCATGTCTTTCCGACCTTCACAAAAAAAGTTATTCAAGAATATCTCCTCAGATTTGGGGGAATTTCGTCGGTCGACCTCTTCCGAAGGTCGTACAAGCTCGGGGATGGTACCAATCGATCCGCAGGACCCAAATTAGTCCAGATGCAACCACTTTCCAAGTCTCTCCGACCTTCACAAAAAAAGTTATTCAAGAATATCTCTTTCTCCTATGTGCTTTCATCCCTAACCCTAACCCTAACCCTTCCGAAAGTCGGAGAAGCTCAAGGATGGTACCGATCGATGCGCGCAACCCCATTTAGTGGGGGTAGAGCCTACTTGCAAGTCTCTCCGACCTTCACAAAAAAAGTTATTCAAGAATATCTCCTCAGATTTGGGGGAATTTCGTCGGTCGACCTCTTCCGAAGGTCGTACAAGCTCGGGGATGGTACCAATCGATCCGCAGGACCCAAATTAGTCCAGATGCAACCACTTTCCAAGTCTCTCCGACCTTCACAAAAAAAGTTATTCAAGAATATCTCTTTCTCCTATGTGCTTTCATCCCTAACCCTAACCCTAACCCTTCCGAAAGTCGGAGAAGCTCAAGGATGGTACCGATCGATGCGCGCTACCCCATTTAGTGGGGGTAGAGCCTACTTGCAAGTCTCTCCGACCTTCACAAAAAAAGTTATTCAAGAATATCTCTTTCTCCTATGTGCTTTCATCCCTAACCCTAACCCTAACCCTTCCGAAAGTCGGAGAAGCTCAAGGATGGTACCGATCGATGCGCGCTACCCCATTTAGTGGGGGTAGAGCCTACTTGCAAGTCTCTCCGACCTTCACAAAAAAAGTTATTCAAGAATATCTCTTTCTCCTATGTGCTTTCATCCCTAACCCTAACCCTAACCCTTCCGAAAGTCGTAGAAGCTCAAGGATGGTACCGATCGATGCGCGCTACCCCATTTAGTGGGGGTAGAGCCTACTTGCAAGTCTCTCCGACCTTCACAAAAAAAGTTATTCAAGAATATCTCTTTCTCCTATGTGCTTTCATCCCTAACCCTAACCCTAACCCTTCCAAAAGTCGGAGAAGCTCAAGGATGGTACTGATCGATGCGCGCTACCCCATTTAGTGGGGGTAGAGCCTACTTGCATGTCTCTCCGACCTTCACAAAAAAAGTTATTCAAGAATATCTCCTCAGATTTGGGGGAATTTCGTCGGTCGACCTCTTCCGAAGGTCGTACAAGCTCGGGGATGGTACCAATCGATCCGCAGGACCCAAATTAGTCCAGATGCAACCACTTTCCAAGTCTCTCCGACCTTCACAAAAAAAGTTATTCAAGAATATCTCTTTCTCCTATGTGCTTTCATCCCTAACCCTAACCCTAACCCTTCCGAAAGTCGGAGAAGCTCAAGGATGGTACCGATCGATGCGCGCAACCCCATTTAGTGGGGGTAGAGCCTACTTGCAAGTCTCTCCGACCTTCACAAAAAAAGTTATTCAAGAATATCTCCTCAGATTTGGGGGAATTTCGTCGGTCGACCTCTTCCGAAGGTCGTACAAGCTCGGGGATGGTACCAATCGATCCGCAGGACCCAAATTAGTCCAGATGCAACCACTTTCCAAGTCTCTCCGACCTTCACAAAAAAAGTTATTCAAGAATATCTCTTTCTCCTATGTGCTTTCATCCCTAACCCTAACCCTAACCCTTCCGAAAGTCGGAGAAGCTCAAGGATGGTACCGATCGATGCGCGCTACCCCATTTAGTGGGGGTAGAGCCTACTTGCAAGTCTCTCCGACCTTCACAAAAGAAGTTATTCAAGAATATCTCTTTCTCCTATGTGCTTTCATCCCTAACCCTAACCCTAACCCTTCCGAAAGTCGGAGAAGCTCAAGGATGGTACCGATCGATGCGCGCAACCCCATTTAGTGGGGGTAGAGCCTACTAACAAGTCTCTCCGACCTTCACAAAAAAAGTTATTCAAGAATATCTCCTCAGATTTGGGGGAATTTCGTCGGTCGACCTCTTCCGAAGGTCGTACAAGCTCGGGGATGGTACCAATCGATCTGCAGGACCCAAATTAGTCCAGATGCAACCACTTTCCAAGTCTCTCCGACCTTCACAAAAAAAGTTATTTAAGAATATCTCTTTCTCCTATGTGCTTTCATCCCTAACCCTAACCCTAACCCTTTCAAAAGTCGGAGAAGCTCAAGGATGGTACTGATCGATGCGCGCTACCCCATTTAGTGGGGGTAGAGCCTACTTGCAAGTCTCTCCGACCTTCACAAAAAAAGTTATTCAAGAATATCTCTTTCTCCTATGTGCTTTCATCCCTAACCCTAACCCTAACCCTTCCGAAAGTCGGAGAAGCTCAAGGATGGTACCGATCGATGCGCGCTACCCCATTTAGTGGGGGTAGAGCCTACTTGCAAGTCTCTCCGACCTTCACAAAAAAAGTTATTCAAGAATATCTCTTTCTCCTATGTGCTTTCATCCCTAACCCTAACCCTAACCCTTCCGAAAGTCGGAGAAGCTCAAGGATGGTACCGATCGATGCGCGCTACCCCATTTAGTGGGGGTAGAGCCTACTTGCAAGTCTCTCCGACCTTCACAAAAAAAGTTATTCAAGAATATCTCCTCAGATTTGGGGGAATTTCGTCGGTCGACCTCTTCCGAAGGTCGTACAAGCTCGGGGATGGTACCAATCGATCCGCAGGACCCAAATTAGTCCAGATGCAACCACTTTCCAAGTCTCTCCGACCTTCACAAAAAAAGTTATTCAAGAATATCTCTTTCTCCTATGTGCTTTCATCCCTAACCCTAACCCTAACCCTTCCGAAAGTCGGAGAAGCTCAAGGATGGTACCGATCGATGCGCGCTACCCCATTTAGTGGGGGTAGAGCCTACTTGCAAGTCTCTCCGACCTTCACAAAAAACGTTATTCAAGAATATCTCTTTCTCCTATGTGCTTTCATCCCTAACCCTAACCCTAACCCTTCCGAAAGTCGGAGAAGCTCAAGGATGGTACCAATCGATGCGCGCTACCCCATTTAGTGGGGGTAGAGCCTACTTGCAAGTCTCTCCGACCTTCACAAAAAAAGTTATTCAAGAATATCTCCTCAGATTTGGGGGAATTTCGTCGGTCGACCTCTTCCGAAGGTCGTACAAGCTCAAGGATGGTACCAATCGATCCGCAGGACCCAAATTAGTCCAGATGCAACCACTTTCCAAGTCTCTCCGACCTTCACAAAAAAAGTTATTCAAGAATATCTCTTTCTCCTATGTGCTTTCATCCCTAACCCTAACCCTAACCCTTCCGAAAGTCGGAGAAGCTCAAGGATGGTACCGATCGATGCGCGCTACCCCATTTAGTGGGGGTAGAGCCTACTTGCAAGTCTCTCCGACCTTCACAAAAAAAGTTATTCAAGAATATCTCTTTCTCCTATGTGCTTTCATCCCTAACCCTAACCCTAACCCTTCCGAAAGTCGGAGAAGCTCAAGGATGGTACCGATCGATGCGCGCTACCCCATTTAGTGGGGGTAGAGCCTACTTGCAAGTCTCTCCGACCTTCACAAAAAAAGTTATTCAAGAATATCTCTTTCTCCTATGTGCTTTCATCCCTAACCCTAACCCTAACCCTTCCGAAAGTCGTAGAAGCTCAAGGATGGTACCGATCGATGCGCGCTACCCCATTTAGTGGGGGTAGAGCCTACTTGCAAGTCTCTCCGACCTTCACAAAAAAAGTTATTCAAGAATATCTCTTTCTCCTATGTGCTTTCATCCCTAACCCTAACCCTAACCCTTCCAAAAGTCGGAGAAGCTCAAGGATGGTACCGATCGATGCGCGCTACCCCATTTAGTGGGGGTAGAGCCTACTTACATGTCTCTCCGACCTTCACAAAAAAAGTTATTCAAGAATATCTCCTCAGATTTGGGGGAATTTCGTCGGTCGACCTCTTCCGAAGGTCGTACAAGCTCGGGGATGGTACCAATCGATCCGCAGGACCCAAATTAGTCCAGATGCAACCACTTTCCAAGTCTCTCCGACCTTCACAAAAAAAGTTATTCAAGAATATCTCTTTCTCCTATGTGCTTTCATCCCTAACCCTAACCCTAACCCTTCCGAAAGTCGGAGAAGCTCAAGGATGGTACCGATCGATGCGCGCAACCCCATTTAGTGGGGGTAGAGCCTACTTGCAAGTCTCTCCGACCTTCACAAAAAAAGTTATTCAAGAATATCTCCTCAGATTTGGGGGAATTTCGTCGGTCGACCTCTTCAGAAGGTCGTACAAGCTCGGGGATGGTACCAATCGATCCGCAGGACCCAAATTAGTCCAGATGCAACCACTTTCCAAGTCTCTCCGACCTTCACAAAAAAAGTTATTCAAGAATATCTCTTTCTCCTATGTGCTTTCATCCCTAACCCTAACCCTAACCCTTCCGAAAGTCGGAGAAGCTCAAGGATGGTACCGATCGATGCGCGCTACCCCATTTAGTGGGGGTAGAGCCTACTTGCAAGTCTCTCCGACCTTCACAAAAAAAGTTATTCAAGAATATCTCTTTCTCCTATGTGCTTTCATCCCTAACCCTAACCCTAACCCTTCCGAAAGTCGGAGAAGCTCAAGGATGGTACCGATCGATGCGCGCAACCCCATTTAGTGGGGGTAGAGCCTACTTGCAAGTCTCTCCGACCTTCACAAAAAAAGTTATTCAAGAATATCTCCTCAGATTTGGGGGAATTTCGTCGGTCGACCTCTTCCGAAGGTCGTACAAGCTCGGGGATAGTACCAATCGATCCGCAGGACCCAAATTAGTCCAGATGCAACCACTTTCCAAGTCTCTCCGACCTTCACAAAAAAAGTTATTCAAGAATATCTCTTTCTCCTATGTGCTTTCATCCCTAACCCTAACCCTAACCCTTCCGAAAGTCGGAGAAGCTCAAGGATGGTACCGATCGATGCGCGCTACCCCATTTAGTGGGGGTAGAGCCTACTTGCAAGTCTCTCCGACCTTCACAAAAAAAGTTATTCAAGAATATCTCTTTCTCCTATGTGCTTTCATCCCTAACCCTAACCCTAACCCTTCCGAAAGTCGGAGAAGCTCAAGGATGGTACCGATCGATGCGCGCAACCCCATTTAGTGGGGGTAGAGCCTACTTGCAAGTCTCTCCGACCTTCACAAAAAAAGTTATTCAAGAATATCTCCTCAGATTTGGGGGAATTTCGTCGGTCGACCTCTTCCGAAGGTCGTACAAGCTCGGGGATGGTACCAATCGATCCGCAGGACCCAAATTAGTCCAGATGCAACCACTTTCCAAGTCTCTCCGACCTTCACAAAAAAAGTTATTCAAGAATATCTCTTTCTCCTATGTGCTTTCATCCCTAACCCTAACCCTAACCCTTCCGAAAGTCGGAGAAGCTCAAGGATGGTACCGATCGATGCGCGCTACCCCATTTAGTGGGGGTAGAGCCTACTTGCAAGTCTCTCCGACCTTCACAAAAAAAGTTATTCAAGAATATCTCTTTCTCCTATGTGCTTTCATCCCTAACCCTAACCCTAACCCTTCCGAAAGTCGGAGAAGCTCAAGGATGGTACCGATCGATGCGCGCAACCCCATTTAGTGGGGGTAGAGCCTACTAACAAGTCTCTCCGACCTTCACAAAAAAAGTTATTCAAGAATATCTCCTCAGATTTGGGGGAATTTCGTCGGTCGACCTCTTCCGAAGGTCGTACAAGCTCGGGGATGGTACCAATCGATCTGCAGGACCCAAATTAGTCCAGATGCAACCACTTTCCAAGTCTCTCCGACCTTCACAAAAAAAGTTATTTAAGAATATCTCTTTCTCCTATGTGCTTTCATCCCTAACCCTAACCCTAACCCTTTCAAAAGTCGGAGAAGCTCAAGGATGGTACCGATCGATGCGCGCTACCCCATTTAGTGGGGGTAGAGCCTACTTGCAAGTCTCTCCGACCTTCACAAAAAAAGTTATTCAAGAATATCTCTTTCTCCTATGTGCTTTCATCCCTAACCCTAACCCTAACCCTTCCGAAAGTCGGAGAAGCTCAAGGATGGTACCGATCGATGCGCGCTACCCCATTTAGTGGGGGTAGAGCCTACTTGCAAGTCTCTCCGACCTTCACAAAAAAAGTTATTCAAGAATATCTCTTTCTCCTATGTGCTTTCATCCCTAACCCTAACCCTAACCCTTCCAAAAGTCGGAGAAGCTCAAGGATGGTACTGATCGATGCGCGCTACCCCATTTAGTGGGGGTAGAGCCTACTTGCATGTCTCTCCGACCTTCACAAAAAAAGTTATTCAAGAATATCTCCTCAGATTTGGGGGAATTTCGTCGGTCGACCTCTTCCGAAGGTCGTACAAGCTCGGGGATGGTACCAATCGATCCGCAGGACCCAAATTAGTCCAGATGCAACCACTTTCCAAGTCTCTCCGACCTTCACAAAAAAAGTTATTCAAGAATATCTCTTTCTCCTATGTGCTTTCATCCCTAACCCTAACCCTAACCCTTCCGAAAGTCGGAGAAGCTCAAGGATGGTACCGATCGATGCGCGCAACCCCATTTAGTGGGGGTAGAGCCTACTTGCAAGTCTCTCCGACCTTCACAAAAAAAGTTATTCAAGAATATCTCCTCAGATTTGGGGGAATTTCGTCGGTCGACCTCTTCCGAAGGTCGTACAAGCTCGGGGATGGTACCAATCGATCCGCAGGACCCAAATTAGTCCAGATGCAACCACTTTCCAAGTCTCTCCGACCTTCACAAAAAAAGTTATTCAAGAATATCTCTTTCTCCTATGTGCTTTCATCCCTAACCCTAACCCTAACCCTTCCGAAAGTCGGAGAAGCTCAAGGATGGTACCGATCGATGCGCGCTACCCCATTTAGTGGGGGTAGAGCCTACTTGCAAGTCTCTCCGACCTTCACAAAAGAAGTTATTCAAGAATATCTCTTTCTCCTATGTGCTTTCATCCCTAACCCTAACCCTAACCCTTCCGAAAGTCGGAGAAGCTCAAGGATGGTACCGATCGATGCGCGCAACCCCATTTAGTGGGGGTAGAGCCTACTAACAAGTCTCTCCGACCTTCACAAAAAAAGTTATTCAAGAATATCTCCTCAGATTTGGGGGAATTTCGTCGGTCGACCTCTTCCGAAGGTCGTACAAGCTCGGGGATGGTACCAATCGATCTGCAGGACCCAAATTAGTCCAGATGCAACCACTTTCCAAGTCTCTCCGACCTTCACAAAAAAAGTTATTTAAGAATATCTCTTTCTCCTATGTGCTTTCATCCCTAACCCTAACCCTAACCCTTTCAAAAGTCGGAGAAGCTCAAGGATGGTACTGATCGATGCGCGCTACCCCATTTAGTGGGGGTAGAGCCTACTTGCAAGTCTCTCCGACCTTCACAAAAAAAGTTATTCAAGAATATCTCTTTCTCCTATGTGCTTTCATCCCTAACCCTAACCCTAACCCTTCCGAAAGTCGGAGAAGCTCAAGGATGGTACCGATCGATGCGCGCTACCCCATTTAGTGGGGGTAGAGCCTACTTGCAAGTCTCTCCGACCTTCACAAAAAAAGTTATTCAAGAATATCTCTTTCTCCTATGTGCTTTCATCCCTAACCCTAACCCTAACCCTTCCGAAAGTCGGAGAAGCTCAAGGATGGTACCGATCGATGCGCGCTACCCCATTTAGTGGGGGTAGAGCCTACTTGCAAGTCTCTCCGACCTTCACAAAAAAAGTTATTCAAGAATATCTCCTCAGATTTGGGGGAATTTCGTCGGTCGACCTCTTCCGAAGGTCGTACAAGCTCGGGGATGGTACCAATCGATCCGCAGGACCCAAATTAGTCCAGATGCAACCACTTTCCAAGTCTCTCCGACCTTCACAAAAAAAGTTATTCAAGAATATCTCTTTCTCCTATGTGCTTTCATCCCTAACCCTAACCCTAACCCTTCCGAAAGTCGGAGAAGCTCAAGGATGGTACCGATCGATGCGCGCTACCCCATTTAGTGGGGGTAGAGCCTACTTGCAAGTCTCTCCGACCTTCACAAAAAACGTTATTCAAGAATATCTCTTTCTCCTATGTGCTTTCATCCCTAACCCTAACCCTAACCCTTCCGAAAGTCGGAGAAGCTCAAGGATGGTACCAATCGATGCGCGCTACCCCATTTAGTGGGGGTAGAGCCTACTTGCAAGTCTCTCCGACCTTCACAAAAAAAGTTATTCAAGAATATCTCCTCAGATTTGGGGGAATTTCGTCGGTCGACCTCTTCCGAAGGTCGTACAAGCTCAAGGATGGTACCAATCGATCCGCAGGACCCAAATTAGTCCAGATGCAACCACTTTCCAAGTCTCTCCGACCTTCACAAAAAAAGTTATTCAAGAATATCTCTTTCTCCTATGTGCTTTCATCCCTAACCCTAACCCTAACCCTTCCGAAAGTCGGAGAAGCTCAAGGATGGTACCGATCGATGCGCGCTACCCCATTTAGTGGGGGTAGAGCCTACTTGCAAGTCTCTCCGACCTTCACAAAAAAAGTTATTCAAGAATATCTCTTTCTCCTATGTGCTTTCATCCCTAACCCTAACCCTAACCCTTCCGAAAGTCGGAGAAGCTCAAGGATGGTACCGATCGATGCGCGCTACCCCATTTAGTGGGGGTAGAGCCTACTTGCAAGTCTCTCCGACCTTCACAAAAAAAGTTATTCAAGAATATCTCTTTCTCCTATGTGCTTTCATCCCTAACCCTAACCCTAACCCTTCCGAAAGTCGTAGAAGCTCAAGGATGGTACCGATCGATGCGCGCTACCCCATTTAGTGGGGGTAGAGCCTACTTGCAAGTCTCTCCGACCTTCACAAAAAAAGTTATTCAAGAATATCTCTTTCTCCTATGTGCTTTCATCCCTAACCCTAACCCTAACCCTTCCAAAAGTCGGAGAAGCTCAAGGATGGTACCGATCGATGCGCGCTACCCCATTTAGTGGGGGTAGAGCCTACTTACATGTCTCTCCGACCTTCACAAAAAAAGTTATTCAAGAATATCTCCTCAGATTTGGGGGAATTTCGTCGGTCGACCTCTTCCGAAGGTCGTACAAGCTCGGGGATGGTACCAATCGATCCGCAGGACCCAAATTAGTCCAGATGCAACCACTTTCCAAGTCTCTCCGACCTTCACAAAAAAAGTTATTCAAGAATATCTCTTTCTCCTATGTGCTTTCATCCCTAACCCTAACCCTAACCCTTCCGAAAGTCGGAGAAGCTCAAGGATGGTACCGATCGATGCGCGCAACCCCATTTAGTGGGGGTAGAGCCTACTTGCAAGTCTCTCCGACCTTCACAAAAAAAGTTATTCAAGAATATCTCCTCAGATTTGGGGGAATTTCGTCGGTCGACCTCTTCAGAAGGTCGTACAAGCTCGGGGATGGTACCAATCGATCCGCAGGACCCAAATTAGTCCAGATGCAACCACTTTCCAAGTCTCTCCGACCTTCACAAAAAAAGTTATTCAAGAATATCTCTTTCTCCTATGTGCTTTCATCCCTAACCCTAACCCTAACCCTTCCGAAAGTCGGAGAAGCTCAAGGATGGTACCGATCGATGCGCGCTACCCCATTTAGTGGGGGTAGAGCCTACTTGCAAGTCTCTCCGACCTTCACAAAAAAAGTTATTCAAGAATATCTCTTTCTCCTATGTGCTTTCATCCCTAACCCTAACCCTAACCCTTCCGAAAGTCGGAGAAGCTCAAGGATGGTACCGATCGATGCGCGCAACCCCATTTAGTGGGGGTAGAGCCTACTTGCAAGTCTCTCCGACCTTCACAAAAAAAGTTATTCAAGAATATCTCCTCAGATTTGGGGGAATTTCGTCGGTCGACCTCTTCCGAAGGTCGTACAAGCTCGGGGATAGTACCAATCGATCCGCAGGACCCAAATTAGTCCAGATGCAACCACTTTCCAAGTCTCTCCGACCTTCACAAAAAAAGTTATTCAAGAATATCTCTTTCTCCTATGTGCTTTCATCCCTAACCCTAACCCTAACCCTTCCGAAAGTCGGAGAAGCTCAAGGATGGTACCGATCGATGCGCGCTACCCCATTTAGTGGGGGTAGAGCCTACTTGCAAGTCTCTCCGACCTTCACAAAAAAAGTTATTCAAGAATATCTCTTTCTCCTATGTGCTTTCATCCCTAACCCTAACCCTAACCCTTCCGAAAGTCGGAGAAGCTCAAGGATGGTACCGATCGATGCGCGCAACCCCATTTAGTGGGGGTAGAGCCTACTTGCAAGTCTCTCCGACCTTCACAAAAAAAGTTATTCAAGAATATCTCCTCAGATTTGGGGGAATTTCGTCGGTCGACCTCTTCCGAAGGTCGTACAAGCTCGGGGATGGTACCAATCGATCCGCAGGACCCAAATTAGTCCAGATGCAACCACTTTCCAAGTCTCTCCGACCTTCACAAAAAAAGTTATTCAAGAATATCTCTTTCTCCTATGTGCTTTCATCCCTAACCCTAACCCTAACCCTTCCGAAAGTCGGAGAAGCTCAAGGATGGTACCGATCGATGCGCGCTACCCCATTTAGTGGGGGTAGAGCCTACTTGCAAGTCTCTCCGACCTTCACAAAAAAAGTTATTCAAGAATATCTCTTTCTCCTATGTGCTTTCATCCCTAACCCTAACCCTAACCCTTCCGAAAGTCGGAGAAGCTCAAGGATGGTACCGATCGATGCGCGCAACCCCATTTAGTGGGGGTAGAGCCTACTAACAAGTCTCTCCGACCTTCACAAAAAAAGTTATTCAAGAATATCTCCTCAGATTTGGGGGAATTTCGTCGGTCGACCTCTTCCGAAGGTCGTACAAGCTCGGGGATGGTACCAATCGATCTGCAGGACCCAAATTAGTCCAGATGCAACCACTTTCCAAGTCTCTCCGACCTTCACAAAAAAAGTTATTTAAGAATATCTCTTTCTCCTATGTGCTTTCATCCCTAACCCTAACCCTAACCCTTTCAAAAGTCGGAGAAGCTCAAGGATGGTACCGATCGATGCGCGCTACCCCATTTAGTGGGGGTAGAGCCTACTTGCAAGTCTCTCCGACCTTCACAAAAAAAGTTATTCAAGAATATCTCTTTCTCCTATGTGCTTTCATCCCTAACCCTAACCCTAACCCTTCCGAAAGTCGGAGAAGCTCAAGGATGGTACCGATCGATGCGCGCTACCCCATTTAGTGGGGGTAGAGCCTACTTGCAAGTCTCTCCGACCTTCACAAAAAAAGTTATTCAAGAATATCTCTTTCTCCTATGTGCTTTCATCCCTAACCCTAACCCTAACCCTTCCGAAAGTCGGAGAAGCTCAAGGATGGTACCGATCGATGCGCGCTACCCCATTTAGTGGGGGTAGAGCCTACTTGCAAGTCTCTCCGACCTTCACAAAAAAAGTTATTCAAGAATATCTCCTCAGATTTGGGGGAATTTCGTCGGTCGACCTCTTCCGAAGGTCGTACAAGCTCGGGGATGGTACCAATCGATCCGCAGGACCCAAATTAGTCCAGATGCAACCACTTTCCAAGTCTCTCCGACCTTCACAAAAAAAGTTATTCAAGAATATCTCTTTCTCCTATGTGCTTTCATCCCTAACCCTAACCCTAACCCTTCCGAAAGTCGGAGAAGCTCAAGGATGGTACCGATCGATGCGCGCTACCCCATTTAGTGGGGGTAGAGCCTACTTGCAAGTCTCTCCGACCTTCACAAAAAACGTTATTCAAGAATATCTCTTTCTCCTATGTGCTTTCATCCCTAACCCTAACCCTAACCCTTCCGAAAGTCGGAGAAGCTCAAGGATGGTACCAATCGATGCGCGCTACCCCATTTAGTGGGGGTAGAGCCTACTTGCAAGTCTCTCCGACCTTCACAAAAAAAGTTATTCAAGAATATCTCCTCAGATTTGGGGGAATTTCGTCGGTCGACCTCTTCCGAAGGTCGTACAAGCTCGGGGATGGTACCAATCGATCCGCAGGACCCAAATTAGTCCAGATGCAACCACTTTCCAAGTCTCTCCGACCTTCACAAAAAAAGTTATTCAAGAATATCTCTTTCTCCTATGTGCTTTCATCCCTAACCCTAACCCTAACCCTTCCGAAAGTCGGAGAAGCTCAAGGATGGTACCGATCGATGCGCGCTACCCCATTTAGTGGGGGTAGAGCCTACTTGCAAGTCTCTCCGACCTTCACAAAAAAAGTTATTCAAGAATATCTCTTTCTCCTATGTGCTTTCATCCCTAACCCTAACCCTAACCCTTCCGAAAGTCGGAGAAGCTCAAGGATGGTACCGATCGATGCGTGCTACCCCATTTAGTGGGGGTAGAGCCTACTTGCAAGTCTCTCCGACCTTCACAAAAAAAGTTATTCAAGAATATCTCTTTCTCCTATGTGCTTTCATCCCTAACCCTAACCCTAACCCTTCCGAAAGTCGTAGAAGCTCAAGGATGGTACCGATCGATGCGCGCTACCCCATTTAGTGGGGGTAGAGCCTACTTGCAAGTCTCTCCGACCTTCACAAAAAAAGTTATTCAAGAATATCTCTTTCTCCTATGTGCTTTCATCCCTAACCCTAACCCTAACCCTTCCAAAAGTCGGAGAAGCTCAAGGATGGTACCGATCGATGCGCGCTACCCCATTTAGTGGGGGTAGAGCCTACTTACATGTCTCTCCGACCTTCACAAAAAAAGTTATTCAAGAATATCTCCTCAGATTTGGGGGAATTTCGTCGGTCGACCTCTTCCGAAGGTCGTACAAGCTCGGGGATGGTACCAATCGATCCGCAGGACCCAAATTAGTCCAGATGCAACCACTTTCCAAGTCTCTCCGACCTTCACAAAAAAAGTTATTCAAGAATATCTCTTTCTCCTATGTGCTTTCATCCCTAACCCTAACCCTAACCCTTCCGAAAGTCGGAGAAGCTCAAGGATGGTACCGATCGATGCGCGCAACCCCATTTAGTGGGGGTAGAGCCTACTTGCAAGTCTCTCCGACCTTCACAAAAAAAGTTATTCAAGAATATCTCCTCAGATTTGGGGGAATTTCGTCGGTCGACCTCTTCAGAAGGTCGTACAAGCTCGGGGATGGTACCAATCGATCCGCAGGACCCAAATTAGTCCAGATGCAACCACTTTCCAAGTCTCTCCGACCTTCACAAAAAAAGTTATTCAAGAATATCTCTTTCTCCTATGTGCTTTCATCCCTAACCCTAACCCTAACCCTTCCGAAAGTCGGAGAAGCTCAAGGATGGTACCGATCGATGCGCGCTACCCCATTTAGTGGGGGTAGAGCCTACTTGCAAGTCTCTCCGACCTTCACAAAAAAAGTTATTCAAGAATATCTCTTTCTCCTATGTGCTTTCATCCCTAACCCTAACCCTAACCCTTCCGAAAGTCGGAGAAGCTCAAGGATGGTACCGATCGATGCGCGCAACCCCATTTAGTGGGGGTAGAGCCTACTTGCAAGTCTCTCCGACCTTCACAAAAAAAGTTATTCAAGAATATCTCCTCAGATTTGGGGGAATTTCGTCGGTCGACCTCTTCCGAAGGTCGTACAAGCTCGGGGATAGTACCAATCGATCCGCAGGACCCAAATTAGTCCAGATGCAACCACTTTCCAAGTCTCTCCGACCTTCACAAAAAAAGTTATTCAAGAATATCTCTTTCTCCTATGTGCTTTCATCCCTAACCCTAACCCTAACCCTTCCGAAAGTCGGAGAAGCTCAAGGATGGTACCGATCGATGCGCGCTACCCCATTTAGTGGGGGTAGAGCCTACTTGCAAGTCTCTCCGACCTTCACAAAAAAAGTTATTCAAGAATATCTCTTTCTCCTATGTGCTTTCATCCCTAACCCTAACCCTAACCCTTCCGAAAGTCGGAGAAGCTCAAGGATGGTACCGATCGATGCGCGCAACCCCATTTAGTGGGGGTAGAGCCTACTTGCAAGTCTCTCCGACCTTCACAAAAAAAGTTATTCAAGAATATCTCCTCAGATTTGGGGGAATTTCGTCGGTCGACCTCTTCCGAAGGTCGTACAAGCTCGGGGATGGTACCAATCGATCCGCAGGACCCAAATTAGTCCAGATGCAACCACTTTCCAAGTCTCTCCGACCTTCACAAAAAAAGTTATTCAAGAATATCTCTTTCTCCTATGTGCTTTCATCCCTAACCCTAACCCTTCCGAAAGTCGGAGAAGCTCAAGGATGGTACCGATCGATGCGCGCTACCCCATTTAGTGGGGGTAGAGCCTACTTGCAAGTCTCTCCGACCTTCACAAAAAAAGTTATTCAAGAATATCTCTTTCTCCTATGTGCTTTCATCCCTAACCCTAACCCTAACCCTTCCGAAAGTCGGAGAAGCTCAAGGATGGTACCGATCGATGCGCGCAACCCCATTTAGTGGGGGTAGAGCCTACTTGCAAGTCTCTCCGACCTTCACAAAAAAAGTTATTCAAGAATATCTCCTCAGATTTGGGGGAATTTCGTTGGTCGACCTCTTCCGAAGGTCGTACAAGCTCGGGGATGGTACCAATCGATCCGCAGGACCCAAATTAGTCCAGATGCAACCACTTTCCAAGTCTCTCCGACCTTCACAAAAAAAGTTATTCAAGAATATCTCTTTCTCCTATGTGCTTTCATCCCTAACCCTAACCCTAACCCTTCCGAAAGTCGGAGAAGCTCAAGGATGGTACCGATCGATGCGCGCTACCCCATTTAGTGGGGGTAGAGCCTACTTGCAAGTCTCTCCGACCTTCACAAAAAAAGTTATTCAAGAATATCTCTTTCTCCTATGTGCTTTCATCCCTAACCCTAACCCTAACCCTTCCGAAAGTCGGAGAAGCTCAAGGATGGTACCGATCGATGTGCGCTACCCCATTTAGTGGGGGTAGAGCCTACTTGCAAGTCTCTCCGACCTTCACAAAAAAAGTTATTCAAGAATATCTCTTTCTCCTATGTGCTATCATCCCTAACCCTAACCCTAACCCTTCCGAAAGTCGGAGAAGCTCAAGGATGGAACCGATCGATGCGCGCTACCCCATTTAGTGGGGGTAGAGCCTACTTGCAAGTCTCTCCGACCTTCACAAAAAAAGTTATTCAAGAATATCTCCTCAGATTTGGGGGAATTTCGTCGGTCGACCTCTTCCGAAGGTCGTACAAGCTCGGGGATGGTACCAATCGATCTGCAGGACCCAAATTAGTCCAGATGCAACCACTTTCCAAGTCTCTCCGACCTTCACAAAAAAAGTTATTCAAGAATATCTCTTTCTCCTATGTGCTTTCATCCCTAACCCTAACCCTTCCGAAAGTCGGAGAAGCTCAAGGATGGTACCGATCGATGCGCGCTACCCCATTTAGTGGGGGTAGAGCCTACTTGCAAGTCTCTCCGACCTTCACAAAAAAAGTTATTCAAGAATATCTCTTTCTCCTATGTGCTTTCATCCCTAACCCTAACCCTAACCCTTCCGAAAGTCGGAGAAGCTCAAGGATGGTACCGATCGATGCGCGCAACCCCATTTAGTGGGGGTAAAGCCTACTTGCAAGTCTCTCCGACCTTCACAAAAAAAGTTATTCAAGAATATCTCCTCAGATTTGGGGGAATTTCGTCGGTCGACCTCTTCCGAAGGTCGTACAAGCTCAGGGATGGTACCAATCGATCCGCAGGACCCAAATTAGTCCAGATGCAACCACTTTCCAAGTCTCTCCGACCTTCACAAAAAAAGTTATTCAAGAATATCTCTTTCTCCTATGTGCTTTCATCCCTAACCCTAACCCTAACCCTTCCGAAAGTCGGAGAAGCTCAAGGATGGTACCGATCGATGCGCGCTACCCCATTTAGTGGGGGTAGAGCCTACTTGCAAGTCTCTCCGACCTTCACAAAAAAAGTTATTCAAGAATATCTCTTTCTCCTATGTGCTTTCATCCCTAACCCTAACCCTAACCCTTCCGAAAGTCGGAGAAGCTCAAGGATGGTACTGATCGATGCGCGCTACCCCATTTAGTGGGGGTAGAGCCTACTTGCAAGTCTCTCCGACCTTCACAAAAAAAGTTATTCAAGAATATCTCTTTCTCCTATGTGCTTTCATCCCTAACCCTAACCCTAACCCTTCCGAAAGTCGGAGAAGCTCAAGGATGGAACCGATCGATGCGCGCTACCCCATTTAGTGGGGGTAGAGCCTACTTGCAAGTCTCTCCGACCTTCACAAAAAAAGTTATTCAAGAATATCTCCTCAGATTTGGGGGAATTTCGTCGGTCGACCTCTTCCGAAGGTCGTACAAGCTCGGGGATGGTACCAATCGATCCGCAGGACCCAAATTAGTCCAGATGCAACCACTTTCCAAGTCTCTCCGACCTTCACAAAAAAAGTTATTCAAGAATATCTCTTTCTCCTATGTGCTTTCATCCCTAACCCTAACCCTAACCCTTCCAAAAGTCGGAGAAGCTCAAGGATGGTACCGATCGATGTGCGCTACCCCATTTAGTGGGGGTAGAGCCTACTTGCAAGTCTCTCCGACCTTCACAAAAAAAGTTATTCAAGAATATCTCTTTCTCCTATGTGCTTTCATCCCTAACCCTAACCCTAACCCTTCCGAAAGTCGGAGAAGCTCAAGGATGGTACTGATCGATGCGCGCTACCCCATTTAGTGGGGGTAGAGCCTACTTGCAAGTCTCTCCGACCTTCACAAAAAAAGTTATTCAAGAATATCTCTTTCTCCTATGTGCTTTCATCCCTAACCCTAACCCTAACCCTTCCGAAAGTCGGAGAAGCTCAAGGATGGTACCGATCGATGCGCGCTACCCCATTTAGTGGGGGTAGAGCCTACTTGCAAGTCTCTCCGACCTTCACAAAAAAAGTTATTCAAGAATATCTCTTTCTCCTATGTGCTTTCATCCCTAACCCTAACCCTAACCCTTCCAAAAGTCGGAGAAGCTCAAGGATGGTACCGATCGATGCGCGCTACCCCATTTAGTGGGGGTAGAGCCTACTTACATGTCTCTCCGACCTTCACAAAAAAAGTTATTCAAGAATATCTCCTCAGATTTGGGGGAATTTCGTCGGTCGACCTCTTCCGAAGGTCGTACAAGCTCGGGGATGGTACCAATCGATCCGCAGGACCCAAATTAGTCCAGATGCAACCACTTTCCAAGTCTCTCCGACCTTCACAAAAAAAGTTATTCAAGAATATCTCTTTCTCCTATGTGCTTTCATCCCTAACCCTAACCCTAACCCTTCCGAAAGTCGGAGAAGCTCAAGGATGGTACCGATCGATGCGCGCAACCCCATTTAGTGGGGGTAGAGCCTACTTGCAAGTCTCTCCGACCTTCACAAAAAAAGTTATTCAAGAATATCTCCTCAGATTTGGGGGAATTTCGTCGGTCGACCTCTTTAGAAGGTCGTACAAGCTCGGGGATGGTACCAATCGATCCGCAGGACCCAAATTAGTCCAGATGCAACCACTTTCCAAGTCTCTCCGACCTTCACAAAAAAAGTTATTCAAGAATATCTCTTTCTCCTATGTGCTTTCATCCCTAACCCTAACCCTAACCCTTCCGAAAGTCGGAGAAGCTCAAGGATGGTACCGATCGATGCGCGCTACCCCATTTAGTGGGGGTAGAGCCTACTTGCAAGTCTCTCCGACCTTCACAAAAAAAGTTATTCAAGAATATCTCTTTCTCCTATGTGCTTTCATCCCTAACCCTAACCCTAACCCTTCCGAAAGTCGGAGAAGCTCAAGGATGGTACCGATCGATGCGCGCTACCCCATTTAGTGGGGGTAGAGCCTACTTGCAAGTCTCTCCGACCTTCACAAAAAAAGTTATTCAAGAATATCTCTTTCTCCTATGTGCTTTCATCCCTAACCCTAACCCTAACCCTTCCGAAAGTCGGAGAAGCTCAAGGATGGTACCGATCGATGTGCGCTACCCCATTTAGTGGGGGTAGAGCCTACTTGCAAGTCTCTCCGACCTTCACAAAAAAAGTTATTCAAGAATATCTCTTTCTCCTATGTGCTATCATCCCTAACCCTAACCCTAACCCTTCCGAAAGTCGGAGAAGCTCAAGGATGGAACCGATCGATGCGCGCTACCCCATTTAGTGGGGGTAGAGCCTACTTGCAAGTCTCTCCGACCTTCACAAAAAAAGTTATTCAAGAATATCTCCTCAGATTTGGGGGAATTTCGTCGGTCGACCTCTTCCGAAGGTCGTACAAGCTCGGGGATGGTACCAATCGATCTGCAGGACCCAAATTAGTCCAGATGCAACCACTTTCCAAGTCTCTCCGACCTTCACAAAAAAAGTTATTCAAGAATATCTCTTTCTCCTATGTGCTTTCATCCCTAACCCTAACCCTTCCGAAAGTCGGAGAAGCTCAAGGATGGTACCGATCGATGCGCGCTACCCCATTTAGTGGGGGTAGAGCCTACTTGCAAGTCTCTCCGACCTTCACAAAAAAAGTTATTCAAGAATATCTCTTTCTCCTATGTGCTTTCATCCCTAACCCTAACCCTAACCCTTCCGAAAGTCGGAGAAGCTCAAGGATGGTACCGATCGATGCGCGCAACCCCATTTAGTGGGGGTAAAGCCTACTTGCAAGTCTCTCCGACCTTCACAAAAAAAGTTATTCAAGAATATCTCCTCAGATTTGGGGGAATTTCGTCGGTCGACCTCTTCCGAAGGTCGTACAAGCTCAGGGATGGTACCAATCGATCCGCAGGACCCAAATTAGTCCAGATGCAACCACTTTCCAAGTCTCTCCGACCTTCACAAAAAAAGTTATTCAAGAATATCTCTTTCTCCTATGTGCTTTCATCCCTAACCCTAACCCTAACCCTTCCGAAAGTCGGAGAAGCTCAAGGATGGTACCGATCGATGCGCGCTACCCCATTTAGTGGGGGTAGAGCCTACTTGCAAGTCTCTCCGACCTTCACAAAAAAAGTTATTCAAGAATATCTCTTTCTCCTATGTGCTTTCATCCCTAACCCTAACCCTAACCCTTCCGAAAGTCGGAGAAGCTCAAGGATGGTACCGATCGATGCGCGCTACCCCATTTAGTGGGGGTAGAGCCTACTTGCAAGTCTCTCCGACCTTCACAAAAAAAGTTATTCAAGAATATCTCTTTCTCCTATGTGCTTTCATCCCTAACCCTAACCCTAACCCTTCCGAAAGTCGGAGAAGCTCAAGGATGGAACCGATCGATGCGCGCTACCCCATTTAGTGGGGGTAGAGCCTACTTGCAAGTCTCTCCGACCTTCACAAAAAAAGTTATTCAAGAATATCTCCTCAGATTTGGGGGAATTTCGTCGGTCGACCTCTTCCGAAGGTCGTACAAGCTCGGGGATGGTACCAATCGATCCGCAGGACCCAAATTAGTCCAGATGCAACCACTTTCCAAGTCTCTCCGACCTTCACAAAAAAAGTTATTCAAGAATATCTCTTTCTCCTATGTGCTTTCATCCCTAACCCTAACCCTAACCCTTCCAAAAGTCGGAGAAGCTCAAGGATGGTACCGATCGATGTGCGCTACCCCATTTAGTGGGGGTAGAGCCTACTTGCAAGTCTCTCCGACCTTCACAAAAAAAGTTATTCAAGAATATCTCTTTCTCCTATGTGCTTTCATCCCTAACCCTAACCCTAACCCTTCCGAAAGTCGGAGAAGCTCAAGGATGGTACTGATCGATGCGCGCTACCCCATTTAGTGGGGGTAGAGCCTACTTGCAAGTCTCTCCGACCTTCACAAAAAAAGTTATTCAAGAATATCTCTTTCTCCTATGTGCTTTCATCCCTAACCCTAACCCTAACCCTTCCGAAAGTCGGAGAAGCTCAAGGATGGTACCGATCGATGCGCGCTACCCCATTTAGTGGGGGTAGAGCCTACTTGCAAGTCTCTCCGACCTTCACAAAAAAAGTTATTCAAGAATATCTCTTTCTCCTATGTGCTTTCATCCCTAACCCTAACCCTAACCCTTCCAAAAGTCGGAGAAGCTCAAGGATGGTACCGATCGATGCGCGCTACCCCATTTAGTGGGGGTAGAGACTACTTACATGTCTCTCCGACCTTCACAAAAAAAGTTATTCAAGAATATCTCCTCAGATTTGGGGGAATTTCGTCGGTCGACCTCTTCCGAAGGTCGTACAAGCTCGGGGATGGTACCAATCGATCCGCAGGACCCAAATTAGTCCAGATGCAACCACTTTCCAAGTCTCTCCGACCTTCACAAAAAAAGTTATTCAAGAATATCTCTTTCTCCTATGTGCTTTCATCCCTAACCCTAACCCTAACCCTTCCGAAAGTCGGAGAAGCTCAAGGATGGTACCGATCGATGTGCGCAACCCCATTTAGTGGGGGTAGAGCCTACTTGCAAGTCTCTCCGACCTTCACAAAAAAAGTTATTCAAGAATATCTCCTCAGATTTGGGGGAATTTCGTCGGTCGACCTCTTCAGAAGGTCGTACAAGCTCGGGGATGGTACCAATCGATCCGCAGGACCCAAATTAGTCCAGATGCAACCACTTTCCAAGTCTCTCCGACCTTCACAAAAAAAGTTATTCAAGAATATCTCTTTCTCCTATGTGCTTTCATCCCTAACCCTAACCCTAACCCTTCCGAAAGTCGGAGAAGCTCAAGGATGGTACCGATCGATGCGCGCTACCCCATTTAGTGGGGGTAGAGCCTACTTGCAAGTCTCTCCGACCTTCACAAAAAAAGTTATTCAAGAATATCTCTTTCTCCTATGTGCTTTCATCCCTAACCCTAACCCTAACCCTTCCGAAAGTCGGAGAAGCTCAAGGATGGTACCGATCGATGCGCGCAACCCCATTTAGTGGGGGTAGAGCCTACTTGCAAGTCTCTCCGACCTTCACAAAAAAAGTTATTCAAGAATATCTCCTCAGATTTGGGGGAATTTCGTCGGTCGACCTCTTCCGAAGGTCGTACAAGCTCGGGGATAGTACCAATCGATCCGCAGGACCCAAATTAGTCCAGATGCAACCACTTTCCAAGTCTCTCCGACCTTCACAAAAAAAGTTATTCAAGAATATCTCTTTCTCCTATGTGCTTTCATCCCTAACCCTAACCCTAACCCTTCCGAAAGTCGGAGAAGCTCAAGGATGGTACCGATCGATGCGCGCTACCCCATTTAGTGGGGGTAGAGCCTACTTGCAAGTCTCTCCGACCTTCACAAAAAAAGTTATTCAAGAATATCTCTTTCTCCTATGTGCTTTCATCCCTAACCCTAACCCTAACCCTTCCGAAAGTCGGAGAAGCTCAAGGATGGTACCGATCGATGCGCGCAACCCCATTTAGTGGGGGTAGAGCCTACTTGCAAGTCTCTCCGACCTTCACAAAAAAAGTTATTCAATAATATCTCCTCAGATTTGGGGGAATTTCGTCGGTCGACCTCTTCCGAAGGTCGTACAAGCTCGGGGATGGTACCAATCGATCCGCAGGACCCAAATTAGTCCAGATGCAACCACTTTCCAAGTCTCTCCGACCTTCACAAAAAAAGTTATTCAAGAATATCTCTTTCTCCTATGTGCTTTCATCCCTAACCCTAACCCTTCCGAAAGTCGGAGAAGCTCAAGGATGGTACCGATCGATGCGCGCTACCCCATTTAGTGGGGGTTGAGCCTACTTGCAAGTCTCTCCGACCTTCACAAAAAAAGTTATTCAAGAATATCTCTTTCTCCTATGTGCTTTCATCCCTAACCCTAACCCTAACCCTTCCGAAAGTCGGAGAAGCTCAAGGATGGTACCGATCGATGCGCGCAACCCCATTTAGTGGGGGTAGAGCCTACTTGCAAGTCTCTCCGACCTTCACAAAAAAAGTTATTCAAGAATATCTCCTCAGATTTGGGGGAATTTCGTTGGTCGACCTCTTCCGAAGGTCGTACAAGCTCGGGGATGGTACCAATCGATCCGCAGGACCCAAATTAGTCCAGATGCAACCACTTTCCAAGTCTCTCCGACCTTCACAAAAAAAGTTATTCAAGAATATCTCTTTCTCCTATGTGCTTTCATCCCTAACCCTAACCCTAACCCTTCCGAAAGTCGGAGAAGCTCAAGGATGGTACCGATCGATGCGCGCTACCCCATTTAGTGGGGGTAGAGCCTACTTGCAAGTCTCTCCGACCTTCACAAAAAAAGTTATTCAAGAATATCTCTTTCTCCTATGTGCTTTCATCCCTAACCCTAACCCTAACCCTTCCGAAAGTCGGAGAAGCTCAAGGATGGTACCGATCGATGTGCGCTACCCCATTTAGTGGGGGTAGAGCCTACTTGCAAGTCTCTCCGACCTTCACAAAAAAAGTTATTCAAGAATATCTCTTTCTCCTATGTGCTATCATCCCTAACCCTAACCCTAACCCTTCCGAAAGTCGGAGAAGCTCAAGGATGGAACCGATCGATGCGCGCTACCCCATTTAGTGGGGGTAGAGCCTACTTGCAAGTCTCTCCGACCTTCACAAAAAAAGTTATTCAAGAATATCTCCTCAGATTTGGGGGAATTTCGTCGGTCGACCTCTTCCGAAGGTCGTACAAGCTCGGGGATGGTACCAATCGATCTGCAGGACCCAAATTAGTCCAGATGCAACCACTTTCCAAGTCTCTCCGACCTTCACAAAAAAAGTTATTCAAGAATATCTCTTTCTCCTATGTGCTTTCATCCCTAACCCTAACCCTTCCGAAAGTCGGAGAAGCTCAAGGATGGTACCGATCGATGCGCGCTACCCCATTTAGTGGGGGTAGAGCCTACTTGCAAGTCTCTCCGACCTTCACAAAAAAAGTTATTCAAGAATATCTCTTTCTCCTATGTGCTTTCATCCCTAACCCTAACCCTAACCCTTCCGAAAGTCGGAGAAGCTCAAGGATGGTACCGATCGATGCGCGCAACCCCATTTAGTGGGGGTAAAGCCTACTTGCAAGTCTCTCCGACCTTCACAAAAAAAGTTATTCAAGAATATCTCCTCAGATTTGGGGGAATTTCGTCGGTCGACCTCTTCCGAAGGTCGTACAAGCTCAGGGATGGTACCAATCGATCCGCAGGACCCAAATTAGTCCAGATGCAACCACTTTCCAAGTCTCTCCGACCTTCACAAAAAAAGTTATTCAAGAATATCTCTTTCTCCTATGTGCTTTCATCCCTAACCCTAACCCTAACCCTTCCGAAAGTCGGAGAAGCTCAAGGATGGTACCGATCGATGCGCGCTACCCCATTTAGTGGGGGTAGAGCCTACTTGCAAGTCTCTCCGACCTTCACAAAAAAAGTTATTCAAGAATATCTCTTTCTCCTATGTGCTTTCATCCCTAACCCTAACCCTAACCCTTCCGAAAGTCGGAGAAGCTCAAGGATGGTACCGATCGATGCGCGCTACCCCATTTAGTGGGGGTAGAGCCTACTTGCAAGTCTCTCCGACCTTCACAAAAAAAGTTATTCAAGAATATCTCTTTCTCCTATGTGCTTTCATCCCTAACCCTAACCCTAACCCTTCCGAAAGTCGGAGAAGCTCAAGGATGGAACCGATCGATGCGCGCTACCCCATTTAGTGGGGGTAGAGCCTACTTGCAAGTCTCTCCGACCTTCACAAAAAAAGTTATTCAAGAATATCTCCTCAGATTTGGGGGAATTTCGTCGGTCGACCTCTTCCGAAGGTCGTACAAGCTCGGGGATGGTACCAATCGATCCGCAGGACCCAAATTAGTCCAGATGCAACCACTTTCCAAGTCTCTCCGACCTTCACAAAAAAAGTTATTCAAGAATATCTCTTTCTCCTATGTGCTTTCATCCCTAACCCTAACCCTAACCCTTCCAAAAGTCGGAGAAGCTCAAGGATGGTACCGATCGATGTGCGCTACCCCATTTAGTGGGGGTAGAGCCTACTTGCAAGTCTCTCCGACCTTCACAAAAAAAGTTATTCAAGAATATCTCTTTCTCCTATGTGCTTTCATCCCTAACCCTAACCCTAACCCTTCCGAAAGTCGGAGAAGCTCAAGGATGGTACTGATCGATGCGCGCTACCCCATTTAGTGGGGGTAGAGCCTACTTGCAAGTCTCTCCGACCTTCACAAAAAAAGTTATTCAAGAATATCTCTTTCTCCTATGTGCTTTCATCCCTAACCCTAACCCTAACCCTTCCGAAAGTCGGAGAAGCTCAAGGATGGTACCGATCGATGCGCGCTACCCCATTTAGTGGGGGTAGAGCCTACTTGCAAGTCTCTCCGACCTTCACAAAAAAAGTTATTCAAGAATATCTCTTTCTCCTATGTGCTTTCATCCCTAACCCTAACCCTAACCCTTCCAAAAGTCGGAGAAGCTCAAGGATGGTACCGATCGATGCGCGCTACCCCATTTAGTGGGGGTAGAGCCTACTTACATGTCTCTCCGACCTTCACAAAAAAAGTTATTCAAGAATATCTCCTCAGATTTGGGGGAATTTCGTCGGTCGACCTCTTCCGAAGGTCGTACAAGCTCGGGGATGGTACCAATCGATCCGCAGGACCCAAATTAGTCCAGATGCAACCACTTTCCAAGTCTCTCCGACCTTCACAAAAAAAGTTATTCAAGAATATCTCTTTCTCCTATGTGCTTTCATCCCTAACCCTAACCCTAACCCTTCCGAAAGTCGGAGAAGCTCAAGGATGGTACCGATCGATGCGCGCAACCCCATTTAGTGGGGGTAAAGCCTACTTGCAAGTCTCTCCGACCTTCACAAAAAAAGTTATTCAAGAATATCTCCTCAGATTTGGGGGAATTTCGTCGGTCGACCTCTTCAGAAGGTCGTACAAGCTCGGGGATGGTACCAATCGATCCGCAGGACCCAAATTAGTCCAGATGCAACCACTTTCCAAGTCTCTCCGACCTTCACAAAAAAAGTTATTCAAGAATATCTCTTTCTCCTATGTGCTTTCATCCCTAACCCTAACCCTAACCCTTCCGAAAGTCGGAGAAGCTCAAGGATGGTACCGATCGATGCGCGCTACCCCATTTAGTGGGGGTAGAGCCTACTTGCAAGTCTCTCCGACCTTCACAAAAAAAGTTATTCAAGAATATCTCTTTCTCCTATGTGCTTTCATCCCTAACCCTAACCCTAACCCTTCCGAAAGTCGGAGAAGCTCAAGGATGGTACCGATCGATGCGCGCAACCCCATTTAGTGGGGGTAGAGCCTACTTGCAAGTCTCTCCGACCTTCACAAAAAAAGTTATTCAAGAATATCTCCTCAGATTTGGGGGAATTTCGTCGGTCGACCTCTTCCGAAGGTCGTACAAGCTCGGGGATAGTACCAATCGATCCGCAGGACCCAAATTAGTCCAGATGCAACCACTTTCCAAGTCTCTCCGACCTTCACAAAAAAAGTTATTCAAGAATATCTCTTTCTCCTATGTGCTTTCATCCCTAACCCTAACCCTAACCCTTCCGAAAGTCGGAGAAGCTCAAGGATGGTACCGATCGATGCGCGCTACCCCATTTAGTGGGGGTAGAGCCTACTTGCAAGTCTCTCCGACCTTCACAAAAAAAGTTATTCAAGAATATCTCTTTCTCCTATGTGCTTTCATCCCTAACCCTAACCCTAACCCTTCCGAAAGTCGGAGAAGCTCAAGGATGGTACCGATCGATGCGCGCAACCCCATTTAGTGGGGGTAGAGCCTACTTGCAAGTCTCTCCGACCTTCACAAAAAAAGTTATTCAATAATATCTCCTCAGATTTGGGGGAATTTCGTCGGTCGACCTCTTCCGAAGGTCGTACAAGCTCGGGGATGGTACCAATCGATCCGCAGGACCCAAATTAGTCCAGATGCAACCACTTTCCAAGTCTCTCCGACCTTCACAAAAAAAGTTATTCAAGAATATCTCTTTCTCCTATGTGCTTTCATCCCTAACCCTAACCCTTCCGAAAGTCGGAGAAGCTCAAGGATGGTACCGATCGATGCGCGCTACCCCATTTAGTGGGGGTTGAGCCTACTTGCAAGTCTCTCCGACCTTCACAAAAAAAGTTATTCAAGAATATCTCTTTCTCCTATGTGCTTTCATCCCTAACCCTAACCCTAACCCTTCCGAAAGTCGGAGAAGCTCAAGGATGGTACCGATCGATGCGCGCAACCCCATTTAGTGGGGGTAGAGCCTACTTGCAAGTCTCTCCGACCTTCACAAAAAAAGTTATTCAAGAATATCTCCTCAGATTTGGGGGAATTTCGTTGGTCGACCTCTTCCGAAGGTCGTACAAGCTCGGGGATGGTACCAATCGATCCGCAGGACCCAAATTAGTCCAGATGCAACCACTTTCCAAGTCTCTCCGACCTTCACAAAAAAAGTTATTCAAGAATATCTCTTTCTCCTATGTGCTTTCATCCCTAACCCTAACCCTAACCCTTCCGAAAGTCGGAGAAGCTCAAGGATGGTACCGATCGATGCGCGCTACCCCATTTAGTGGGGGTAGAGCCTACTTGCAAGTCTCTCCGACCTTCACAAAAAAAGTTATTCAAGAATATCTCTTTCTCCTATGTGCTTTCATCCCTAACCCTAACCCTAACCCTTCCGAAAGTCGGAGAAGCTCAAGGATGGTACCGATCGATGTGCGCTACCCCATTTAGTGGGGGTAGAGCCTACTTGCAAGTCTCTCCGACCTTCACAAAAAAAGTTATTCAAGAATATCTCTTTCTCCTATGTGCTATCATCCCTAACCCTAACCCTAACCCTTCCGAAAGTCGGAGAAGCTCAAGGATGGAACCGATCGATGCGCGCTACCCCATTTAGTGGGGGTAGAGCCTACTTGCAAGTCTCTCCGACCTTCACAAAAAAAGTTATTCAAGAATATCTCCTCAGATTTGGGGGAATTTCGTCGGTCGACCTCTTCCGAAGGTCGTACAAGCTCGGGGATGGTACCAATCGATCTGCAGGACCCAAATTAGTCCAGATGCAACCACTTTCCAAGTCTCTCCGACCTTCACAAAAAAAGTTATTCAAGAATATCTCTTTCTCCTATGTGCTTTCATCCCTAACCCTAACCCTTCCGAAAGTCGGAGAAGCTCAAGGATGGTACCGATCGATGCGCGCTACCCCATTTAGTGGGGGTAGAGCCTACTTGCAAGTCTCTCCGACCTTCACAAAAAAAGTTATTCAAGAATATCTCTTTCTCCTATGTGCTTTCATCCCTAACCCTAACCCTAACCCTTCCGAAAGTCGGAGAAGCTCAAGGATGGTACCGATCGATGCGCGCAACCCCATTTAGTGGGGGTAAAGCCTACTTGCAAGTCTCTCCGACCTTCACAAAAAAAGTTATTCAAGAATATCTCCTCAGATTTGGGGGAATTTCGTCGGTCGACCTCTTCCGAAGGTCGTACAAGCTCAGGGATGGTACCAATCGATCCGCAGGACCCAAATTAGTCCAGATGCAACCACTTTCCAAGTCTCTCCGACCTTCACAAAAAAAGTTATTCAAGAATATCTCTTTCTCCTATGTGCTTTCATCCCTAACCCTAACCCTAACCCTTCCGAAAGTCGGAGAAGCTCAAGGATGGTACCGATCGATGCGCGCTACCCCATTTAGTGGGGGTAGAGCCTACTTGCAAGTCTCTCCGACCTTCACAAAAAAAGTTATTCAAGAATATCTCTTTCTCCTATGTGCTTTCATCCCTAACCCTAACCCTAACCCTTCCGAAAGTCGGAGAAGCTCAAGGATGGTACCGATCGATGCGCGCTACCCCATTTAGTGGGGGTAGAGCCTACTTGCAAGTCTCTCCGACCTTCACAAAAAAAGTTATTCAAGAATATCTCTTTCTCCTATGTGCTTTCATCCCTAACCCTAACCCTAACCCTTCCGAAAGTCGGAGAAGCTCAAGGATGGAACCGATCGATGCGCGCTACCCCATTTAGTGGGGGTAGAGCCTACTTGCAAGTCTCTCCGACCTTCACAAAAAAAGTTATTCAAGAATATCTCCTCAGATTTGGGGGAATTTCGTCGGTCGACCTCTTCCGAAGGTCGTACAAGCTCGGGGATGGTACCAATCGATCCGCAGGACCCAAATTAGTCCAGATGCAACCACTTTCCAAGTCTCTCCGACCTTCACAAAAAAAGTTATTCAAGAATATCTCTTTCTCCTATGTGCTTTCATCCCTAACCCTAACCCTAACCCTTCCAAAAGTCGGAGAAGCTCAAGGATGGTACCGATCGATGTGCGCTACCCCATTTAGTGGGGGTAGAGCCTACTTGCAAGTCTCTCCGACCTTCACAAAAAAAGTTATTCAAGAATATCTCTTTCTCCTATGTGCTTTCATCCCTAACCCTAACCCTAACCCTTCCGAAAGTCGGAGAAGCTCAAGGATGGTACTGATCGATGC
Source organism: Limanda limanda (assembly GCF_963576545.1). Classification (NCBI taxonomy): domain Eukaryota; kingdom Metazoa; phylum Chordata; class Actinopteri; order Pleuronectiformes; family Pleuronectidae; genus Limanda; species Limanda limanda. Next base: position 1,416,339 of record NW_026870525.1, read on the forward strand.
GCGCTACCCCATTTAGTGGGGGTAGAGCCTACTTGCAAGTCTCTCCGACCTTCACAAAAAAAGTTATTCAAGAATATCTCTTTCTCCTATGTGCTTTCATCCCTAACCCTAACCCTAACCCTTCCGAAAGTCGGAGAAGCTCAAGGATGGTACCGATCGATGCGCGCTACCCCATTTAGTGGGGGTAGAGCCTACTTGCAAGTCTCTCCGACCTTCACAAAAAAAGTTATTCAAGAATATCTCTTTCTCCTATGTGCTTTCATCCCTAACCCTAACCCTAACCCTTCCAAAAGTCGGAGAAGCTCAAGGATGGTACCGATCGATGCGCGCTACCCCATTTAGTGGGGGTAGAGCCTACTTACATGTCTCTCCGACCTTCACAAAAAAAGTTATTCAAGAATATCTCCTCAGATTTGGGGGAATTTCGTCGGTCGACCTCTTCCGAAGGTCGTACAAGCTCGGGGATGGTACCAATCGATCCGCAGGACCCAAATTAGTCCAGATGCAACCACTTTCCAAGTCTCTCCGACCTTCACAAAAAAAGTTATTCAAGAATATCTCTTTCTCCTATGTGCTTTCATCCCTAACCCTAACCCTAACCCTTCCGAAAGTCGGAGAAGCTCAAGGATGGTACCGATCGATGCGCGCAACCCCATTTAGTGGGGGTAAAGCCTACTTGCAAGTCTCTCCGACCTTCACAAAAAAAGTTATTCAAGAATATCTCCTCAGATTTGGGGGAATTTCGTCGGTCGACCTCTTCAGAAGGTCGTACAAGCTCGGGGATGGTACCAATCGATCCGCAGGACCCAAATTAGTCCAGATGCAACCACTTTCCAAGTCTCTCCGACCTTCACAAAAAAAGTTATTCAAGAATATCTCTTTCTCCTATGTGCTTTCATCCCTAACCCTAACCCTAACCCTTCCGAAAGTCGGAGAAGCTCAAGGATGGTACCGATCGATGCGCGCTACCCCATTTAGTGGGGGTAGAGCCTACTTGCAAGTCTCTCCGACCTTCACAAAAAAAGTTATTCAAGAATATCTCTTTCTCCTATGTGCTTTCATCCCTAACCCTAACCCTAACCCTTCCGAAAGTCGGAGAAGCTCAAGGATGGTACCGATCGATGCGCGCAACCCCATTTAGTGGGGGTAGAGCCTACTTGCAAGTCTCTCCGACCTTCACAAAAAAAGTTATTCAAGAATATCTCCTCAGATTTGGGGGAATTTCGTCGGTCGACCTCTTCCGAAGGTCGTACAAGCTCGGGGATAGTACCAATCGATCCGCAGGACCCAAATTAGTCCAGATGCAACCACTTTCCAAGTCTCTCCGACCTTCACAAAAAAAGTTATTCAAGAATATCTCTTTCTCCTATGTGCTTTCATCCCTAACCCTAACCCTAACCCTTCCGAAAGTCGGAGAAGCTCAAGGATGGTACCGATCGATGCGCGCTACCCCATTTAGTGGGGGTAGAGCCTACTTGCAAGTCTCTCCGACCTTCACAAAAAAAGTTATTCAAGAATATCTCTTTCTCCTATGTGCTTTCATCCCTAACCCTAACCCTAACCCTTCCGAAAGTCGGAGAAGCTCAAGGATGGTACCGATCGATGCGCGCAACCCCATTTAGTGGGGGTAGAGCCTACTTGCAAGTCTCTCCGACCTTCACAAAAAAAGTTATTCAATAATATCTCCTCAGATTTGGGGGAATTTCGTCGGTCGACCTCTTCCGAAGGTCGTACAAGCTCGGGGATGGTACCAATCGATCCGCAGGACCCAAATTAGTCCAGATGCAACCACTTTCCAAGTCTCTCCGACCTTCACAAAAAAAGTTATTCAAGAATATCTCTTTCTCCTATGTGCTTTCATCCCTAACCCTAACCCTTCCGAAAGTCGGAGAAGCTCAAGGATGGTACCGATCGATGCGCGCTACCCCATTTAGTGGGGGTTGAGCCTACTTGCAAGTCTCTCCGACCTTCACAAAAAAAGTTATTCAAGAATATCTCTTTCTCCTATGTGCTTTCATCCCTAACCCTAACCCTAACCCTTCCGAAAGTCGGAGAAGCTCAAGGATGGTACCGATCGATGCGCGCAACCCCATTTAGTGGGGGTAGAGCCTACTTGCAAGTCTCTCCGACCTTCACAAAAAAAGTTATTCAAGAATATCTCCTCAGATTTGGGGGAATTTCGTTGGTCGACCTCTTCCGAAGGTCGTACAAGCTCGGGGATGGTACCAATCGATCCGCAGGACCCAAATTAGTCCAGATGCAACCACTTTCCAAGTCTCTCCGACCTTCACAAAAAAAGTTATTCAAGAATATCTCTTTCTCCTATGTGCTTTCATCCCTAACCCTAACCCTAACCCTTCCGAAAGTCGGAGAAGCTCAAGGATGGTACCGATCGATGCGCGCTACCCCATTTAGTGGGGGTAGAGCCTACTTGCAAGTCTCTCCGACCTTCACAAAAAAAGTTATTCAAGAATATCTCTTTCTCCTATGTGCTTTCATCCCTAACCCTAACCCTAACCCTTCCGAAAGTCGGAGAAGCTCAAGGATGGTACCGATCGATGTGCGCTACCCCATTTAGTGGGGGTAGAGCCTACTTGCAAGTCTCTCCGACCTTCACAAAAAAAGTTATTCAAGAATATCTCTTTCTCCTATGTGCTATCATCCCTAACCCTAACCCTAACCCTTCCGAAAGTCGGAGAAGCTCAAGGATGGAACCGATCGATGCGCGCTACCCCATTTAGTGGGGGTAGAGCCTACTTGCAAGTCTCTCCGACCTTCACAAAAAAAGTTATTCAAGAATATCTCCTCAGATTTGGGGGAATTTCGTCGGTCGACCTCTTCCGAAGGTCGTACAAGCTCGGGGATGGTACCAATCGATCTGCAGGACCCAAATTAGTCCAGATGCAACCACTTTCCAAGTCTCTCCGACCTTCACAAAAAAAGTTATTCAAGAATATCTCTTTCTCCTATGTGCTTTCATCCCTAACCCTAACCCTTCCGAAAGTCGGAGAAGCTCAAGGATGGTACCGATCGATGCGCGCTACCCCATTTAGTGGGGGTAGAGCCTACTTGCAAGTCTCTCCGACCTTCACAAAAAAAGTTATTCAAGAATATCTCTTTCTCCTATGTGCTTTCATCCCTAACCCTAACCCTAACCCTTCCGAAAGTCGGAGAAGCTCAAGGATGGTACCGATCGATGCGCGCAACCCCATTTAGTGGGGGTAAAGCCTACTTGCAAGTCTCTCCGACCTTCACAAAAAAAGTTATTCAAGAATATCTCCTCAGATTTGGGGGAATTTCGTCGGTCGACCTCTTCCGAAGGTCGTACAAGCTCAGGGATGGTACCAATCGATCCGCAGGACCCAAATTAGTCCAGATGCAACCACTTTCCAAGTCTCTCCGACCTTCACAAAAAAAGTTATTCAAGAATATCTCTTTCTCCTATGTGCTTTCATCCCTAACCCTAACCCTAACCCTTCCGAAAGTCGGAGAAGCTCAAGGATGGTACCGATCGATGCGCGCTACCCCATTTAGTGGGGGTAGAGCCTACTTGCAAGTCTCTCCGACCTTCACAAAAAAAGTTATTCAAGAATATCTCTTTCTCCTATGTGCTTTCATCCCTAACCCTAACCCTAACCCTTCCGAAAGTCGGAGAAGCTCAAGGATGGTACCGATCGATGCGCGCTACCCCATTTAGTGGGGGTAGAGCCTACTTGCAAGTCTCTCCGACCTTCACAAAAAAAGTTATTCAAGAATATCTCTTTCTCCTATGTGCTTTCATCCCTAACCCTAACCCTAACCCTTCCGAAAGTCGGAGAAGCTCAAGGATGGAACCGATCGATGCGCGCTACCCCATTTAGTGGGGGTAGAGCCTACTTGCAAGTCTCTCCGACCTTCACAAAAAAAGTTATTCAAGAATATCTCCTCAGATTTGGGGGAATTTCGTCGGTCGACCTCTTCCGAAGGTCGTACAAGCTCGGGGATGGTACCAATCGATCCGCAGGACCCAAATTAGTCAAGATGCAACCACTTTCCAAGTCTCTCCGACCTTCACAAAAAAAGTTATTCAAGAATATCTCTTTCTCCTATGTGCTTTCATCCCTAACCCTAACCCTAACCCTTCCAAAAGTCGGAGAAGCTCAAGGATGGTACCGATCGATGTGCGCTACCCCATTTAGTGGGGGTAGAGCCTACTTGCAAGTCTCTCCGACCTTCACAAAAAAAGTTATTCAAGAATATCTCTTTCTCCTATGTGCTTTCATCCCTAACCCTAACCCTAACCCTTCCGAAAGTCGGAGAAGCTCAAGGATGGTACTGATCGATGCGCGCTACCCCATTTAGTGGGGGTAGAGCCTACTTGCAAGTCTCTCCGACCTTCACAAAAAAAGTTATTCAAGAATATCTCTTTCTCCTATGTGCTTTCATCCCTAACCCTAACCCTAACCCTTCCGAAAGTCGGAGAAGCTCAAGGATGGTACCGATCGATGCGCGCTACCCCATTTAGTGGGGGTAGAGCCTACTTGCAAGTCTCTCCGACCTTCACAAAAAAAGTTATTCAAGAATATCTCTTTCTCCTATGTGCTTTCATCCCTAACCCTAACCCTAACCCTTCCAAAAGTCGGAGAAGCTCAAGGATGGTACCGATCGATGCGCGCTACCCCATTTAGTGGGGGTAGAGCCTACTTACATGTCTCTCCGACCTTCACAAAAAAAGTTATTCAAGAATATCTCCTCAGATTTGGGGGAATTTCGTCGGTCGACCTCTTCCGAAGGTCGTACAAGCTCGGGGATGGTACCAATCGATCCGCAGGACCCAAATTAGTCCAGATGCAACCACTTTCCAAGTCTCTCCGACCTTCACAAAAAAAGTTATTCAAGAATATCTCTTTCTCCTATGTGCTTTCATCCCTAACCCTAACCCTAACCCTTCCGAAAGTCGGAGAAGCTCAAGGATGGTACCGATCGATGCGCGCAACCCCATTTAGTGGGGGTAAAGCCTACTTGCAAGTCTCTCCGACCTTCACAAAAAAAGTTATTCAAGAATATCTCCTCAGATTTGGGGGAATTTCGTCGGTCGACCTCTTCAGAAGGTCGTACAAGCTCGGGGATGGTACCAATCGATCCGCAGGACCCAAATTAGTCCAGATGCAACCACTTTCCAAGTCTCTCCGACCTTCACAAAAAAAGTTATTCAAGAATATCTCTTTCTCCTATGTGCTTTCATCCCTAACCCTAACCCTAACCCTTCCGAAAGTCGGAGAAGCTCAAGGATGGTACCGATCGATGCGCGCTACCCCATTTAGTGGGGGTAGAGCCTACTTGCAAGTCTCTCCGACCTTCACAAAAAAAGTTATTCAAGAATATCTCTTTCTCCTATGTGCTTTCATCCCTAACCCTAACCCTAACCCTTCCGAAAGTCGGAGAAGCTCAAGGATGGTACCGATCGATGCGCGCTACCCCATTTAGTGGGGGTAGAGCCTACTTGCAAGTCTCTCCGACCTTCACAAAAAAAGTTATTCAAGAATATCTCTTTCTCCTATGTGCTTTCATCCCTAACCCTAACCCTAACCCTTCCGAAAGTCGGAGAAGCTCAAGGATGGTACCGATCGATGTGCGCTACCCCATTTAGTGGGGGTAGAGCCTACTTGCAAGTCTCTCCGACCTTCACAAAAAAAGTTATTCAAGAATATCTCTTTCTCCTATGTGCTATCATCCCTAACCCTAACCCTAACCCTTCCGAAAGTCGGAGAAGCTCAAGGATGGAACCGATCGATGCGCGCTACCCCATTTAGTGGGGGTAGAGCCTACTTGCAAGTCTCTCCGACCTTCACAAAAAAAGTTATTCAAGAATATCTCCTCAGATTTGGGGGAATTTCGTCGGTCGACCTCTTCCGAAGGTCGTACAAGCTCGGGGATGGTACCAATCGATCTGCAGGACCCAAATTAGTCCAGATGCAACCACTTTCCAAGTCTCTCCGACCTTCACAAAAAAAGTTATTCAAGAATATCTCTTTCTCCTATGTGCTTTCATCCCTAACCCTAACCCTTCCGAAAGTCGGAGAAGCTCAAGGATGGTACCGATCGATGCGCGCTACCCCATTTAGTGGGGGTAGAGCCTACTTGCAAGTCTCTCCGACCTTCACAAAAAAAGTTATTCAAGAATATCTCTTTCTCCTATGTGCTTTCATCCCTAACCCTAACCCTAACCCTTCCAAAAGTCGGAGAAGCTCAAGGATGGTACCGATCGATGCGCGCAACCCCATTTAGTGGGGGTAAAGCCTACTTGCAAGTCTCTCCGACCTTCACAAAAAAAGTTATTCAAGAATATCTCCTCAGATTTGGGGGAATTTCGTCGGTCGACCTCTTCCGAAGGTCGTACAAGCTCAGGGATGGTACCAATCGATCCGCAGGACCCAAATTAGTCCAGATGCAACCACTTTCCAAGTCTCTCCGACCTTCACAAAAAAAGTTATTCAAGAATATCTCTTTCTCCTATGTGCTTTCATCCCTAACCCTAACCCTAACCCTTCCGAAAGTCGGAGAAGCTCAAGGATGGTACCGATCGATGCGCGCTACCCCATTTAGTGGGGGTAGAGCCTACTTGCAAGTCTCTCCGACCTTCACAAAAAAAGTTATTCAAGAATATCTCTTTCTCCTATGTGCTTTCATCCCTAACCCTAACCCTAACCCTTCCGAAAGTCGGAGAAGCTCAAGGATGGTACCGATCGATGCGCGCTACCCCATTTAGTGGGGGTAGAGCCTACTTGCAAGTCTCTCCGACCTTCACAAAAAAAGTTATTCAAGAATATCTCTTTCTCCTATGTGCTTTCATCCCTAACCCTAACCCTAACCCTTCCGAAAGTCGGAGAAGCTCAAGGATGGAACCGATCGATGCGCGCTACCCCATTTAGTGGGGGTAGAGCCTACTTGCAAGTCTCTCCGACCTTCACAAAAAAAGTTATTCAAGAATATCTCCTCAGATTTGGGGGAATTTCGTCGGTCGACCTCTTCCGAAGGTCGTACAAGCTCGGGGATGGTACCAATCGATCCGCAGGACCCAAATTAGTCCAGATGCAACCACTTTCCAAGTCTCTCCGACCTTCACAAAAAAAGTTATTCAAGAATATCTCTTTCTCCTATGTGCTTTCATCCCTAACCCTAACCCTAACCCTTCCAAAAGTCGGAGAAGCTCAAGGATGGTACCGATCGATGTGCGCTACCCCATTTAGTGGGGGTAGAGCCTACTTGCAAGTCTCTCCGACCTTCACAAAAAAAGTTATTCAAGAATATCTCTTTCTCCTATGTGCTTTCATCCCTAACCCTAACCCTAACCCTTCCGAAAGTCGGAGAAGCTCAAGGATGGTACTGATCGATGCGCGCTACCCCATTTAGTGGGGGTAGAGCCTACTTGCAAGTCTCTCCGACCTTCACAAAAAAAGTTATTCAAGAATATCTCTTTCTCCTATGTGCTTTCATCCCTAACCCTAACCCTAACCCTTCCGAAAGTCGGAGAAGCTCAAGGATGGTACCGATCGATGCGCGCTACCCCATTTAGTGGGGGTAGAGCCTACTTGCAAGTCTCTCCGACCTTCACAAAAAAAGTTATTCAAGAATATCTCTTTCTCCTATGTGCTTTCATCCCTAACCCTAACCCTAACCCTTCCAAAAGTCGGAGAAGCTCAAGGATGGTACCGATCGATGCGCGCTACCCCATTTAGTGGGGGTAGAGCCTACTTACATGTCTCTCCGACCTTCACAAAAAAAGTTATTCAAGAATATCTCCTCAGATTTGGGGGAATTTCGTCGGTCGACCTCTTCCGAAGGTCGTACAAGCTCGGGGATGGTACCAATCGATCCGCAGGACCCAAATTAGTCCAGATGCAACCACTTTCCAAGTCTCTCCGACCTTCACAAAAAAAGTTATTCAAGAATATCTCTTTCTCCTATGTGCTTTCATCCCTAACCCTAACCCTAACCCTTCCGAAAGTCGGAGAAGCTCAAGGATGGTACCGATCGATGCGCGCAACCCCATTTAGTGGGGGTAGAGCCTACTTGCAAGTCTCTCCGACCTTCACAAAAAAAGTTATTCAAGAATATCTCCTCAGATTTGGGGGAATTTCGTCGGTCGACCTCTTCAGAAGGTCGTACAAGCTCGGGGATGGTACCAATCGATCCGCAGGACCCAAATTAGTCCAGATGCAACCACTTTCCAAGTCTCTCCGACCTTCACAAAAAAAGTTATTCAAGAATATCTCTTTCTCCTATGTGCTTTCATCCCTAACCCTAACCCTAACCCTTCCGAAAGTCGGAGAAGCTCAAGGATGGTACCGATCGATGCGCGCTACCCCATTTAGTGGGGGTAGAGCCTACTTGCAAGTCTCTCCGACCTTCACAAAAAAAGTTATTCAAGAATATCTCTTTCTCCTATGTGCTTTCATCCCTAACCCTAACCCTAACCCTTCCGAAAGTCGGAGAAGCTCAAGGATGGTACCGATCGATGCGCGCAACCCCATTTAGTGGGGGTAGAGCCTACTTGCAAGTCTCTCCGACCTTCACAAAAAAAGTTATTCAAGAATATCTCCTCAGATTTGGGGGAATTTCGTCGGTCGACCTCTTCCGAAGGTCGTACAAGCTCGGGGATAGTACCAATCGATCCGCAGGACCCAAATTAGTCCAGATGCAACCACTTTCCAAGTCTCTCCGACCTTCACAAAAAAAGTTATTCAAGAATATCTCTTTCTCCTATGTGCTTTCATCCCTAACCCTAACCCTAACCCTTCCGAAAGTCGAAGAAGCTCAAGGATGGTACCGATCGATGCGCGCTACCCCATTTAGTGGGGGTAGAGCCTACTTGCAAGTCTCTCCGACCTTCACAAAAAAAGTTATTCAAGAATATCTCTTTCTCCTATGTGCTTTCATCCCTAACCCTAACCCTAACCCTTCCGAAAGTCGGAGAAGCTCAAGGATGGTACCGATCGATGCGCGCAACCCCATTTAGTGGGGGTAGAGCCTACTTGCAAGTCTCTCCGACCTTCACAAAAAAAGTTATTCAATAATATCTCCTCAGATTTGGGGGAATTTCGTCGGTCGACCTCTTCCGAAGGTCGTACAAGCTCGGGGATGGTACCAATCGATCCGCAGGACCCAAATTAGTCCAGATGCAACCACTTTCCAAGTCTCTCCGACCTTCACAAAAAAAGTTATTCAAGAATATCTCTTTCTCCTATGTGCTTTCATCCCTAACCCTAACCCTTCCGAAAGTCGGAGAAGCTCAAGGATGGTACCGATCGATGCGCGCTACCCCATTTAGTGGGGGTTGAGCCTACTTGCAAGTCTCTCCGACCTTCACAAAAAAAGTTATTCAAGAATATCTCTTTCTCCTATGTGCTTTCATCCCTAACCCTAACCCTAACCCTTCCGAAAGTCGGAGAAGCTCAAGGATGGTACCGATCGATGCGCGCAACCCCATTTAGTGGGGGTAGAGCCTACTTGCAAGTCTCTCCGACCTTCACAAAAAAAGTTATTCAAGAATATCTCCTCAGATTTGGGGGAATTTCGTTGGTCGACCTCTTCCGAAGGTCGTACAAGCTCGGGGATGGTACCAATCGATCCGCAGGACCCAAATTAGTCCAGATGCAACCACTTTCCAAGTCTCTCCGACCTTCACAAAAAAAGTTATTCAAGAATATCTCTTTCTCCTATGTGCTTTCATCCCTAACCCTAACCCTAACCCTTCCGAAAGTCGGAGAAGCTCAAGGATGGTACCGATCGATGCGCGCTACCCCATTTAGTGGGGGTAGAGCCTACTTGCAAGTCTCTCCGACCTTCACAAAAAAAGTTATTCAAGAATATCTCTTTCTCCTATGTGCTTTCATCCCTAACCCTAACCCTAACCCTTCCGAAAGTCGGAGAAGCTCAAGGATGGTACCGATCGATGTGCGCTACCCCATTTAGTGGGGGTAGAGCCTACTTGCAAGTCTCTCCGACCTTCACAAAAAAAGTTATTCAAGAATATCTCTTTCTCCTATGTGCTATCATCCCTAACCCTAACCCTAACCCTTCCGAAAGTCGGAGAAGCTCAAGGATGGAACCGATCGATGCGCGCTACCCCATTTAGTGGGGGTAGAGCCTACTTGCAAGTCTCTCCGACCTTCACAAAAAAAGTTATTCAAGAATATCTCCTCAGATTTGGGGGAATTTCGTCGGTCGACCTCTTCCGAAGGTCGTACAAGCTCGGGGATGGTACCAATCGATCTGCAGGACCCAAATTAGTCCAGATGCAACCACTTTCCAAGTCTCTCCGACCTTCACAAAAAAAGTTATTCAAGAATATCTCTTTCTCCTATGTGCTTTCATCCCTAACCCTAACCCTTCCGAAAGTCGGAGAAGCTCAAGGATGGTACCGATCGATGCGCGCTACCCCATTTAGTGGGGGTAGAGCCTACTTGCAAGTCTCTCCGACCTTCACAAAAAAAGTTATTCAAGAATATCTCTTTCTCCTATGTGCTTTCATCCCTAACCCTAACCCTAACCCTTCCGAAAGTCGGAGAAGCTCAAGGATGGTACCGATCGATGCGCGCAACCCCATTTAGTGGGGGTAAAGCCTACTTGCAAGTCTCTCCGACCTTCACAAAAAAAGTTATTCAAGAATATCTCCTCAGATTTGGGGGAATTTCGTCGGTCGACCTCTTCCGAAGGTCGTACAAGCTCAGGGATGGTACCAATCGATCCGCAGGACCCAAATTAGTCCAGATGCAACCACTTTCCAAGTCTCTCCGACCTTCACAAAAAAAGTTATTCAAGAATATCTCTTTCTCCTATGTGCTTTCATCCCTAACCCTAACCCTAACCCTTCCGAAAGTCGGAGAAGCTCAAGGATGGTACCGATCGATGCGCGCTACCCCATTTAGTGGGGGTAGAGCCTACTTGCAAGTCTCTCCGACCTTCACAAAAAAAGTTATTCAAGAATATCTCTTTCTCCTATGTGCTTTCATCCCTAACCCTAACCCTAACCCTTCCGAAAGTCGGAGAAGCTCAAGGATGGTACCGATCGATGCGCGCTACCCCATTTAGTGGGGGTAGAGCCTACTTGCAAGTCTCTCCGACCTTCACAAAAAAAGTTATTCAAGAATATCTCTTTCTCCTATGTGCTTTCATCCCTAACCCTAACCCTAACCCTTCCGAAAGTCGGAGAAGCTCAAGGATGGAACCGATCGATGCGCGCTACCCCATTTAGTGGGGGTAGAGCCTACTTGCAAGTCTCTCCGACCTTCACAAAAAAAGTTATTCAAGAATATCTCCTCAGATTTGGGGGAATTTCGTCGGTCGACCTCTTCCGAAGGTCGTACAAGCTCGGGGATGGTACCAATCGATCCGCAGGACCCAAATTAGTCCAGATGCAACCACTTTCCAAGTCTCTCCGACCTTCACAAAAAAAGTTATTCAAGAATATCTCTTTCTCCTATGTGCTTTCATCCCTAACCCTAACCCTAACCCTTCCGAAAGTCGGAGAAGCTCAAGGATGGTACCGATCGATGCGCGCTACCCCATTTAGTGGGGGTAGAGCCTACTTGCAAGTCTCTCCGACCTTCACAAAAAAAGTTATTCAAGAATATCTCCTCAGATTTGGGGGAATTTCGTCGGTCGACCTCTTCCGAAGGTCGTACAAGCTCGGGGATGGTACCAATCGATCCGCAGGACCCAAATTAGTCCAGATGCAACCACTTTCCAAGTCTCTCCGACCTTCACAAAAAAAGTTATTCAAGAATATCTCTTTCTCCTATGTGCTTTCATCCCTAACCCTAACCCTAACCCTTCCGAAAGTCGGAGAAGCTCAAGGATGGTACCGATCGATGCGTGCAACCCCATTTAGTGGGGGTAGAGCCTACTTGCAAGTCTCTCCGACCTTCACAAAAAAAGTTATTCAAGAATATCTCCTCAGATTTGGGGGAATTTCGTCGGTCGACCTCTTCCGAAGGTCGTACAAGCTCGGGGATGGTACCAATCGATCCGCAGGACCCAAATTAGTCCAGATGCAACCACTTTACAAGTCTCTCCGACCTTCACAAAAAAAGTTATTCAAGAATATCTCTTTCTCCTATGTGCTTTCATCCCTAACCCTAACCCTTCCGAAAGTCGGAGAAGCTCAAGGATGGTACCGATCGATGCGCGCTACCCCATTTAGTGGGGGTAGAGCCTACTTGCAAGTCTCTCCGACCTTCACAAAAAAAGTTATTCAAGAATATCTCTTTCTCCTATGTGCTTTCATCCCTAACCCTAACCCTAACCCTTCCGAAAGTCGGAGAAGCTCAAGGATGGTACCGATCGATGCGCGCAACCCCATTTAGTGGGGGTAGAGCCTACTTGCAAGTCTCTCCGACCTTCACAAAAAAAGTTATTCAAGAATATCTCCTCAGATTTGGGGGAATTTCGTCGGTCGACCTCTTCCGAAGGTCGTACAAGCTCGGGGATGGTACCAATCGATCCGCAGGACCCAAATTAGTCCAGATGCAACCACTTTCCAAGTCTCTCCGACCTTCACAAAAAAAGTTATTCAAGAATATCTCTTTCTCCTATGTGCTTTCATCCCTAACCCTAACCCTAACCCTTCCGAAAGTCGGAGAAGCTCAGGGATGGTACCGATCGATGCGCGCTACCCCATTTAGTGGGGGTAGAGCCTACTTGCAAGTCTCTCCGACCTTCACAAAAAAAGTTATTCAAGAATATCTCTTTCTCCTATGTGCTTTCATCCCTAACCCTAACCCTAACCCTTCCGAAAGTCGGAGAAGCTCAAGGATGGTACCGATCGATGTGCGCTACCCCATTTAGTGGGGGTAGAGCCTACTTGCAAGTCTCTCCGACCTTCACAAAAAAGGTTATTCAAGAATATCTCTTTCTCCTATGTGCTTTCATCCCTAACCCTAACCCTAACCCTTCCGAAAGTCGGAGAAGCTCAAGGATGGTACCGATCGATGCGCGCTACCCCATTTAGTGGGGGTAGAGCCTACTTGCAAGTCTCTCCGACCTTCACAAAAAAAGTTATTCAAGAATATCTCCTCAGATTTGGGGGAATTTCGTCGGTCGACCTCTTCCGAAGGTCGTACAAGCTCGGGGATGGTACCAATCGATCCGCAGGACCCAAAATAGTCCAGATGCAACCACTTTCCAAGTCTCTCCGACCTTCACAAAAAAAGTTATTCAAGAATATCTCTTTCTCCTATGTGCTTTCATCCCTAACCCTAACCCTAACCCTTCCGAAAGTCGGAGAAGCTCAAGGATGGTACCGATCGATGCGCGCAACCCCATTTAGTGGGGGTAGAGCCTACTTGCAAGTCTCTCCGACCTTCACAAAAAAAGTTATTCAAGAATATCTCCTCAGATTTGGGGGAATTTCGTCGGTCGACCTCTTCCGAAGGTCGTACAAGCTCGGGGATGGTACCAATCGATCCGCAGGACCCAAATTAGTCCAGATGCAACCACTTTCCAAGTCTCTCCGACCTTCACAAAAAAAGTTATTCAAGAATATCTCTTTCTCCTATGTGCTTTCATCCCTAACCCTAACCCTAACCCTTCCGAAAGTCGGAGAAGCTCAAGGATGGTACCGATCGATGCGCGCTACCCCATTTAGTGGGGGTAGAGCCTACTTGCAAGTCTCTCCGACCTTCACAAAAAAAGTTATTCAAGAATATCTCTTTCTCCTATGTGCTTTCATCCCTAACCCTAACCCTAACCCTTCCGAAAGTCGGAGAAGCTCAAGGATGGTACCGATCGATGCGCGCTACCCCATTTAGTGGGGGTAGAGCCTACTTGCAAGTCTCTCCGACCTTCACAAAAAACGTTATTCAAGAATATCTCTTTCTCCTATGTGCTTTCATCCCTAACCCTAACCCTAACCCTTCCGAAAGTCGGAGAAGCTCAAGGATGGAACCGATCGATGCGCGCTACCCCATTTAGTGGGGGTAGAGCCTACTTGCAAGTCTCTCCGACCTTCACAAAAAAAGTTATTCAAGAATATCTCCTCAGATTTGGGGGAATTTCGTCGGTCGACCTCTTCCGAAGGTCGTACAAGCTCGGGGATGGTACCAATCGATCCGCAGGACCCAAATTAGTCCAGATGCAACCACTTTCCAAGTCTCTCCGACCTTCACAAAAAAAGTTATTCAAGAATATCTCTTTCTCCTATGTGCTTTCATCCCTAACCCTAACCCTAACCCTTCCGAAAGTCGGAGAAGCTCAAGGATGGTACCGATCGATGCGCGCTACCCCATTTAGTGGGGGTAGAGCCTACTTGCAAGTCTCTCCGACCTTCACAAAAAAAGTTATTCAAGAATATCTCCTCAGATTTGGGGGAATTTCGTCGGTCGACCTCTTCCGAAGGTCGTACAAGCTCGGGGATGGTACCAATCGATCCGCAGGACCCAAATTAGTCCAGATGCAACCACTTTCCAAGTCTCTCCGACCTTCACAAAAAAAGTTATTCAAGAATATCTCTTTCTCCTATGTGCTTTCATCCCTAACCCTAACCCTTCCGAAAGTCGGAGAAGCTCAAGGATGGTACCGATCGATGCGCGCAACCCCATTTAGTGGGGGTAGAGCCTACTTGCAAGTCTCTCCGACCTTCACAAAAAAAGTTATTCAAGAATATCTCCTCAGATTTGGGGGAATTTCGTCGTTCGACCTCTTCCGAAGGTCGTACAAGCTCGGGGATGGTACCAATCGATCCGCAGGACCCAAATTAGTCCAGATGCAACCACTTTACAAGTCTCTCCGACCTTCACAAAAAAAGTTATTCAAGAATATCTCTTTCTCCTATGTGCTTTCATCCCTAACCCTAACCCTTCCGAAAGTCGGAGAAGCTCAAGGATGGTACCGATCGATGCGCGCTACCCCATTTAGTGGGGGTAGAGCCTACTTGCAAGTCTCTCCGACCTTCACAAAAAAAGTTATTCAAGAATATCTCTTTCTCCTATGTGCTTTCATCCCTAACCCTAACCCTAACCCTAACCCTTCCGAAAGTCGGAGAAGCTCAAGGATGGTACCGATCGATGCGCGCAACCCCATTTAGTGGGGGTAGAGCCTACTTGCAAGTCTCTCCGACCTTCACAAAAAAAGTTATTCAAGAATATCTCCTCAGATTTGGGGGAATTTCGTCGGTCGACCTCTTCCGAAGGTCGTACAAGCTCGGGGATGGTACTAATCGATCCGCAGGACCCAAATTAGTCCAGATGCAACCACTTTCCAAGTCTCTCCGACCTTCACAAAAAAAGTTATTCAAGAATATCTCTTTCTCCTATGTGCTTTCATCCCTAACCCTAACCCTAACCCTTCCGAAAGTCGGAGAAGCTCAAGGATGGTACCGATCGATGCGCGCTACCCCATTTAGTGGGGGTAGAGCCTACTTGCAAGTCTCTCCGACCTTCACAAAAAAAGTTATTCAAGAATATCTCTTTCTCCTATGTGCTTTCATCCCTAACCCTAACCCTAACCCTTCCGAAAGTCGGAGAAGCTCAAGGATGGTACCGATCGATGCGCGCAACCCCATTTAGTGGGGGTAGAGCCTACTTGCAAGTCTCTCCGACCTTCACAAAAAAAGTTATTCAAGAATATCTCCTCAGATTTGGGGGAATTTCGTCGGTCGACCTCTTCCGAAGGTCGTAAAAGCTCGGGGATGGTACCAATCGATCCGCAGGACCCAAATTAGTCCAGATGCAACCACTTTCCAAGTCTCTCCGACCTTCACAAAAAAAGTTATTCAAGAATATCTCTTTCTCCTATGTGCTTTCATCCCTAACCCTAACCCTAACCCTTCCGAAAGTCGGAGAAGCTCAAGGATGGTACCGATCGATGCGCGCTACCCCATTTAGTGGGGGTAGAGCCTACTTGCAAGTCTCTCCGACCTTCACAAAAAAAGTTATTCAAGAATATCTCTTTCTCCTATGTGCTTTCATCCCTAACCCTAACCCTAACCCTTCCGAAAGTCGGAGAAGCTCAAGGATGGTACCGATCGATGCGCGCTACCCCATTTAGTGGGGGTAGAGCCTACTTGCAAGTCTCTCCGACCTTCACAAAAAAAGTTATTCAAGAATATCTCTTTCTCCTATGTGCTTTCATCCCTAACCCTAACCCTAACCCTTCCGAAAGTCGGAGAAGCTCAAGGATGGAACCGATCGATGCGCGCTACCCCATTTAGTGGGGGTAGAGCCTACTTGCAAGTCTCTCCGACCTTCACAAAAAAAGTTATTCAAGAATATCTCCTCAGATTTGGGGGAATTTCGTCGGTCGACCTCTTCCGAAGGTCGTACAAGCTCGGGGATGGTACCAATCGATCCGCAGGACCCAAATTAGTCCAGATGCAACCACTTTCCAAGTCTCTCCGACCTTCACAAAAAAAGTTATTCAAGAATATCTCTTTCTCCTATGTGCTTTCATCCCTAACCCTAACCCTAACCCTTCCGAAAGTCGGAGAAGCTCAAGGATGGTACCGATCGATGCGCGCTACCCCATTTAGTGGGGGTAGAGCCTACTTGCAAGTCTCTCCGACCTTCACAAAAAAAGTTATTCAAGAATATCTCCTCAGATTTGGGGGAATTTCGTCGGTCGACCTCTTCCGAAGGTCGTACAAGCTCGGGGATGGTACCAATCGATCCGCAGGACCCAAATTAGTCCAGATGCAACCACTTTCCAAGTCTCTCCGACCTTCACAAAAAAAGTTATTCAAGAATATCTCTTTCTCCTATGTGCTTTCATCCCTAACCCTAACCCTAACCCTTCCGAAAGTCGGAGAAGCTCAAGGATGGTACCGATCGATGCGCGCAACCCCATTTAGTGGGGGTAGAGCCTACTTGCAAGTCTCTCCGACCTTCACAAAAAAAGTTATTCAAGAATATCTCCTCAGATTTGGGGGAATTTCGTCGGTCGACCTCTTCCGAAGGTCGTACAAGCTCGGGGATGGTACCAATCGATCCGCAGGACCCAAATTAGTCCAGATGCAACCACTTTCCAAGTCTCTCCGACCTTCACAAAAAAAGTTATTCAAGAATATCTCTTTCTCCTATGTGCTTTCATCCCTAACCCTAACCCTTCCGAAAGTCGGAGAAGCTCAAGGATGGTACCGATCGATGCGCGCTACCCCATTTAGTGGGGGTAGAGCCTACTTGCAAGTCTCTCCGACCTTCACAAAAAAAGTTATTCAAGAATATCTCTTTCTCCTATGTGCTTTCATCCCTAACCCTAACCCTTCCGAAAGTCGGAGAAGCTCAAGGATGGTACCGATCGATGCGCGCAACCCCATTTAGTGGGGGTAGAGCCTACTTGCAAGTCTCTCCGACCTTCACAAAAAAAGTTATTCAAGAATATCTCCTCAGATTTGGGGGAATTTCGTCGGTCGACCTCTTCCGAAGGTCGTACAAGCTCGGGGATGGTACCAATCGATCCGCAGGACCCAAATTAGTCCAGATGCAACCACTTTTCAAGTCTCTCCGACCTTCACAAAAAAAGTTATTCAAGAATATCTCTTTCTCCTATGTGCTTTCATCCCTAACCCTAACCCTAACCCTTCCGAAAGTCGGAGAAGCTCAAGGATGGTACCGATCGATGCGCGCTACCCCATTTAGTGGGGGTAGAGCCTACTTGCAAGTCTCTCCGACCTTCACAAAAAAAGTTATTCAAGAATATCTCTTTCTCCTATGTGCTTTCATCCCTAACCCTAACCCTAACCCTTCCGAAAGTCGGAGAAGCTCAAGGATGGTACCGATCGATGCGCGCTACCCCATTTAGTGGGGGTAGAGCCTACTTGCAAGTCTCTCCGACCTTCACAAAAAACGTTATTCAAGAATATCTCTTTCTCCTATGTGCTTTCATCCCTAACCCTAACCCTAACCCTTCCGAAAGTCGGAGAAGCTCAAGGATGGAACCGATCGATGCGCGCTACCCCATTTAGTGGGGGTAGAGCCTACTTGCAAGTCTCTCCGACCTTCACAAAAAAAGTTATTCAAGAATATCTCCTCAGATTTGGGGGAATTTCGTCGGTCGACCTCTTCCGAAGGTCGTACAAGCTCGGGGATGGTACCAATCGATCCGCAGGACCCAAATTAGTCCAGATGCAACCACTTTCCAAGTCTCTCCGACCTTCACAAAAAAAGTTATTCAAGAATATCTCTTTCTCCTATGTGCTTTCATCCCTAACCCTAACCCTAACCCTTCCGAAAGTCGGAGAAGCTCAAGGATGGTACCGATCGATGCGCGCTACCCCATTTAGTGGGGGTAGAGCCTACTTGCAAGTCTCTCCGACCTTCACAAAAAAAGTTATTCAAGAATATCTCCTCAGATTTGGGGGAATTTCGTCGGTCGACCTCTTCCGAAGGTCGTACAAGCTCGGGGATGGTACCAATCGATCCGCAGGACCCAAATTAGTCCAGATGCAACCACTTTCCAAGTCTCTCCGACCTTCACAAAAAAAGTTATTCAAGAATATCTCTTTCTCCTATGTGCTTTCATCCCTAACCCTAACCCTAACCCTTCCGAAAGTCGGAGAAGCTCAAGGATGGTACCGATCGATGCGCGCAACCCCATTTAGTGGGGGTAGAGCCTACTTGCAAGTCTCTCCGACCTTCACAAAAAAAGTTATTCAAGAATATCTCCTCAGATTTGGGGGAATTTCGTCGGTCGACCTTTTCCGAAGGTCGTACAAGCTCGGGGATGGTACCAATCGATCCGCAGGACCCAAATTAGTCCAGATGCAACCACTTTCCAAGTCTCTCCGACCTTCACAAAAAAAGTTATTCAAGAATATCTCTTTCTCCTATGTGCTTTCATCCCTAACCCTAACCCTTCCGAAAGTCGGAGAAGCTCAAGGATGGTACCGATCGATGCGCGCTACCCCATTTAGTGGGGGTAGAGCCTACTTGCAAGTCTCTCCGACCTTCACAAAAAAAGTTATTCAAGAATATCTCTTTCTCCTATGTGCTTTCATCCCTAACCCTAACCCTTCCGAAAGTCGGAGAAGCTCAAGGATGGTACCGATCGATGCGCGCAACCCCATTTAGTGGGGGTAGAGCCTACTTGCAAGTCTCTCCGACCTTCACAAAAAAAGTTATTCAAGAATATCTCCTCAGATTTGGGGGAATTTCGTCGGTCGACCTCTTCCGAAGGTCGTACAAGCTCGGGGATGGTACCAATCGATCCGCAGGACCCAAATTAGTCCAGATGCAACCACTTTCCAAGTCTCTCCGACCTTCACAAAAAAAGTTATTCAAGAATATCTCTTTCTCCTATGTGCTTTCATCCCTAACCCTAACCCTAACCCTTCCGAAAGTCGGAGAAGCTCAAGGATGGTACCGATCGATGCGCGCTACCCCATTTAGTGGGGGTAGAGCCTACTTGCAAGTCTCTCCGACCTTCACAAAAAAAGTTATTCAAGAATATCTCTTTCTCCTATGTGCTTTCATCCCTAACCCTAACCCTAACCCTTCCGAAAGTCGGAGAAGCTCAAGGATGGTACCGATCGATGCGCGCTACCCCATTTAGTGGGGGTAGAGCCTACTTGCAAGTCTCTCCGACCTTCACAAAAAAAGTTATTCAAGAATATCTCTTTCTCCTATGTGCTTTCATCCCTAACCCTAACCCTAACCCTTCCGAAAGTCGGAGAAGCTCAAGGATGGAACCGATCGATGCGCGCTACCCCATTTAGTGGGGGTAGAGCCTACTTGCAAGTCTCTCCGACCTTCACAAAAAAAGTTATTCAAGAATATCTCCTCAGATTTGGGGGAATTTCGTCGGTCGACCTCTTCCGAAGGTCGTACAAGCTCGGGGATGGTACCAATCGATCCGCAGGACCCAAATTAGTCCAGATGCAACCACTTTCCAAGTCTCTCCGACCTTCACAAAAAAAGTTATTCAAGAATATCTCTTTCTCCTATGTGCTTTCATCCCTAACCCTAACCCTAACCCTTCCGAAAGTCGGAGAAGCTCAAGGATGGTACCGATCGATGCGCGCTACCCCATTTAGTGGGGGTAGAGCCTACTTGCAAGTCTCTCCGACCTTCACAAAAAAAGTTATTCAAGAATATCTCTTTCTCCTATGTGCTTTCATCCCTAACCCTAACCCTAACCCTTCCGAAAGTCGTAGAAGCTCAAGGATGGTACCGATCGATGCGCGCTACCCCATTTAGTGGGGGTAGAGCCTACTTGCAAGTCTCTCCGACCTTCACAAAAAAAGTTATTCAAGAATATCTCTTTCTCCTATGTGCTTTCATCCCTAACCCTAACCCTAACCCTTCCAAAAGTCGGAGAAGCTCAAGGATGGTACCGATCGATGAGCGCTACCCCATTTAGTGGGGGTAGAGCCTACTTGCATGTCTCTCCGACCTTCACAAAAAAAGTTATTCAAGAATATCTCCTCAGATTTGGGGGAATTTCGTCGGTCAACCTCTTCCGAAGGTCGTACAAGCTCGGGGATGGTACCAATCGATCTGCAGGACCCAAATTAGTCCAGATGCAACCACTTTCCAAGTCTCTCCGACCTTCACAAAAAAAGTTATTCAAGAATATCTCTTTCTCCTATGTGCTTTCATCCCTAACCCTAACCCTAACCCTTCCGAAAGTCGGAGAAGCTCAAGGATGGTACCGATCGATGCGCGCAACCCCATTTAGTGGGGGTAGAGCCTACTTGCAAGTCTCTCCGACCTTCACAAAAAAAGTTATTCAAGAATATCTCCTCAGATTTGGGGGAATTTCGTCGGTCGACCTCTTCCGAAGGTCGTACAAGCTCGGGGATGGTACCAATCGATCCGCAGGACCCAAATTAGTCCAGATGCAACCACTTTCCAAGTCTCTCCGACCTTCACAAAAAAAGTTATTCAAGAATATCTCTTTCTCCTATGTGCTTTCATCCCTAACCCTAACCCTAACCCTTCCGAAAGTCGGAGAAGCTCAAGGATGGTACTGATCGATGCGCGCTACCCCATTTAGTGGGGGTAGAGCCTACTTGCAAGTCTCTCCGACCTTCACAAAAAAAGTTATTCAAGAATATCTCTTTCTCCTATGTGCTTTCATCCCTAACCCTAACCCTAACCCTTCCGAAAGTCGGAGAAGCTCAAGGATGGTACCGATCGATGCGCGCTACCCCATTTAGTGGGGGTAGAGCCTACTTGCAAGTCTCTCCGACCTTCACAAAAAAAGTTATTCAAGAATATCTCTTTCTCCTATGTGCTTTCATCCCTAACCCTAACCCTAACCCTTCCGAAAGTCGTAGAAGCTCAAGGATGGTACCGATCGATGCGCGCTACCCCATTTAGTGGGGGTAGAGCCTACTTGCAAGTCTCTCCGACCTTCACAAAAAAAGTTATTCAAGAATATCTCTTTCTCCTATGTGCTTTCATCCCTAACCCTAACCCTAACCCTTCCAAAAGTCGGAGAAGCTCAAGGATGGTACCGATCGATGTGCGCTACCCCATTTAGTGGGGGTAGAGCCTACTTGCATGTCTCTCCGACCTTCACAAAAAAAGTTATTCAAGAATATCTCCTCAGATTTGGGGGAATTTCGTCGGTCGACCTCTTCCGAAGGTCGTACAAGCTCGGGGATGGCACCAATCGATCCGCAGGACCCAAATTAGTCCAGATGCAACCACTTTCCAAGTCTCTCCGACCTTCACAAAAAAAGTTATTCAAGAATATCTCTTTCTCCTATGTGCTTTCATCCCTAACCCTAACCCTAACCCTTCCGAAAGTCGGAGAAGCTCAAGGATGGTACCGATCGATGCGCGCAACCCCATTTAGTGGGGGTAGAGCCTACTTGCAAGTCTCTCCGACCTTCACAAAAAAAGTTATTCAAGAATATCTCCTCAGATTTGGGGGAATTTCGTCGGTCGACCTCTTCCGAAGGTCGTACAAGCTCGGGGATGGTACCAATCAATCCGCAGGACCCAAATTAGTCCAGATGCAACCATTTTCCAAGTCTCTCCGACCTTCACAAAAAAAGTTATTCAAGAATATCTCTTTCTCCTATGAGCTTTCATCCCTAACCCTAACCCTAACCCTTCCGAAAGTCGGAGAAGCTCAAGGATAGTACCGATCGATGCGCGCTACCCCATTTAGTGGGGGTATAGCCTACTTGCAAGTCTCTCCGACCTTCACAAAAAAAGTTATTCAAGAATATCTCTTTCTCCTATGTGCTTTCATCCCTAACCCTAACCCTAACCCTTCCGAAAGTCGGAGAAGCTCAAGGATGGTACCGATCGATGCGCGCTACCCCATTTAGTGGGGGTAGAGCCTACTTGCAAGTCTCTCCGACCTTCACAAAAAAAGTTATTCAAGAATATCTCTTTCTCCTATGTGCTTTCATCCCTAACCCTAACCCTAACCCTTCCGAAAGTCGTAGAAGCTCAAGGATGGTACCGATCGATGCGCGCTACCCCATTTAGTGGGGGTAGAGCCTACTTGCAAGTCTCTCCGACCTTCACAAAAAAAGTTATTCAAGAATATCTCTTTCTCCTATGTGCTTTCATCCCTAACCCTAACCCTAACCCTTCCAAAAGTCGGAGAAGCTCAAGGATGGTACCGATCGATGTGCGCTACCCCATTTAGTGGGGGTAGAGCCTACTTGCATGTCTCTCCGACCTTCACAAAAAAAGTTATTCAAGAATATCTCCTCAGATTTGGGGGAATTTCGTCGGTCGACCTCTTACGAAGGTCGTACAAGCTCGGGGATGGCACCAATCGATCCGCAGGACCCAAATTAGTCCAGATGCAACCACTTTCCAAGTCTCTCCGACCTTCACAAAAAAAGTTATTCAAGAATATCTCTTTCTCCTATGTGCTTTCATCCCTAACCCTAACCCTAACCCTTCCGAAAGTCGGAGAAGCTCAAGGATGGTACCGATCGATGCGCGCAACCCCATTTAGTGGGGGTAGAGCCTACTTGCAAGTCTCTCCGACCTTCACAAAAAAAGTTATTCAAGAATATCTCCTCAGATTTGGGGGAATTTCGTCGGTCGACCTCTTCCGAAGGTCGTACAAGCTCAAGGATGGTACCAATCGATCCGCAGGACCCAAATTAGTCCAGATGCAACCATTTTCCAAGTCTCTCCGACCTTCACAAAAAAAGTTATTCAAGAATATCTCTTTCTCCTATGTGCTTTCATCCCTAACCCTAACCCTAACCCTTCCGAAAGTCGGAGAAGCTCAAGGATGGTACCGATCGATGCGCGCTACCCCATTTAGTGGGGGTAGAGCCTACTTGCAAGTCTCTCCGACCTTCACAAAAAAAGTTATTCAAGAATATCTCTTTCTCCTATGTGCTTTCATCCCTAACCCTAACCCTAACCCTTCCGAAAGTCGGAGAAGCTCAAGGATGGTACCGATCGATGCGCGCTACCCCATTTAGTGGGGGTAGAGCCTACTTGCATGTCTCTCCGACCTTCACAAAAAAAGTTATTCAAGAATATCTCCTCAGATTTGGGGGAATTTCGTCGGTCGACCTCTTCCGAAGGTCGTACAAGCTCGGGGATGGTACCAATCGATCCGCAGGATCCAAATTAGTCCAGATGCAACCACTTTCCAAGTCTCTCCGACCTTCACAAAAAAAGTTATTCAAGAATATCTCTTTCTCCTATGTGCTTTCATCCCTAACCCTAACCCTAACCCTTCCGAAAGTCGGAGAAGCTCAAGGATGGTACCGATCGATGCGCGCAACCCCATTTAGTGGGGGTAGAGCCTACTTGCAAGTCTCTCCGACCTTCACAAAAAAAGTTATTCAAGAATATCTCTTTCTCCTATGTGCTTTCATCCCTAACCCTAACCCTAACCCTTCCGAAAGTCGGAGAAGCTCAAGGATGGTACCGATCGATGCGCGCAACCCCATTTAGTGGGGGTAGAGCCTACTTGCAAGTCTCTCCGACCTTCACAAAAAAAGTTATTCAAGAATATCTCTTTCTCCTATGTGCTTTCATCCCTAACCCTAACCCTAACCCTTCCGAAAGTCGGAGAAGCTCAAGGATGGTACCGATCGATGCGCGCTACCCCATTTAGTGGGGGTAGAGCCTACTTGCAAGTCTCTCCGACCTTCACAAAAAAAGTTATTCAAGAATATCTCTTTCTCCTATGTGCTTTCATCCCTAACCCTAACCCTAACCCTTCCAAAAGTCGGAGAAGCTCAAGGATGGTACCGATCGATGCGCGCTACCCCATTTAGTGGGGGTAGAGCCTACTTGCATGTCTCTCCGACCTTCACAAAAAAAGTTATTCAAGAATATCTCCTCAGATTTGGGGGAATTTCGTCGGTCGACCTCTTCCGAAGGTCGTACAAGCTCGGGGATGGTACCAATCGATCCGCAGGACCCAAATTAGTCCAGATGCAACCACTTTCCAAGTCTCTCCGACCTTCACAAAAAAAGTTATTCAAGAATATCTCTTTCTCCTATGTGCTTTCATCCCTAACCCTAACCCTAACCCTTCCGAAAGTCGTAGAAGCTCAAGGATGGTACCGATCGATGCGCGCTACCCCATTTAGTGGGGGTAGAGCCTACTTGCAAGTCTCTCCGACCTTCACAAAAAAAGTTATTCAAGAATATCTCTTTCTCCTATGTGCTTTCATCCCTAACCCTAACCCTAACCCTTCCAAAAGTCGGAGAAGCTCAAGGATGGTACCGATCGATGTGCGCTACCCCATTTAGTGGGGGTAGAGCCTACTTGCATGTCTCTCCGACCTTCACAAAAAAAGTTATTCAAGAATATCTCCTCAGATTTGGGGGAATTTCGTCGGTCGACCTCTTCCGAAGGTCGTACAAGCTCGGGGATGGCACCAATCGATCCGCAGGACCCAAATTAGTCCAGATGCAACCACTTTCCAAGTCTCTCCGACCTTCACAAAAAAAGTTATTCAAGAATATCTCTTTCTCCTATGTGCTTTCATCCCTAACCCTAACCCTAACCCTTCCGAAAGTCGGAGAAGCTCAAGGATGGTACCGATCGATGCGCGCAACCCCATTTAGTGGGGGTAGAGCCTACTTGCAAGTCTCTCCGACCTTCACAAAAAAAGTTATTCAAGAATATCTCCTCAGATTTGGGGGAATTTCGTCGGTCGACCTCTTCCGAAGGTCGTACAAGCTCGGGGATGGTACCAATCAATCCGCAGGACCCAAATTAGTCCAGATGCAACCATTTTCCAAGTCTCTCCGACCTTCACAAAAAAAGTTATTCAAGAATATCTCTTTCTCCTATGAGCTTTCATCCCTAACCCTAACCCTAACCCTTCCGAAAGTCGGAGAAGCTCAAGGATAGTACCGATCGATGCGCGCTACCCCATTTAGTGGGGGTATAGCCTACTTGCAAGTCTCTCCGACCTTCACAAAAAAAGTTATTCAAGAATATCTCTTTCTCCTATGTGCTTTCATCCCTAACCCTAACCCTAACCCTTCCGAAAGTCGGAGAAGCTCAAGGATGGTACCGATCGATGCGCGCTACCCCATTTAGTGGGGGTAGAGCCTACTTGCAAGTCTCTCCGACCTTCACAAAAAAAGTTATTCAAGAATATCTCTTTCTCCTATGTGCTTTCATCCCTAACCCTAACCCTAACCCTTCCGAAAGTCGTAGAAGCTCAAGGATGGTACCGATCGATGCGCGCTACCCCATTTAGTGGGGGTAGAGCCTACTTGCAAGTCTCTCCGACCTTCACAAAAAAAGTTATTCAAGAATATCTCTTTCTCCTATGTGCTTTCATCCCTAACCCTAACCCTAACCCTTCCAAAAGTCGGAGAAGCTCAAGGATGGTACCGATCGATGTGCGCTACCCCATTTAGTGGGGGTAGAGCCTACTTGCATGTCTCTCCGACCTTCACAAAAAAAGTTATTCAAGAATATCTCCTCAGATTTGGGGGAATTTCGTCGGTCGACCTCTTCCGAAGGTCGTACAAGCTCGGGGATGGCACCAATCGATCCGCAGGACCCAAATTAGTCCAGATGCAACCACTTTCCAAGTCTCTCCGACCTTCACAAAAAAAGTTATTCAAGAATATCTCTTTCTCCTATGTGCTTTCATCCCTAACCCTAACCCTAACCCTTCCGAAAGTCGGAGAAGCTCAAGGATGGTACCGATCGATGCGCGCAACCCCATTTAGTGGGGGTAGAGCCTACTTGCAAGTCTCTCCGACCTTCACAAAAAAAGTTATTCAAGAATATCTCCTCAGATTTGGGGGAATTTCGTCGGTCGACCTCTTCCGAAGGTCGTACAAGCTCGGGGATGGTACCAATCAATCCGCAGGACCCAAATTAGTCCAGATGCAACCATTTTCCAAGTCTCTCCGACCTTCACAAAAAAAGTTATTCAAGAATATCTCTTTCTCCTATGAGCTTTCATCCCTAACCCTAACCCTAACCCTTCCGAAAGTCGGAGAAGCTCAAGGATAGTACCGATCGATGCGCGCTACCCCATTTAGTGGGGGTATAGCCTACTTGCAAGTCTCTCCGACCTTCACAAAAAAAGTTATTCAAGAATATCTCTTTCTCCTATGTGCTTTCATCCCTAACCCTAACCCTAACCCTTCCGAAAGTCGGAGAAGCTCAAGGATGGTACCGATCGATGCGCGCTACCCCATTTAGTGGGGGTAGAGCCTACTTGCAAGTCTCTCCGACCTTCACAAAAAAAGTTATTCAAGAATATCTCTTTCTCCTATGTGCTTTCATCCCTAACCCTAACCCTAACCCTTCCGAAAGTCGTAGAAGCTCAAGGATGGTACCGATCGATGCGCGCTACCCCATTTAGTGGGGGTAGAGCCTACTTGCAAGTCTCTCCGACCTTCACAAAAAAAGTTATTCAAGAATATCTCTTTCTCCTATGTGCTTTCATCCCTAACCCTAACCCTAACCCTTCCAAAAGTCGGAGAAGCTCAAGGATGGTACCGATCGATGTGCGCTACCCCATTTAGTGGGGGTAGAGCCTACTTGCATGTCTCTCCGACCTTCACAAAAAAAGTTATTCAAGAATATCTCCTCAGATTTGGGGGAATTTCGTCGGTCGACCTCTTCCGAAGGTCGTACAAGCTCGGGGATGGTACCAATCAATCCGCAGGACCCAAATTAGTCCAGATGCAACCATTTTCCAAGTCTCTCCGACCTTCACAAAAAAAGTTATTCAAGAATATCTCTTTCTCCTATGAGCTTTCATCCCTAACCCTAACCCTAACCCTTCCGAAAGTCGGAGAAGCTCAAGGATAGTACCGATCGATGCGCGCTACCCCATTTAGTGGGGGTATAGCCTACTTGCAAGTCTCTCCGACCTTCACAAAAAAAGTTATTCAAGAATATCTCTTTCTCCTATGTGCTTTCATCCCTAACCCTAACCCTAACCCTTCCGAAAGTCGGAGAAGCTCAAGGATGGTACCGATCGATGCGCGCTACCCCATTTAGTGGGGGTAGAGCCTACTTGCAAGTCTCTCCGACCTTCACAAAAAAAGTTATTCAAGAATATCTCTTTCTCCTATGTGCTTTCATCCCTAACCCTAACCCTAACCCTTCCGAAAGTCGTAGAAGCTCAAGGATGGTACCGATCGATGCGCGCTACCCCATTTAGTGGGGGTAGAGCCTACTTGCAAGTCTCTCCGACCTTCACAAAAAAAGTTATTCAAGAATATCTCTTTCTCCTATGTGCTTTCATCCCTAACCCTAACCCTAACCCTTCCAAAAGTCGGAGAAGCTCAAGGATGGTACCGATCGATGTGCGCTACCCCATTTAGTGGGGGTAGAGCCTACTTGCATGTCTCTCCGACCTTCACAAAAAAAGTTATTCAAGAATATCTCCTCAGATTTGGGGGAATTTCGTCGGTCGACCTCTTCCGAAGGTCGTACAAGCTCGGGGATGGCACCAATCGATCCGCAGGACCCAAATTAGTCCAGATGCAACCACTTTCCAAGTCTCTCCGACCTTCACAAAAAAAGTTATTCAAGAATATCTCTTTCTCCTATGTGCTTTCATCCCTAACCCTAACCCTAACCCTTCCGAAAGTCGGAGAAGCTCAAGGATGGTACCGATCGATGCGCGCAACCCCATTTAGTGGGGGTAGAGCCTACTTGCAAGTCTCTCCGACCTTCACAAAAAAAGTTATTCAAGAATATCTCCTCAGATTTGGGGGAATTTCGTCGGTCGACCTCTTCCGAAGGTCGTACAAGCTCAAGGATGGTACCAATCGATCCGCAGGACCCAAATTAGTCCAGATGCAACCATTTTCCAAGTCTCTCCGACCTTCACAAAAAAAGTTATTCAAGAATATCTCTTTCTCCTATGTGCTTTCATCCCTAACCCTAACCCTAACCCTTCCGAAAGTCGGAGAAGCTCAAGGATGGTACCGATCGATGCGCGCTACCCCATTTAGTGGGGGTAGAGCCTACTTGCAAGTCTCTCCGACCTTCACAAAAAAAGTTATTCAAGAATATCTCTTTCTCCTATGTGCTTTCATCCCTAACCCTAACCCTAACCCTTCCGAAAGTCGGAGAAGCTCAAGGATGGTACCGATCGATGCGCGCTACCCCATTTAGTGGGGGTAGAGCCTACTTGCATGTCTCTCCGACCTTCACAAAAAAAGTTATTCAAGAATATCTCCTCAGATTTGGGGGAATTTCGTCGGTCGACCTCTTCCGAAGGTCGTACAAGCTCGGGGATGGTACCAATCGATCCGCAGGATCCAAATTAGTCCAGATGCAACCACTTTCCAAGTCTCTCCGACCTTCACAAAAAAAGTTATTCAAGAATATCTCTTTCTCCTATGTGCTTTCATCCCTAACCCTAACCCTAACCCTTCCGAAAGTCGGAGAAGCTCAAGGATGGTACCGATCGATGCGCGCAACCCCATTTAGTGGGGGTAGAGCCTACTTGCAAGTCTCTCCGACCTTCACAAAAAAAGTTATTCAAGAATATCTCTTTCTCCTATGTGCTTTCATCCCTAACCCTAACCCTAACCCTTCCGAAAGTCGGAGAAGCTCAAGGATGGTACCGATCGATGCGCGCAACCCCATTTAGTGGGGGTAGAGCCTACTTGCAAGTCTCTCCGACCTTCACAAAAAAAGTTATTCAAGAATATCTCTTTCTCCTATGTGCTTTCATCCCTAACCCTAACCCTAACCCTTCCGAAAGTCGGAGAAGCTCAAGGATGGTACCGATCGATGCGCGCTACCCCATTTAGTGGGGGTAGAGCCTACTTGCAAGTCTCTCCGACCTTCACAAAAAAAGTTATTCAAGAATATCTCTTTCTCCTATGTGCTTTCATCCCTAACCCTAACCCTAACCCTTCCAAAAGTCGGAGAAGCTCAAGGATGGTACCGATCGATGCGCGCTACCCCATTTAGTGGGGGTAGAGCCTACTTGCATGTCTCTCCGACCTTCACAAAAAAAGTTATTCAAGAATATCTCCTCAGATTTGGGGGAATTTCGTCGGTCGACCTCTTCCGAAGGTCGTACAAGCTCGGGGATGGTACCAATCGATCCGCAGGACCCAAATTAGTCCAGATGCAACCACTTTCCAAGTCTCTCCGACCTTCACAAAAAAAGTTATTCAAGAATATCTCTTTCTCCTATGTGCTTTCATCCCTAACCCTAACCCTAACCCTTCCGAAAGTCGGAGAAGCTCAAGGATGGTACCGATCGATGCGCGCAACCCCATTTAGTGGGGGTAGAGCCTACTTGCAAGTCTCTCCGACCTTCACAAAAAAAGTTATTCAAGAATATCTCCTCAGATTTGGGGGAATTTCGTCGGTCGACCTCTTCCGAAGGTCGTACAAGCTCGGGGATGGTACCAATCGATCCGCAGGACCCAAATTAGTCCAGATGCAACCACTTTCCAAGTCTCTCCGACCTTCACAAAAAAAGTTATTCAAGAATATCTCTTTCTCCTATGTGCTTTCATCCCTAACCCTAACCCTTTCGAAAGTCGGAGAAGCTCAAGGATGGTACCGATCGATGCGCGCTACCCCATTTAGTGGGGGTAGAGCCTACTTGCAAGTCTCTCCGACCTTCACAAAAAAAGTTATTCAAGAATATCTCTTTCTCCTATGTGCTTTCATCCCTAACCCTAACCCTAACCCTTCCGAAAGTCGGAGAAGCTCAAGGATGGTACTGATCGATGCGCGCTACCCCATTTAGTGGGGGTAGAGCCTACTTGCAAGTCTCTCCGACCTTCACAAAAAAAGTTATTCAAGAATATCTCTTTCTCCTATGTGCTTTCATCCCTAACCCTAACCCTAACCCTTCCGAAAGTCGGAGAAGCTCAAGGATGGTACCGATCGATGCGCGCTACCCCATTTAGTGGGGGTAGAGCCTACTTGCAAGTCTTTCCGACCTTCACAAAAAAAGTTATTCAAGAATATCTCTTTCTCCTATGTGCTTTCATCCCTAACCCTAACCCTAACCCTTCCGAAAGTCGTAGAAGCTCAAGGATGGTACCGATCGATGCGCGCTACCCCATTTAGTGGGGGTAGAGCCTACTTGCAAGTCTCTCCGACCTTCACAAAAAAAGTTATTCAAGAATATCTCTTTCTCCTATGTGCTTTCATCCCTAACCCTAACCCTAACCCTTCCAAAAGTCGGAGAAGCTCAAGGATGGTACCGATCGATGTGCGCTACCCCATTTAGTGGGGGTAGAGCCTACTTGCATGTCTCTCCGACCTTCACAAAAAAAGTTATTCAAGAATATCTCCTCAGATTTGGGGGAATTTCGTCGGTCGACCTCTTCCGAAGGTCGTACAAGCTCGGGGATGGCACCAATCGATCCGCAGGACCCAAATTAGTCCAGATGCAACCACTTTCCAAGTCTCTCCGACCTTCACAAAAAAAGTTATTCAAGAATATCTCTTTCTCCTATGTGCTTTCATCCCTAACCCTAACCCTAACCCTTCCGAAAGTCGGAGAAGCTCAAGGATGGTACCGATCGATGCGCGCAACCCCATTTAGTGGGGGTAGAGCCTACTTGCAAGTCTCTCCGACCTTCACAAAAAAAGTTATTCAAGAATATCTCCTCAGATTTGGGGGAATTTCGTCGGTCGACCTCTTCCGAAGGTCGTACAAGCTCGGGGATGGTACCAATCAATCCGCAGGACCCAAATTAGTCCAGATGCAACCATTTTCCAAGTCTCTCCGACCTTCACAAAAAAAGTTATTCAAGAATATCTCTTTCTCCTATGAGCTTTCATCCCTAACCCTAACCCTAACCCTTCCGAAAGTCGGAGAAGCTCAAGGATAGTACCGATCGATGCGCGCTACCCCATTTAGTGGGGGTATAGCCTACTTGCAAGTCTCTCCGACCTTCACAAAAAAAGTTATTCAAGAATATCTCTTTCTCCTATGTGCTTTCATCCCTAACCCTAACCCTAACCCTTCCGAAAGTCGGAGAAGCTCAAGGATGGTACCGATCGATGCGCGCTACCCCATTTAGTGGGGGTAGAGCCTACTTGCAAGTCTCTCCGACCTTCACAAAAAAAGTTATTCAAGAATATCTCTTTCTCCTATGTGCTTTCATCCCTAACCCTAACCCTAACCCTTCCGAAAGTCGTAGAAGCTCAAGGATGGTACCGATCGATGCGCGCTACCCCATTTAGTGGGGGTAGAGCCTACTTGCAAGTCTCTCCGACCTTCACAAAAAAAGTTATTCAAGAATATCTCTTTCTCCTATGTGCTTTCATCCCTAACCCTAACCCTAACCCTTCCAAAAGTCGGAGAAGCTCAAGGATGGTACCGATCGATGTGCGCTACCCCATTTAGTGGGGGTAGAGCCTACTTGCATGTCTCTCCGACCTTCACAAAAAAAGTTATTCAAGAATATCTCCTCAGATTTGGGGGAATTTCGTCGGTCGACCTCTTCCGAAGGTCGTACAAGCTCGGGGATGGCACCAATCGATCCGCAGGACCCAAATTAGTCCAGATGCAACCACTTTCCAAGTCTCTCCGACCTTCACAAAAAAAGTTATTCAAGAATATCTCTTTCTCCTATGTGCTTTCATCCCTAACCCTAACCCTAACCCTTCCGAAAGTCGGAGAAGCTCAAGGATGGTACCGATCGATGCGCGCAACCCCATTTAGTGGGGGTAGAGCCTACTTGCAAGTCTCTCCGACCTTCACAAAAAAAGTTATTCAAGAATATCTCCTCAGATTTGGGGGAATTTCGTCGGTCGACCTCTTCCGAAGGTCGTACAAGCTCAAGGATGGTACCAATCGATCCGCAGGACCCAAATTAGTCCAGATGCAACCATTTTCCAAGTCTCTCCGACCTTCACAAAAAAAGTTATTCAAGAATATCTCTTTCTCCTATGTGCTTTCATCCCTAACCCTAACCCTAACCCTTCCGAAAGTCGGAGAAGCTCAAGGATGGTACCGATCGATGCGCGCTACCCCATTTAGTGGGGGTAGAGCCTACTTGCAAGTCTCTCCGACCTTCACAAAAAAAGTTATTCAAGAATATCTCTTTCTCCTATGTGCTTTCATCCCTAACCCTAACCCTAACCCTTCCGAAAGTCGGAGAAGCTCAAGGATGGTACCGATCGATGCGCGCTACCCCATTTAGTGGGGGTAGAGCCTACTTGCATGTCTCTCCGACCTTCACAAAAAAAGTTATTCAAGAATATCTCCTCAGATTTGGGGGAATTTCGTCGGTCGACCTCTTCCGAAGGTCGTACAAGCTCGGGGATGGTACCAATCGATCCGCAGGACCCAAATTAGTCCAGATGCAACCACTTTCCAAGTCTCTCCGACCTTCACAAAAAAAGTTATTCAAGAATATCTCTTTCTCCTATGTGCTTTCATCCCTAACCCTAACCCTAACCCTTCCGAAAGTCGGAGAAGCTCAAGGATGGTACCGATCGATGCGCGCAACCCCATTTAGTGGGGGTAGAGCCTACTTGCAAGTCTCTCCGACCTTCACAAAAAAAGTTATTCAAGAATATCTCTTTCTCCTATGTGCTTTCATCCCTAACCCTAACCCTAACCCTTCCGAAAGTCGGAGAAGCTCAAGGATGGTACCGATCGATGCGCGCTACCCCATTTAGTGGGGGTAGAGCCTACTTGCAAGTCTCTCCGACCTTCACAAAAAAAGTTATTCAAGAATATCTCTTTCTCCTATGTGCTTTCATCCCTAACCCTAACCCTAACCCTTCCGAAAGTCGGAGAAGCTCAAGGATGGTACCGATCGATGCGCGCTACCCCATTTAGTGGGGGTAGAGCCTACTTGCAAGTCTCTCCGACCTTCACAAAAAAAGTTATTCAAGAATATCTCTTTCTCCTATGTGCTTTCATCCCTAACCCTAACCCTAACCCTTCCAAAAGTCGGAGAAGCTCAAGGATGGTACCGATCGATGCGCGCTACCCCATTTAGTGGGGGTAGAGCCTACTTGCATGTCTCTCCGACCTTCACAAAAAAAGTTATTCAAGAATATCTCCTCAGATTTGGGGGAATTTCGTCGGTCGACCTCTTCCGAAGGTCGTACAAGCTCGGGGATGGTACCAATCGATCCGCAGGACCCAAATTAGTCCAGATGCAACCACTTTCCAAGTCTCTCCGACCTTCACAAAAAAAGTTATTCAAGAATATCTCTTTCTCCTATGTGCTTTCATCCCTAACCCTAACCCTAACCCTTCCGAAAGTCGGAGAAGCTCAAGGATGGTACCGATCGATGCGCGCAACCCCATTTAGTGGGGGTAGAGCCTACTTGCAAGTCTCTCCGACCTTCACAAAAAAAGTTATTCAAGAATATCTCCTCAGATTTGGGGGAATTTCGTCGGTCGACCTCTTCCGAAGGTCGTACAAGCTCGGGGATGGTACCAATCGATCCGCAGGACCCAAATTAGTCCAGATGCAACCACTTTCCAAGTCTCTCCGACCTTCACAAAAAAAGTTATTCAAGAATATCTCTTTCTCCTATGTGCTTTCATCCCTAACCCTAACCCTTTCGAAAGTCGGAGAAGCTCAAGGATGGTACCGATCGATGCGCGCTACCCCATTTAGTGGGGGTAGAGCCTACTTGCAAGTCTCTCCGACCTTCACAAAAAAAGTTATTCAAGAATATCTCCTCAGATTTGGGGGAATTTCGTCGGTCGACCTCTTCCGAAGGTCGTACAAGCTCGGGGATGGTACCAATCGATCCGCAGGACCCAAATTAGTCCAGATGCAACCACTTTCCAAGTCTCTCCGACCTTCACAAAAAAAGTTATTCAAGAATATCTCTTTCTCCTATGTGCTTTCATCCCTAACCCTAACCCTAACCCTTCCGAAAGTCGGAGAAGCTCAAGGATGGTACCGATCGATGCGCGCAACCCCATTTAGTGGGGGTAGAGCCTACTTGCAAGTCTCTCCGACCTTCACAAAAAAAGTTATTCAAGAATATCTCTTTCTCCTATGTGCTTTCATCCCTAACCCTAACCCTAACCCTTCCGAAAGTCGGAGAAGCTCAAGGATGGTACCGATCGATGCGCGCTACCCCTCCTCAGATTTGGGGGAATTTCGTCGGTCGACCTCTTCCGAAGGTCGTACAAGCTCGGGGATGGTACCAATCGATCCGCAGGACCCAAATTAGTCCAGATGCAACCACTTTCCAAGTCTCTCCGACCTTCACAAAAAAAGTTATTCAAGAATATCTCTTTCTCCTATGTGCTTTCATCCCTAACCCTAACCCTTTCGAAAGTCGGAGAAGCTCAAGGATGGTACCGATCGATGCGCGCTACCCCATTTAGTGGGGGTAGAGCCTACTTGCAAGTCTCTCCGACCTTCACAAAAAAAGTTATTCAAGAATATCTCTTTCTCCTATGTGCTTTCATCCCTAACCCTAACCCTAACCCTTCCGAAAGTCGGAGAAGCTCAAGGATGGTACCGATCGATGCGCGCTACCCCATTTAGTGGGGGTAGAGCCTACTTGCAAGTCTCTCCGACCTTCACAAAAAAAGTTATTCAAGAATATCTCTTTCTCCTATGTGCTTTCATCCCTAACCCTAACCCTAACCCTTCCGAAAGTCGGAGAAGCTCAAGGATGGTACCGATCGATGCGCGCAACCCGATTTAGTGGGGGTAAAGCCTACTTGCAAGTCTCTCTGACCTTCACAAAAAAAGTTATTCAAGAATATCTCCTCAGATTTGGGGGAATTTCGTCGGTCGACCTCTTCCGAAGGTCGTACAAGCTCGGGGATGGTACCAATCGATCCGCAGGACCCAAATTAGTCCAGATGCAACCACTTTCCAAGTCTCTCCGACC
Organism: Limanda limanda; assembly: GCF_963576545.1. Lineage (NCBI taxonomy): Eukaryota > Metazoa > Chordata > Actinopteri > Pleuronectiformes > Pleuronectidae > Limanda > Limanda limanda. Next base: position 1,451,553 of record NW_026870525.1, read on the forward strand.
TTCACAAAAAAAGTTATTCAAGAATATCTCTTTCTCCTATGTGCTTTCATCCCTAACCCTAACCCTAACCCTTCCGAAAGTCGGAGAAGCTCAAGGATGGTACCGATCGATGCGCGCTACCCCATTTAGTGGGGGTAGAGCCTACTTGCAAGTCTCTCCGACCTTCACAAAAAAAGTTATTCAAGAATATCTCTTTCTCCTATGTGCTTTCATCCCTAACCCTAACCCTAACCCTTCCGAAAGTCGGAGAAACTCAAGGATGGTACCGATCGATGCGCGCTACCCCATTTAGTGGGGGTAGAGCCTACTTGCAAGTCTCTCCGACCTTCACAAAAAAAGTTATTCAAGAATATCTCTTTCTCCTATGTGCTTTCATCCCTAACCCTAACCCTAACCCTTCCGAAAGTCGTAGAAGCTCAAGGATGGTACCGATCGATGCGCGCTACCCCATTTAGTGGGGGTAGAGCCTACTTGCAAGTCTCTCCGACCTTCACAAAAAAAGTTATTCAAGAATATCTCTTTCTCCTATGTGCTTTCATCCCTAACCCTAACCCTAACCCTTCCAAAAGTCGGAGAAGCTCAAGGATGGTACCGATCGATGCGCGCTACCCCATTTAGTGGGAGTAGAGCCTACTTGCATGTCTCTCCGACCTTCACAAAAAAAGTTATTCAAGAATATCTCCTCAGATTTGGGGGAATTTCGTCGGTCGACCTCTTCCGAAGGTCGTACAAGCTCGGGGATGGTACCAATCGATCCGCAGGACCCAAATTAGTCCAGATGCAACCACTTTCCAAGTCTCTCCGACCTTCACAAAAAAAGTTATTCAAGAATATCTCTTTCTCCTATGTGCTTTCATCCCTAACCCTAACCCTAACCCTTCCGAAAGTCGGAGAAGCTCAAGGATGGTACCGATCGATGCGCGCAACCCCATTTAGTGGGGGTAGAGCCTACTTGCAAGTCTCTCCGACCTTCACAAAAAAAGTTATTCAAGAATATCTCCTCAGATTTGGGGGAATTTCGTCGGTCGACCTCTTCCGAAGGTCGTACAAGCTCGGGGATGGTACCAATCGATCCGCAGGACCCAAATTAGTCCAGATGCAACCACTTTCCAAGTCTCTCCGACCTTCACAAAAAAAGTTATTCAAGAATATCTCTTTCTCCTATGTGCTTTCATCCCTAACCCTAACCCTAACCCTTCCGAAAGTCGGAGAAGCTCAAGGATGGTACCGATCGATGCGCGCTACCCCATTTAGTGGGGGTAGAGCCTACTTGCAAGTCTCTCCGACCTTCACAAAAAAAGTTATTCAAGAATATCTCTTTCTCCTATGTGCTTTCATCCCTAACCCTAACCCTAACCCTTCCGAAAGTCGGAGAAGCTCAAGGATGGTACCAATCGATGCGCGCAACCCCATTTAGTGGGGGTAGAGCCTACTTGCAAGTCTCTCCGACCTTCACAAAAAAAGTTATTCAAGAATATCTCCTCAGATTTGGGGGAATTTCGTCGGTCGACCTCTTCCGAAGGTCGTACAAGCTCGGGGATGGTACCAATCGATCCGCAGGACCCAAATTAGTCCAGATGCAACCACTTTCCAAGTCTCTCCGACCTTCACAAAAAAAGTTATTCAAGAATATCTCTTTCTCCTATGTGCTTTCATCCCTAACCCTAACCCTAACCCTTCCGAAAGTCGGAGAAGCTCAAGGATGGTACCGATCGATGTGCGCTACCCCATTTAGTGGGGGTAGAGCCTACTTGCAAGTCTCTCCGACCTTCACAAAAAAAGTTATTCAAGAATATCTCCTCAGATTTGGGGGAATTTCGTCGGTCGACCTCTTCCGAAGGTCGTACAAGCTCGGGGATGGTACCAATCGATCCGCAGGACCCAAATTAGTCCAGATGCAACCACTTTCCAAGTCTCTCCGACCTTCACAAAAAAAGTTATTCAAGAATATCTCTTTCTCCTATGTGCTTTCATCCCTAACCCTAACCCTAACCCTTCCGAAAGTCGGAGAAGCTCAAGGATGGTACCGATCGATGCGCGCAACCCCATTTAGTGGGGGTAGAGCCTACTTGCAAGTCTCTCCGACCTTCACAAAAAAAGTTATTCAAGAATATCTCCTCAGATTTGGGGGAATTTCGTCGGTCGACCTCTTCCGAAGGTCGTACAAGCTCGGGGATGGTACCAATCGATCCGCAGGACCCAAATTAGTCCAGATGCAACCACTTTCCAAGTCTCTCCGACCTTCACAAAAAAAGTTATTCAAGAATATCTCTTTCTCCTATGTGCTTTCATCCCTAACCCTAACCCTAACCCTTCCGAAAGTCGGAGAAGCTCAAGGATGGTACCGATCGATGCGCGCTACCCCATTTAGTGGGGGTAGAGCCTACTTGCAAGTCTCTCCGACCTTCACAAAAAAAGTTATTCAAGAATATCTCTTTCTCCTATGTGCTTTCATCCCTAACCCTAACCCTAACCCTTCCGAAAGTCGGAGAAGCTCAAGGATGGTACCAATCGATGCGCGCAACCCCATTTAGTGGGGGTAGAGCCTACTTGCAAGTCTCTCCGACCTTCACAAAAAAAGTTATTCAAGAATATCTCCTCAGATTTGGGGGAATTTCGTCGGTCGACCTCTTCCGAAGGTCGTACAAGCTCGGGGATGGTACCAATCGATCCGCAGGACCCAAATTAGTCCAGATGCAACCACTTTCCAAGTCTCTCCGACCTTCACAAAAAAAGTTATTCAAGAATATCTCTTTCTCCTATGTGCTTTCATCCCTAACCCTAACCCTAACCCTTCCGAAAGTCGGAGAAGCTCAAGGATGGTACCGATCGATGTGCGCTACCCCATTTAGTGGGGGTAGAGCCTACTTGCAAGTCTCTCCGACCTTCACAAAAAAAGTTATTCAAGAATATCTCTTTCTCCTATGTGCTTTCATCCCTAACCCTAACCCTAACCCTTCCGAAAGTCGGAGAAGCTCAAGGATGGTACCGATCGATGCGCGCTACCCCATTTAGTGGGGGTAGAGCCTACTTGCAAGTCTCTCCGACCTTCACAAAAAAAGTTATTCAAGAATATCTCTTTCTCCTATGTGCTTTCATCCCTAACCCTAACCCTAACCCTTCCGAAAGTCGGAGAAGCTCAAGGATGGTACCAATCGATGCGCGCAACCCCATTTAGTGGGGGTAGAGCCTACTTGCAAGTCTCTCCGACCTTCACAAAAAAAGTTATTCAAGAATATCTCCTCAGATTTGGGGGAATTTCGTCGGTCGACCTCTTCCGAAGGTCGTACAAGCTCGGGGATGGTACCAATCGATCCGCAGGACCCAAATTAGTCCAGATGCAACCACTTTCCAAGTCTCTCCGACCTTCACAAAAAAAGTTATTCAAGAATATCTCTTTCTCCTATGTGCTTTCATCCCTAACCCTAACCCTAACCCTTCCGAAAGTCGGAGAAGCTCAAGGATGGTACCGATCGATGTGCGCTACCCCATTTAGTGGGGGTAGAGCCTACTTGCAAGTCTCTCCGACCTTCACAAAAAAAGTTATTCAAGAATATCTCTTTCTCCTATGTGCTTTCATCCCTAACCCTAACCCTTCCGAAAGTCGGAGAAGCTCAAGGATGGTACCGATCGATGCGCGCTACCCCATTTAGTGGGGGTAGAGCCTACTTGCAAGTCTCTCCGACCTTCACAAAAAAAGTTATTCAAGAATATCTCTTTCTCCTATGTGCTTTCATCCCTAACCCTAACCCTAACCCTTCCGAAAGTCGGAGAAACTCAAGGATGGTACCGATCGATGCGCGCTACCCCATTTAGTGGGGGTAGAGCCTACTTGCAAGTCTCTCCGACCTTCACAAAAAAAGTTATTCAAGAATATCTCTTTCTCCTATGTGCTTTCATCCCTAACCCTAACCCTAACCCTTCCGAAAGTCGTAGAAGCTCAAGGATGGTACCGATCGATGCGCGCTACCCCATTTAGTGGGGGTAGAGCCTACTTGCAAGTCTCTCCGACCTTCACAAAAAAAGTTATTCAAGAATATCTCTTTCTCCTATGTGCTTTCATCCCTAACCCTAACCCTAACCCTTCCAAAAGTCGGAGAAGCTCAAGGATGGTACCGATCGATGCGCGCTACCCCATTTAGTGGGAGTAGAGCCTACTTGCATGTCTCTCCGACCTTCACAAAAAAAGTTATTCAAGAATATCTCCTCAGATTTGGGGGAATTTCGTCGGTCGACCTCTTCCGAAGGTCGTACAAGCTCGGGGATGGTACCAATCGATCCGCAGGACCCAAATTAGTCCAGATGCAACCACTTTCCAAGTCTCTCCGACCTTCACAAAAAAAGTTATTCAAGAATATCTCTTTCTCCTATGTGCTTTCATCCCTAACCCTAACCCTAACCCTTCCGAAAGTCGGAGAAGCTCAAGGATGGTACCGATCGATGCGCGCAACCCCATTTAGTGGGGGTAGAGCCTACTTGCAAGTCTCTCCGACCTTCACAAAAAAAGTTATTCAAGAATATCTCCTCAGATTTGGGGGAATTTCGTCGGTCGACCTCTTCCGAAGGTCGTACAAGCTCGGGGATGGTACCAATCGATCCGCAGGACCCAAATTAGTCCAGATGCAACCACTTTCCAAGTCTCTCCGACCTTCACAAAAAAAGTTATTCAAGAATATCTCTTTCTCCTATGTGCTTTCATCCCTAACCCTAACCCTAACCCTTCCGAAAGTCGGAGAAGCTCAAGGATGGTACCGATCGATGCGCGCTACCCCATTTAGTGGGGGTAGAGCCTACTTGCAAGTCTCTCCGACCTTCACAAAAAAAGTTATTCAAGAATATCTCTTTCTCCTATGTGCTTTCATCCCTAACCCTAACCCTAACCCTTCCGAAAGTCGGAGAAGCTCAAGGATGGTACCAATCGATGCGCGCAACCCCATTTAGTGGGGGTAGAGCCTACTTGCAAGTCTCTCCGACCTTCACAAAAAAAGTTATTCAAGAATATCTCCTCAGATTTGGGGGAATTTCGTCGGTCGACCTCTTCCGAAGGTCGTACAAGCTCGGGGATGGTACCAATCGATCCGCAGGACCCAAATTAGTCCAGATGCAACCACTTTCCAAGTCTCTCCGACCTTCACAAAAAAAGTTATTCAAGAATATCTCTTTCTCCTATGTGCTTTCATCCCTAACCCTAACCCTAACCCTTCCGAAAGTCGGAGAAGCTCAAGGATGGTACCGATCGATGTGCGCTACCCCATTTAGTGGGGGTAGAGCCTACTTGCAAGTCTCTCCGACCTTCACAAAAAAAGTTATTCAAGAATATCTCTTTCTCCTATGTGCTTTCATCCCTAACCCTAACCCTAACCCTTCCGAAAGTCGGAGAAGCTCAAGGATGGTACCGATCGATGCGCGCTACCCCATTTAGTGGGGGTAGAGCCTACTTGCAAGTCTCTCCGACCTTCACAAAAAAAGTTATTCAAGAATATCTCTTTCTCCTATGTGCTTTCATCCCTAACCCTAACCCTAACCCTTCCGAAAGTCGGAGAAGCTCAAGGATGGTACCAATCGATGCGCGCAACCCCATTTAGTGGGGGTAGAGCCTACTTGCAAGTCTCTCCGACCTTCACAAAAAAAGTTATTCAAGAATATCTCCTCAGATTTGGGGGAATTTCGTCGGTCGACCTCTTCCGAAGGTCGTACAAGCTCGGGGATGGTACCAATCGATCCGCAGGACCCAAATTAGTCCAGATGCAACCACTTTCCAAGTCTCTCCGACCTTCACAAAAAAAGTTATTCAAGAATATCTCTTTCTCCTATGTGCTTTCATCCCTAACCCTAACCCTAACCCTTCCGAAAGTCGGAGAAGCTCAAGGATGGTACCGATCGATGTGCGCTACCCCATTTAGTGGGGGTAGAGCCTACTTGCAAGTCTCTCCGACCTTCACAAAAAAAGTTATTCAAGAATATCTCTTTCTCCTATGTGCTTTCATCCCTAACCCTAACCCTTCCGAAAGTCGGAGAAGCTCAAGGATGGTACCGATCGATGCGCGCTACCCCATTTAGTGGGGGTAGAGCCTACTTGCAAGTCTCTCCGACCTTCACAAAAAAAGTTATTCAAGAATATCTCTTTCTCCTATGTGCTTTCATCCCTAACCCTAACCCTAACCCTTCCAAAAGTCGGAGAAGCTCAAGGATGGTACCGATCGATGCGCGCTACCCCATTTAGTGGGGGTAGAGCCTACTTGCATGTCTCTCCGACCTTCACAAAAAAAGTTATTCAAGAATATCTCCTCAGATTTGGGGGAATTTCGTCGGTCGACCTCTTCCGAAGGTCGTAAAAGCTCGGGGATGGTACCAATCGATCCGCAGGACCCAAATTAGTCCAGATGCAACCACTTTCCAAGTCTCTCCGACCTTCACAAAAAAAGTTATTCAAGAATATCTCTTTCTCCTATGTGCTTTCATCCCTAACCCTAACCCTAACCCTTCCGAAAGTCGGAGAAGCTCAAGGATGGTACCGATCGATGCGCGCAACCCCATTTAGTGGGGGTAGAGCCTACTTGCAAGTCTCTCCGACCTTCACAAAAAAAGTTATTCAAGAATATCTCCTCAGATTTGGGGGAATTTCGTCGGTCGACCTCTTCCGAAGGTCGTACAAGCTCGGGGATGGTACCAATCGATCCGCAGGACCCAAATTAGTCCAGATGCAACCACTTTCCAAGTCTCTCCGACCTTCACAAAAAAAGTTATTCAAGAATATCTCTTTCTCCTATGTGCTTTCATCCCTAACCCTAACCCTTTCGAAAGTCGGAGAAGCTCAAGGATGGTACCGATCGATGCGCGCTACCCCATTTAGTGGGGGTAGAGCCTACTTGCAAGTCTCTCCGACCTTCACAAAAAAAGTTATTCAAGAATATCTCTTTCTCCTATGTGCTTTCATCCCTAACCCTAACCCTAACCCTTCCGAAAGTCGGAGAAGCTCAAGGATGGTACCGATCGATGCGCGCTACCCCATTTAGTGGGGGTAGAGCCTACTTGCAAGTCTCTCCGACCTTCACAAAAAAAGTTATTCAAGAATATCTCTTTCTCCTATGTGCTTTCATCCCTAACCCTAACCCTAACCCTTCCGAAAGTCGGAGAAGCTCAAGGATGGTACCGATCGATGCGCGCAACCCCATTTAGTGGGGGTAAAGCCTACTTGCAAGTCTCTCTGACCTTCACAAAAAAAGTTATTCAAGAATATCTCCTCAGATTTGGGGGAATTTCGTCGGTCGACCTCTTCCGAAGGTCGTACAAGCTCGGGGATGGTACCAATCGATCCGCAGGACCCAAATTAGTCCAGATGCAACCACTTTCCAAGTCTCTCCGACCTTCACAAAAAAAGTTATTCAAGAATATCTCTTTCTCCTATGTGCTTTCATCCCTAACCCTAACCCTAACCCTTCCGAAAGTCGGAGAAGCTCAAGGATGGTACCGATCGATGCGCGCTACCCCATTTAGTGGGGGTAGAGCCTACTTGCAAGTCTCTCCGACCTTCACAAAAAAAGTTATTCAAGAATATCTCTTTCTCCTATGTGCTTTCATCCCTAACCCTAACCCTAACCCTTCCGAAAGTCGGAGAAACTCAAGGATGGTACCGATCGATGCGCGCTACCCCATTTAGTGGGGGTAGAGCCTACTTGCAAGTCTCTCCGACCTTCACAAAAAAAGTTATTCAAGAATATCTCTTTCTCCTATGTGCTTTCATCCCTAACCCTAACCCTAACCCTTCCGAAAGTCGTAGAAGCTCAAGGATGGTACCGATCGATGCGCGCTACCCCATTTAGTGGGGGTAGAGCCTACTTGCAAGTCTCTCCGACCTTCACAAAAAAAGTTATTCAAGAATATCTCTTTCTCCTATGTGCTTTCATCCCTAACCCTAACCCTAACCCTTCCAAAAGTCGGAGAAGCTCAAGGATGGTACCGATCGATGCGCGCTACCCCATTTAGTGGGAGTAGAGCCTACTTGCATGTCTCTCCGACCTTCACAAAAAAAGTTATTCAAGAATATCTCCTCAGATTTGGGGGAATTTCGTCGGTCGACCTCTTCCGAAGGTCGTACAAGCTCGGGGATGGTACCAATCGATCCGCAGGACCCAAATTAGTCCAGATGCAACCACTTTCCAAGTCTCTCCGACCTTCACAAAAAAAGTTATTCAAGAATATCTCTTTCTCCTATGTGCTTTCATCCCTAACCCTAACCCTAACCCTTCCGAAAGTCGGAGAAGCTCAAGGATGGTACCGATCGATGCGCGCAACCCCATTTAGTGGGGGTAGAGCCTACTTGCAAGTCTCTCCGACCTTCACAAAAAAAGTTATTCAAGAATATCTCCTCAGATTTGGGGGAATTTCGTCGGTCGACCTCTTCCGAAGGTCGTACAAGCTCGGGGATGGTACCAATCGATCCGCAGGACCCAAATTAGTCCAGATGCAACCACTTTCCAAGTCTCTCCGACCTTCACAAAAAAAGTTATTCAAGAATATCTCTTTCTCCTATGTGCTTTCATCCCTAACCCTAACCCTAACCCTTCCGAAAGTCGGAGAAGCTCAAGGATGGTACCGATCGATGCGCGCTACCCCATTTAGTGGGGGTAGAGCCTACTTGCAAGTCTCTCCGACCTTCACAAAAAAAGTTATTCAAGAATATCTCTTTCTCCTATGTGCTTTCATCCCTAACCCTAACCCTAACCCTTCCGAAAGTCGGAGAAGCTCAAGGATGGTACCAATCGATGCGCGCAACCCCATTTAGTGGGGGTAGAGCCTACTTGCAAGTCTCTCCGACCTTCACAAAAAAAGTTATTCAAGAATATCTCCTCAGATTTGGGGGAATTTCGTCGGTCGACCTCTTCCGAAGGTCGTACAAGCTCGGGGATGGTACCAATCGATCCGCAGGACCCAAATTAGTCCAGATGCAACCACTTTCCAAGTCTCTCCGACCTTCACAAAAAAAGTTATTCAAGAATATCTCTTTCTCCTATGTGCTTTCATCCCTAACCCTAACCCTAACCCTTCCGAAAGTCGGAGAAGCTCAAGGATGGTACCGATCGATGCGCGCAACCCCATTTAGTGGGAGTAGAGCCTACTTGCATGTCTCTCCGACCTTCACAAAAAAAGTTATTCAAGAATATCTCCTCAGATTTGGGGGAATTTCGTCGGTCGACCTCTTTCGAAGGTCGTACAAGCTCGGGGATGGTACCAATCGATCCGCAGGACCCAAATTAGTCCAGATGCAACCACTTTCCAAGTCTCTCCGACCTTCACAAAAAAAGTTATTCAAGAATATCTCTTTCTCCTATGTGCTTTCATCCCTAACCCTAACCCTAACCCTTCCGAAAGTCGGAGAAGCTCAAGGATGGTACCGATCGATGCGCGCAACCCCATTTAGTGGGGGTAGAGCCTACTTGCAAGTCTCTCCGACCTTCACAAAAAAAGTTATTCAAGAATATCTCCTCAGATTTGGGGGAATTTCGTCGGTCGACCTCTTCCGAAGGTCGTACAAGCTCGGGGATGGTACCAATCGATATGCAGGACCCAAATTAGTCCAGATGCAACCACTTTCCAAGTCTCTCCGACCTTCACAAAAAAAGTTATTCAAGAATATCTCTTTCTCCTATGTGCTTTCATCCCTAACCCTAACCCTTTCGAAAGTCGGAGAAGCTCAAGGATGGTACCGATCGATGCGCGCTACCCCATTTAGTGGGGGTAGAGCCTACTTGCAAGTCTCTCCGACCTTCACAAAAAAAGTTATTCAAGAATATCTCTTTCTCCTATGTGCTTTCATCCCTAACCCTAACCCTAACCCTTCCGAAAGTCGGAGAAGCTCAGGGATGGTACCGATCGATGCGCGCTACCCCATTTAGTGGGGGTAGAGCCTACTTGCAAGTCTCTCCGACCTTCACAAAAAAAGTTATTCAAGAATATCTCTTTCTCCTATGTGCTTTCATCCCTAACCCTAACCCTAACCCTTCCGAAAGTCGGAGAAGCTCAAGGATGGTACCGATCGATGCGCGCAACCCCATTTAGTGGGGGTAGAGCCTACTTGCAAGTCTCTCCGACCTTCACAAAAAAAGTTATTCAAGAATATCTCCTCAGATTTGGGGGAATTTCGTCGGTCGACCTCTTCCGAAGGTCGTACAAGCTCGGGGATGGTATCAATCGATCCGCAGGACCCAAATTAGTCCAGATGCAACCACTTTCCAAGTCTCTCCGACCTTCACAAAAAAAGTTATTCAAGAATATCTCTTTCTCCTATGTGCTTTCATCCCTAACCCTAACCCTAACCCTTCCGAAAGTCGGAGAAGCTCAAGGATGGTACCGATCGATGCGCGCTACCCCATTTAGTGGGGGTAGAGCCTACTTGCAAGTCTCTCCGACCTTCACAAAAAAAGTTATTCAAGAATATCTCTTTCTCCTATGTGCTTTCATCCCTAACCCTAACCCTAACCCTTCCGAAAGTCGGAGAAGCTCAAGGATGGTACCGATCGATGCGCGCTACCCCATTTAGTGGGGGTAGAGCCTACTTGCAAGTCTCTCCGACTTTCACAAAAAAAGTTATTCAAGAATATCTCTTTCTCCTATGTGCTTTCATCCCTAACCCTAACCCTAACCCTTCCGAAAGTCGTAGAAGCTCAAGGATGGTACCGATCGATGCGCGCTACCCCATTTAGTGGGGGTGGAGCCTACTTGCAAGTCTCTCCGACCTTCACAAAAAAAGTTATTCAAGAATATCTCTTTCTCCTATGTGCTTTCATCCCTAACCCTAACCCTAACCCTTCCAAAAGTCGGAGAAGCTCAAGGATGGTACCGATCGATGCGCGCTACCCCATTTAGTGGGGGTAGAGCCTACTTGCATGTCTCTCCGACCTTCACAAAAAAAGTTATTCAAGAATATCTCCTCAGATTTGGGGGAATTTCGTCGGTCGACCTCTTCCGAAGGTCGTACAAGCTCGGGGATGGTACCAATCGATCCGCAGGACCCAAATTAGTCCAGATGCAACCACTTTCCAAGTCTCTCCGACCTTCACAAAAAAAGTTATTCAAGAATATCTCTTTCTCCTATGTGCTTTCATCCCTAACCCTAACCCTAACCCTTCCGAAAGTCGGAGAAGCTCAAGGATGGTACCGATCGATGCGCGCAACCCCATTTAGTGGGGGTAGAGCCTACTTGCAAGTCTCTCCGACCTTCACAAAAAAAGTTATTCAAGAATATCTCCTCAGATTTGGGGGAATTTCGTCGGTCGACCTCTTCCGAAGGTCGTACAAGCTCGGGGATGGTACCAATCGATCCGCAGGACCCAAATTAGTCCAGATGCAACCACTTTCCAAGTCTCTCCGACCTTCACAAAAAAAGTTATTCAAGAATATCTCTTTCTCCTATGTGCTTTCATCCCTAACCCTAACCCTAACCCTTCCGAAAGTCGGAGAAGCTCAAGGATGGTACCGATCGATGCGCGCTACCCCATTTAGTGGGGGTAGAGCCTACTTGCAAGTCTCTCCGACCTTCACAAAAAAAGTTATTCAAGAATATCTCTTTCTCCTATGTGCTTTCATCCCTAACCCTAACCCTAACCCTTCCGAAAGTCGGAGAAGCTCAAGGATGGTACCGATCGATGCGCGCAACCCCATTTAGTGGGGGTAGAGCCTACTTGCAAGTCTCTCCGACCTTCACAAAAAAAGTTATTCAAGAATATCTCCTCAGATTTGGGGGAATTTCGTCGGTCGACCTCTTCCGAAGGTTGTACAAGCTCGGGGATGGTACCAATCGATCCGCAGGACCCAAATTAGTCCAGATGCAACCACTTTCCAAGTCTCTCCGACCTTCACAAAAAAAGTTATTCAAGAATATCTCTTTCTCCTATGTGCTTTCATCCCTAACCCTAACCCTAACCCTTCCGAAAGTCGGAGAAGCTCAAGGATGGTACCGATCGATGCGCGCTACCCCATTTAGTGGGGGTAGAGCCTACTTGCAAGTCTCTCCGACCTTCACAAAAAAAGTTATTCAAGAATATCTCTTTCTCCTATGTGCTTTCATCCCTAACCCTAACCCTTTCGAAAGTCGGAGAAGCTCAAGGATGGTACCGATCGATGCGCGCTACCCCATTTAGTGGGGGTAGAGCCTACTTGCAAGTCTCTCCGACCTTCACAAAAAAAGTTATTCAAGAATATCTCTTTCTCCTATGTGCTTTCATCCCTAACCCTAACCCTAACCCTTCCGAAAGTCGGAGAAGCTCAAGGATGGTACCGATCGATGCGCGCTACCCCATTTAGTGGGGGTAGAGCCTACTTGCAAGTCTCTCCGACCTTCACAAAAAAAGTTATTCAAGAATATCTCTTTCTCCTATGTGCTTTCATCCCTAACCCTAACCCTAACCCTTCCGAAAGTCGGAGAAGCTCAAGGATGGTACCGATCGATGCGCGCAACCCCATTTAGTGGGGGTAGAGCCTACTTGCAAGTCTCTCCGACCTTCACAAAAAAAGTTATTCAAGAATATCTCCTCAGATTTGGGGGAATTTCGTCGGTCGACCTCTTCCGAAGGTCGTACAAGCTCGGGGATGGTACCAATCGATCCGCAGGACCCAAATTAGTCCAGATGCAACCACTTTCCAAGTCTCTCCGACCTTCACAAAAAAAGTTATTCAAGAATATCTCTTTCTCCTATGTGCTTTCATCCCTAACCCTAACCCTAACCCTTCCGAAAGTCGGAGAAGCTCAAGGATGGTACCGATCGATGCGCGCTACCCCATTTAGTGGGGGTAGAGCCTACTTGCAAGTCTCTCCGACCTTCACAAAAAAAGTTATTCAAGAATATCTCTTTCTCCTATGTGCTTTCATCCCTAACCCTAACCCTAACCCTTCCGAAAGTCGGAGAAGCTCAAGGATGGTACCGATCGATGCGCGCAACCCCATTTAGTGGGGGTAGAGCCTACTTGCAAGTCTCTCCGACCTTCACAAAAAAAGTTATTCAAGAATATCTCCTCAGATTTGGGGGAATTTCGTCGGTCGACCTCTTCCGAAGGTCGTACAAGCTCGGGGATGGTACCAATCGATCCGCAGGACCCAAATTAGTCCAGATGCAACCACTTTCCAAGTCTCTCCGACCTTCACAAAAAAAGTTATTCAAGAATATCTCTTTCTCCTATGTGCTTTCATCCCTAACCCTAACCCTTTCGAAAGTCGGAGAAGCTCAAGGATGGTACCGATCGATGCGCGCTACCCCATTTAGTGGGGGTAGAGCCTACTTGCAAGTCTCTCCGACCTTCACAAAAAAAGTTATTCAAGAATATCTCTTTCTCCTATGTGCTTTCATCCCTAACCCTAACCCTAACCCTTCCGAAAGTCGGAGAAGCTCAAGGATGGTACCGATCGATGCGCGCTACCCCATTTAGTGGGGGTAGAGCCTACTTGCAAGTCTCTCCGACCTTCACAAAAAAAGTTATTCAAGAATATCTCTTTCTCCTATGTGCTTTCATCCCTAACCCTAACCCTAACCCTTCCGAAAGTCGGAGAAGCTCAAGGATGGTACCGATCGATGCGCGCAACCCCATTTAGTGGGGGTAGAGCCTACTTGCAAGTCTCTCCGACCTTCACAAAAAAAGTTATTCAAGAATATCTCCTCAGATTTGGGGGAATTTCGTCGGTCGACCTCTTCCGAAGGTCGTACAAGCTCGGGGATGGTACCAATCGATCCGCAAGACCCAAATTAGTCCAGATGCAACCACTTTTCAAGTCTCTCCGACCTTCACAAAAAAAGTTATTCAAGAATATCTCTTTCTCCTATGTGCTTTCATCCCTAACCCTAACCCTAACCCTTCCGAAAGTCGGAGAAGCTCAAGGATGGTACCGATCGATGCGCGCTACCCCATTTAGTGGGGGTAGAGCCTACTTGCAAGTCTCTCCGACCTTCACAAAAAAAGTTATTCAAGAATATCTCTTTCTCCTATGTGCTTTCATCCCTAACCCTAACCCTAACCCTTCCGAAAGTCGGAGAAGCTCAAGGATGGTACCGATCGATGCGCGCTACCCCATTTAGTGGGGGTAGAGCCTACTTGCAAGTCTCTCCGACCTTCACAAAAAAAGTTATTCAAGAATATCTCTTTCTCCTATGTGCTTTCATCCCTAACACTAACCCTAACCCTTCCGAAAGTCGTAGAAGCTCAAGGATGGTACCGATCGATGCGCGCTACCCCATTTAGTGGGGGTAGAGCCTACTTGCAAGTCTCTCCGACCTTCACAAAAAAAGTTATTCAAGAATATCTCTTTCTCCTATGTGCTTTCATCCCTAACCCTAACCCTAACCCTTCCAAAAGTCGGAGAAGCTCAAGGATGGTACCGATCGATGCGCGCTACCCCATTTAGTGGGGGTAGAGCCTACTTGCATGTCTCTCCGACCTTCACAAAAAAAGTTATTCAAGAATATCTCCTCAGATTTGGGGGAATTTCGTCGGTCGACCTCTTCCGAAGGTCGTACAAGCTCGGGGATGGTACCAATCGATCCGCAGGACCCAAATTAGTCCAGATGCAACCACTTTCCAAGTCTCTCCGACCTTCACAAAAAAAGTTATTCAAGAATATCTCTTTCTCCTATGTGCTTTCATCCCTAACCCTAACCCTAACCCTTCCGAAAGTCGGAGAAGCTCAAGGATGGTACCGATCGATGCGCGCAACCCCATTTAGTGGGGGTAGAGCCTACTTGCAAGTCTCTCCGACCTTCACAAAAAAAGTTATTCAAGAATATCTCCTCAGATTTGGGGGAATTTCGTCGGTCGACCTCTTCCGAAGGTCGTACAAGCTCGGGGATGGTACCAATCGATCCGCAGGACCCAAATTAATCCAGATGCAACCACTTTCCAAGTCTCTCCGACCTTCACAAAAAAAGTTATTCAAGAATATCTCTTTCTCCTATGTGCTTTCATCCCTAACCCTAACCCTAACCCTTCCGAAAGTCGGTGAAGCTCAAGGATGGTACCGATCGATGCGCGCTACCCCATTTAGTGGGGGTAGAGCCTACTTGCAAGTCTCTCCGACCTTCACAAAAAAAGTTATTCAAGAATATCTCTTTCTCCTATGTGCTTTCATCCCTAACCCTAACCCTAACCCTTCCGAAAGTCGGAGAAGCTCAAGGATGGTACCGATCGATGCGCGCAACCCCATTTAGTGGGGGTAGAGCCTACTAACAAGTCTCTCCGACCTTCACAAAAAAAGTTATTCAAGAATATCTCCTCAGATTTGGGGGAATTTCGTCGGTCGACCTCTTCCGAAGGTCGTACAAGCTCGGGGATGGTACCAATCGATCCGCAGGACCCAAATTAGTCCAGATGCAACCACTTTCCAAGTCTCTCCGACCTTCACAAAAAAAGTTATTCAAGAATATCTCTTTCTCCTATGTGCTTTCATCCCTAACCCTAACCCTAACCCTTTCAAAAGTCGGAGAAGCTCAAGGATGGTACCGATCGATGCGCGCTACCCCATTTAGTGGGGGTAGAGCCTACTTGCAAGTCTCTCCGACCTTCACAAAAAAAGTTATTCAAGAATATCTCTTTCTCCTATGTGCTTTCATCCCTAACCCTAACCCTAACCCTTCCGAAAGTCGGAGAAGCTCAAGGATGGTACTGATCGATGCGCGCTACCCCATTTAGTGGGGGTAGAGCCTACTTGCAAGTCTCTCCGACCTTCACAAAAAAAGTTATTCAAGAATATCTCTTTCTCCTATGTGCTTTCATCCCTAACCCTAACCCTAACCCTTCCGAAAGTCGGAGAAGCTCAAGGATGGTACCGATCGATGCGCGCTACCCCATTTAGTGGGGGTAGAGCCTACTTGCAAGTCTCTCCGACCTTCACAAAAAAAGTTATTCAAGAATATCTCCTCAGATTTGGGGGAATTTCGTCGGTCGACCTCTTCCGAAGGTCGTACAAGCTCGGGGATGGTACCAATCGATCCGCAGGACCCAAATTAGTCCAGATGCAACCACTTTCCAAGTCTCTCCGACCTTCACAAAAAAAGTTATTCAAGAATATCTCTTTCTCCTATGTGCTTTCATCCCTAACCCTAACCCTAACCCTTCCGAAAGTCGGAGAAGCTCAAGGATGGTACCGATCGATGCGCGCTACCCCATTTAGTGGGGGTAGAGCCTACTTGCAAGTCTCTCCGACCTTCACAAAAAACGTTATTCAAGAATATCTCTTTCTCCTATGTGCTTTCATCCCTAACCCTAACCCTAACCCTTCCGAAAGTCGTAGAAGCTCAAGGATGGTACCGATCGATGCGCGCTACCCCATTTAGTGGGGGTAGAGCCTACTTGCAAGTCTCTCCGACCTTCACAAAAAAAGTTATTCAAGAATATCTCTTTCTCCTATGTGCTTTCATCCCTAACCCTAACCCTAACCCTTCCGAAAGTCGGAGAAGCTCAAGGATGGTACCGATCGATGCGCGCTACCCCATTTAGTGGGGGTAGAGCCTACTTGCAAGTCTCTCCGACCTTCACAAAAAAAGTTATTCAAGAATATCTCTTTCTCCTATGTGCTTTCATCCCTAACCCTAACCCTAACCCTTCCGAAAGTCGGAGAAGCTCAAGGATGGTACCGATCGATGCGCGCTACCCCATTTAGTGGGGGTAGAGCCTACTTGCAAGTCTCTCCGACCTTCACAAAAAAAGTTATTCAAGAATATCTCTTTCTCCTATGTGCTTTCATCCCTAACACTAACCCTAACCCTTCCGAAAGTCGTAGAAGCTCAAGGATGGTACCGATCGATGCGCGCTACCCCATTTAGTGGGGGTAGAGCCTACTTGCAAGTCTCTCCGACCTTCACAAAAAAAGTTATTCAAGAATATCTCTTTCTCCTATGTGCTTTCATCCCTAACCCTAACCCTAACCCTTCCAAAAGTCGGAGAAGCTCAAGGATGGTACCGATCGATGCGCGCTACCCCATTTAGTGGGGGTAGAGCCTACTTGCATGTCTCTCCGACCTTCACAAAAAAAGTTATTCAAGAATATCTCCTCAGATTTGGGGGAATTTCGTCGGTCGACCTCTTCCGAAGGTCGTACAAGCTCGGGGATGGTACCAATCGATCCGCAGGACCCAAATTAGTCCAGATGCAACCACTTTCCAAGTCTCTCCGACCTTCACAAAAAAAGTTATTCAAGAATATCTCTTTCTCCTATGTGCTTTCATCCCTAACCCTAACCCTAACCCTTCCGAAAGTCGGAGAAGCTCAAGGATGGTACCGATCGATGCGCGCAACCCCATTTAGTGGGGGTAGAGCCTACTTGCAAGTCTCTCCGACCTTCACAAAAAAAGTTATTCAAGAATATCTCCTCAGATTTGGGGGAATTTCGTCGGTCGACCTCTTCCGAAGGTCGTACAAGCTCGGGGATGGTACCAATCGATCCGCAGGACCCAAATTAATCCAGATGCAACCACTTTCCAAGTCTCTCCGACCTTCACAAAAAAAGTTATTCAAGAATATCTCTTTCTCCTATGTGCTTTCATCCCTAACCCTAACCCTAACCCTTCCGAAAGTCGGAGAAGCTCAAGGATGGTACCGATCGATGCGCGCTACCCCATTTAGTGGGGGTAGAGCCTACTTGCAAGTCTCTCCGACCTTCACAAAAAAAGTTATTCAAGAATATCTCTTTCTCCTATGTGCTTTCATCCCTAACCCTAACCCTAACCCTTCCGAAAGTCGGAGAAGCTCAAGGATGGTACCGATCGATGCGCGCAACCCCATTTAGTGGGGGTAGAGCCTACTAACAAGTCTCTCCGACCTTCACAAAAAAAGTTATTCAAGAATATCTCCTCAGATTTGGGGGAATTTCGTCGGTCGACCTCTTCCGAAGGTCGTACAAGCTCGGGGATGGTACCAATCGATCCGCAGGACCCAAATTAGTCCAGATGCAACCACTTTCCAAGTCTCTCCGACCTTCACAAAAAAAGTTATTCAAGAATATCTCTTTCTCCTATGTGCTTTCATCCCTAACCCTAACCCTAACCCTTTCAAAAGTCGGAGAAGCTCAAGGATGGTACCGATCGATGCGCGCTACCCCATTTAGTGGGGGTAGAGCCTACTTGCAAGTCTCTCCGACCTTCACAAAAAAAGTTATTCAAGAATATCTCTTTCTCCTATGTGCTTTCATCCCTAACCCTAACCCTAACCCTTCCGAAAGTCGGAGAAGCTCAAGGATGGTACCGATCGATGCGCGCTACCCCATTTAGTGGGGGTAGAGCCTACTTGCAAGTCTCTCCGACCTTCACAAAAAAAGTTATTCAAGAATATCTCTTTCTCCTATGTGCTTTCATCCCTAACCCTAACCCTAACCCTTCCGAAAGTCGGAGAAGCTCAAGGATGGTACCGATCGATGCGCGCTACCCCATTTAGTGGGGGTAGAGCCTACTTGCAAGTCTCTCCGACCTTCACAAAAAAAGTTATTCAAGAATATCTCCTCAGATTTGGGGGAATTTCGTCGGTCGACCTCTTCCGAAGGTCGTACAAGCTCGGGGATGGTACCAATCGATCCGCAGGACCCAAATTAGTCCAGATGCAACCACTTTCCAAGTCTCTCCGACCTTCACAAAAAAAGTTATTCAAGAATATCTCTTTCTCCTATGTGCTTTCATCCCTAACCCTAACCCTTCCGAAAGTCGGAGAAGCTCAAGGATGGTACCGATCGATGCGCGCTACCCCATTTAGTGGGGGTAGAGCCTACTTGCAAGTCTCTCCGACCTTCACAAAAAAAGTTATTCAAGAATATCTCTTTCTCCTATGTGCTTTCATCCCTAACCCTAACCCTAACCCTTCCGAAAGTCGGAGAAGCTCAAGGATGGTACCGATCGATGCGCGCTACCCCATTTAGTGGGGGTAGAGCCTACTTGCAAGTCTCTCCGACCTTCACAAAAAAAGTTATTCAAGAATATCTCTTTCTCCTATGTGCTTTCATCCCTAACCCTAACCCTAACCCTTCCGAAAGTCGTAGAAGCTCAAGGATGGTACCGATCGATGCGCGCTACCCCATTTAGTGGGGGTAGAGCCTACTTGCAAGTCTCTCCGACCTTCACAAAAAAAGTTATTCAAGAATATCTCTTTCTCCTATGTGCTTTCATCCCTAACCCTAACCCTAACCCTTCCAAAAGTCGGAGAAGCTCAAGGATGGTACCGATCGATGCGCGCTACCCCATTTAGTGGGGGTAGAGCCTACTTACATGTCTCTCCGACCTTCACAAAAAAAGTTATTCAAGAATATCTCCTCAGATTTGGGGGAATTTCGTCGGTCGACCTCTTCCGAAGGTCGTACAAGCTCGGGGATGGTATCAATCGATCCGCAGGACCCAAATTAGTCCAGATGCAACCACTTTCCAAGTCTCTCCGACCTTCACAAAAAAAGTTATTCAAGAATATCTCTTTCTCCTATGTGCTTTCATCCCTAACCCTAACCCTAACCCTTCCGAAAGTCGGAGAAGCTCAAGGATGGTACCGATCGATGCGCGCAACCCCATTTAGTGGGGGTAGAGCCTACTTGCAAGTCTCTCCGACCTTCACAAAAAAAGTTATTCAAGAATATCTCCTCAGATTTGGGGGAATTTCGTCGGTCGACCTCTTCCGAAGGTCGTACAAGCTCGGGGATGGTACCAATCGATCCGCAGGACCCAAATTAGTCCAGATGCAACCACTTTTCAAGTCTCTCCGACCTTCACAAAAAAAGTTATTCAAGAATATCTCTTTCTCCTATGTGCTTTCATCCCTAACCCTAACCCTAACCCTTCCGAAAGTCGGAGAAGCTCAAGGATGGTACCGATCGATGCGCGCTACCCCATTTAGTGGGGGTAGAGCCTACTTGCAAGTCTCTCCGACCTTCACAAAAAAAGTTATTCAAGAATATCTCTTTCTCCTATGTGCTTTCATCCCTAACCCTAACCCTAACCCTTCCGAAAGTCGGAGAAGCTCAAGGATGGTACCGATCGATGCGCGCAACCCCATTTAGTGGGGGTAGAGCCTACTTGCAAGTCTCTCCGACCTTCACAAAAAAAGTTATTCAAGAATATCTCCTCAGATTTGGGGGAATTTCGTCGGTCGACCTCTTCCGAAGGTCGTACAAGCTCGGGGATAGTACCAATCGATCCGCAGGACCCAAATTAGTCCAGATGCAACCACTTTCCAAGTCTCTCCGACCTTCACAAAAAAAGTTATTCAAGAATATCTCTTTCTCCTATGTGCTTTCATCCCTAACCCTAACCCTAACCCTTCCGAAAGTCGGAGAAGCTCAAGGATGGTACCGATCGATGCGCGCTACCCCATTTAGTGGGGGTAGAGCCTACTTGCAAGTCTCTCCGACCTTCACAAAAAACGTTATTCAAGAATATCTCTTTCTCCTATGTGCTTTCATCCCTAACCCTAACCCTTACCCTTCCGAAAGTCGGAGAAGCTCAAGGATGGTACCGATCGATGCGCGCTACCCCATTTAGTGGGGGTAGAGCCTACTTGCAAGTCTCTCCGACCTTCACAAAAAAAGTTATTCAAGAATATCTCCTCAGATTTGGGGGAATTTCGTCGGTCGACCTCTTCCGAAGGTCGTACAAGCTCGGGGATGGTACCAATCGATCGGCAGGACCCAAATTAGTCCAGATGCAACCACTTTCCAAGTCTCTCCGACCTTCACAAAAAAAGTTATTCAAGAATATCTCTTTCTCCTATGTGCTTTCATCCCTAACCCTAACCCTAACCCTTCCGAAAGTCGGAGAAGCTCAAGGATGGTACTGATCGATGCGCGCTACCCCATTTAGTGGGGGTAGAGCCTACTTGCAAGTCTCTCCGACCTTCACAAAAAAAGTTATTCAAGAATATCTCTTTCTCCTATGTGCTTTCATCCCTAACCCTAACCCTAACCCTTCCGAAAGTCGGAGAAGCTCAAGGATGGTACCGATCGATGCGCGCTACCCCATTTAGTGGGGGTAGAGCCTACTTGCAAGTCTCTCCGACCTTCACAAAAAACGTTATTCAAGAATATCTCTTTCTCCTATGTGCTTTCATCCCTAACCCTAACCCTAACCCTTCCGAAAGTCGTAGAAGCTCAAGGATGGTACCGATCGATGCGCGCTACCCCATTTAGTGGGGGTAGAGCCTACTTGCAAGTCTCTCCGACCTTCACAAAAAAAAGTTATTCAAGAATATCTCTTTCTCCTATGTGCTTTCATCCCTAACCCTAACCCTAACCCTTCCAAAAGTCGGAGAAGCTCAAGGATGGTACCGATCGATGCGCGCTACCCCATTTAGTGGGGGTAGAGCCTACTTGCATGTCTCTCCGACCTTCACAAAAAAAGTTATTCAAGAATATCTCCTCAGATTTGGGGGAATTTCGTCGGTCGACCTCTTCCGAAGGTCGTACAAGCTCGGGGATGGTACCAATCGATCCGCAGGACCCAAATTAGTCCAGATGCAACCACTTTCCAAGTCTCTCCGACCTTCACAAAAAAAGTTATTCAAGAATATCTCTTTCTCCTATGTGCTTTCATCCCTAACCCTAACCCTAACCCTTCCGAAAGTCGGAGAAGCTCAAGGATGGTACCGATCGATGCGCGCAACCCCATTTAGTGGGGGTAGAGCCTACTTGCAAGTCTCTCCGACCTTCACAAAAAAAGTTATTCAAGAATATCTCCTCAGATTTGGGGGAATTTCGTCGGTCGACCTCTTCCGAAGGTCGTACAAGCTCGGGGATGGTACCAATCGATCCGCAGGACCCAAATTAGTCCAGATGCAACCACTTTCCAAGTCTCTCCGACCTTCACAAAAAAAGTTATTCAAGAATATCTCTTTCTCCTATGTGCTTTCATCCCTAACCCTAACCCTAACCCTTCCGAAAGTCGGAGAAGCTCAAGGATGGTACCGATCGATGCGCGCTACCCCATTTAGTGGGGGTAGAGCCTACTTGCAAGTCTCTCCGACCTTCACAAAAAAAGTTATTCAAGAATATCTCTTTCTCCTATGTGCTTTCATCCCTAACCCTAACCCTAACCCTTCCGAAAGTCGGAGAAGCTCAAGGATGGTACCGATCGATGCGCGCAACCCCATTTAGTGGGGGTAGAGCCTACTTGCAAGTCTCTCCGACCTTCACAAAAAAAGTTATTCAAGAATATCTCCTCAGATTTGGGGGAATTTCGTCGGTCGACCTCTTCCGAAAATCGTACAAGCTCGGGGATAGTACCAATCGATCCGCAGGACCCAAATTAGTCCAGATGCAACCACTTTCCAAGTCTCTCCGACCTTCACAAAAAAAGTTATTCAAGAATATCTCTTTCTCCTATGTGCTTTCATCCCTAACCCTAACCCTAACCCTTTCGAAAGTCGGAGAAGCTCAAGGATGGTACCGATCGATGCGCGCTACCCCATTTAGTGGGGGTAGAGCCTACTTGCAAGTCTCTCCGACCTTCACAAAAAAAGTTATTCAAGAATATCTCTTTCTCCTATGTGCTTTCATCCCTAACCCTAACCCTAACCCTTCCGAAAGTCGGAGAAGCTCAAAGATGGTACCGATCGATGCGCGCTACCCCATTTAGTGGGGGTAGAGCCTACTTGCAAGTCTCTCCGACCTTCACAAAAAAAGTTATTCAAGAATATCTCCTCAGATTTGGGGGAATTTCGTCGGTCGACCTCTTCCGAAGGTCGTACAAGCTCGGGGATGGTACCAATCGATCCGCAGGACCCAAATTAGTCCAGATGCAACCACTTTCCAAGTCTCTCCGACCTTCACAAAAAAAGTTATTCAAGAATATCTCTTTCTCCTATGTGCTTTCATCCCTAACCCTAACCCTAACCCTTCCGAAAGTCGGAGAAGCTCAAGGATGGTACCGATCGATGCGCGCTACCCCATTTAGTGGGGGTAGAGCCTACTTGCAAGTCTCTCCGACCTTCACAAAAAAAGTTATTCAAGAATATCTCTTTCTCCTATGTGCTTTCATCCCTAACCCTAACCCTAACCCTTCCGAAAGTCGGAGAAGCTCAAAGATGGTACCGATCGATGCGCGCTACCCCATTTAGTGGGGGTAGAGCCTACTTGCAAGTCTCTCCGACCTTCACAAAAAAAGTTATTCAAGAATATCTCCTCAGATTTGGGGGAATTTCGTCGGTCGACCTCTTCCGAAGGTCGTACAAGCTCGGGGATGGTACCAATCGATCCGCAGGACCCAAATTAGTCCAGATGCAACCACTTTCCAAGTCTCTCCGACCTTCACAAAAAAAGTTATTCAAGAATATCTCTTTCTCCTATGTGCTTTCATCCCTAACCCTAACCCTAACCCTTCCGAAAGTCGGAGAAGCTCAAGGATGGTACCGATCGATGCGCGCTACCCCATTTAGTGGGGGTAGAGCCTACTTGCAAGTCTCTCCGACCTTCACAAAAAACGTTATTCAAGAATATCTCTTTCTCCTATGTGCTTTCATCCCTAACCCTAACCCTAACCCTTCCGAAAGTCGGAGAAGCTCAAGGATGGTACCGATCGATGCGCGCTACCCCATTTAGTGGGGGTAGAGCCTACTTGCAAGTCTCTCCGACCTTCACAAAAAAAGTTATTCAAGAATATCTCCTCAGATTTGGGGGAATTTCGTCGGTCGACCTCTTCCGAAGGTCGTACAAGCTCGGGGATGGTACCAATCGATCCGCAGGACCCAAATTAGTCCAGATGCAACCACTTTCCAAGTCTCTCCGACCTTCACAAAAAAAGTTATTCAAGAATATCTCTTTCTCCTATGTGCTTTCATCCCTAACCCTAACCCTTCCGAAAGTCGGAGAAGCTCAAGGATGGTACCGATCGATGCGCGTTACCCCATTTAGTGGGGGTAGAGCCTACTTGCAAGTCTCTCCGACCTTCACAAAAAAAGTTATTCAAGAATATCTCTTTCTCCTATGTGCTTTCATCCCTAACCCTAACCCTAACCCTTCCGAAAGTCGGAGAAGCTCAAGGATGGTACCGATCGATGCGCGCTACCCCATTTAGTGGGGGTAGAGCCTACTTGCAAGTCTCTCCGACCTTCACAAAAAAAGTTATTCAAGAATATCTCTTTCTCCTATGTGCTTTCATCCCTAACCCTAACCCTAACCCTTCCGAAAGTCGGAGAAGCTCAAGGATGGTACCGATCGATGCGCGCTACCCCATTTAGTGGGGGTAGAGCCTACTTGCAAGTCTCTCCGACCTTCACAAAAAAAGTTATTCAAGAATATCTCCTCAGATTTGGGGGAATTTCGTCGGTCGACCTCTTCCGAAGGTCGTACAAGCTCGGGGATGGTACCAATCGATCCGCAGGACCCAAATTAGTCCAGATGCAACCACTTTCCAAGTCTCTCCGACCTTCACAAAAAAAGTTATTCAAGAATATCTCTTTCTCCTATGTGCTTTCATCCCTAACCCTAACCCTAACCCTTCCGAAAGTCGGAGAAGCTCAAGGATGGTACCGATCGATGCGCGCAACCCCATTTAGTGGGGGTAGAGCCTACTTGCAAGTCTCTCCGACCTTCACAAAAAAAGTTATTCAAGAATATCTCCTCAGATTTGGGGGAATTTCGTCGGTCGACCTCTTCTGAAGGTCGTACAAGCTCGGGGATGGTACCAATCGATCCGCAGGACCCAAATTAGTCCAAATGCAACCACTTTTCAAGTCTCTCCGACCTTCACAAAAAAAGTTATTCAAGAATATCTCTTTCTCCTATGTGCTTTCATCCCTAACCCTAACCCTTCCGAAAGTCGGAGAAGCTCAAGGATGGTACCGATCGATGCGCGCTACCCCATTTAGTGAGGGTAGAGCCTACTTGCAAGTCTCTCCGACCTTCACAAAAAAAGTTATTCAAGAATATCTCTTTCTCCTATGTGCTTTCATCCCTAACCCTAACCCTAACCCTTCCGAAAGTCGGAGAAGCTCAAGGATGGTACCGATCGATGCGCGCAACCCCATTTAGTGGGGGTAGAGCCTACTTGCAAGTCTCTCCGACCTTCACAAAAAAAGTTATTCAAGAATATCTCCTCAGATTTGGGGGAATTTCGTCGGTCGACCTCTTCCGAAGGTCGTACAAGCTCGGGGATGGTACCAATCGATCCGCAGGACCCAAATTAGTCCAGATGCAACCACTTTCCAAGTCTCTCCGACCTTCACAAAAAAAGTTATTCAAGAATATCTCTTTCTTCTATGTGCTTTCATCCCTAACCCTAACCCTAACCCTTCCGAAAGTCGGAGAAGCTCAAGAATGGTACCGATCGATGCGCGCTACCCCATTTAGTGGGGGTAGAGCCTACTTGCAAGTCTCTCCGACCTTCACAAAAAAAGTTATTCAAGAATATCTCTTTCTCCTATGTGCTTTCATCCCTAACCCTAACCCTTCCGAAAGTCGGAGAAGCTCAAGGATGGTACTGATCGATGCGCGCTACCCCATTTAGTGGGGGTAGAGCCTACTTGCAAGTCTCTCCGACCTTCACAAAAAAAGTTATTCAAGAATATCTCTTTCTCCTATGTGCTTTCATCCCTAACCCTAACCCTAACCCTTCCGAAAGTCGGAGAAGCTCAAGGATGGTACCGATCGATGCGCGCTACCCCATTTAGTGGGGGTAGAGCCTACTTGCAAGTCTCTCCGACCTTCACAAAAAAAGTTATTCAAGAATATCTCTTTCTCCTATGTGCTTTCATCCCTAACACTAACCCTAACCCTTCCGAAAGTCGTAGAAGCTCAAGGATGGTACCGATCGATGCGCGCTACCCCATTTAGTGGGGGTAGAGCCTACTTGCAAGTCTCTCCGACCTTCACAAAAAAAGTTATTCAAGAATATCTCTTTCTCCTATGTGCTTTCATCCCTAACCCTAACCCTAACCCTTCCAAAAGTCGGAGAAGCTCAAGGATGGTACCGATCGATGCGCGCTACCCCATTTAGTGGGGGTAGAGCCTACTTGCATGTCTCTCCGACCTTCACAAAAAAAGTTATTCAAGAATATCTCCTCAGATTTGGGGGAATTTCGTCGGTCGACCTCTTCCGAAGGTCGTACAAGCTCGGGGATGGTACCAATCGATCCGCAGGACCCAAATTAGTCCAGATGCAACCACTTTCCAAGTCTCTCCGACCTTCACAAAAAAAGTTATTCAAGAATATCTCTTTCTCCTATGTGCTTTCATCCCTAACCCTAACCCTAACCCTTCCGAAAGTCGGAGAAGCTCAAGGATGGTACCGATCGATGCGCGCAACC
Organism: Limanda limanda; assembly: GCF_963576545.1. Classification (NCBI taxonomy): domain Eukaryota; kingdom Metazoa; phylum Chordata; class Actinopteri; order Pleuronectiformes; family Pleuronectidae; genus Limanda; species Limanda limanda. The sequence continues at coordinate 1,477,800 of NW_026870525.1, forward strand.
CCATTTAGTGGGGGTAGAGCCTACTTGCAAGTCTCTCCGACCTTCACAAAAAAAGTTATTCAAGAATATCTCCTCAGATTTGGGGGAATTTCGTCGGTCGACCTCTTCCGAAGGTCGTACAAGCTCGGGGATGGTACCAATCGATCCGCAGGACCCAAATTAATCCAGATGCAACCACTTTCCAAGTCTCTCCGACCTTCACAAAAAAAGTTATTCAAGAATATCTCTTTCTCCTATGTGCTTTCATCCCTAACCCTAACCCTAACCCTTCCGAAAGTCGGAGAAGCTCAAGGATGGTACCGATCGATGCGCGCTACCCCATTTAGTGGGGGTAGAGCCTACTTGCAAGTCTCTCCGACCTTCACAAAAAAAGTTATTCAAGAATATCTCTTTCTCCTATGTGCTTTCATCCCTAACCCTAACCCTAACCCTTCCGAAAGTCGGAGAAGCTCAAGGATGGTACCGATCGATGCGCGCAACCCCATTTAGTGGGGGTAGAGCCTACTAACAAGTCTCTCCGACCTTCACAAAAAAAGTTATTCAAGAATATCTCCTCAGATTTGGGGGAATTTCGTCGGTCGACCTCTTCCGAAGGTCGTACAAGCTCGGGGATGGTACCAATCGATCCGCAGGACCCAAATTAGTCCAGATGCAACCACTTTCCAAGTCTCTCCGACCTTCACAAAAAAAGTTATTCAAGAATATCTCTTTCTCCTATGTGCTTTCATCCCTAACCCTAACCCTAACCCTTTCAAAAGTCGGAGAAGCTCAAGGATGGTACCGATCGATGCGCGCTACCCCATTTAGTGGGGGTAGAGCCTACTTGCAAGTCTCTCCGACCTTCACAAAAAAAGTTATTCAAGAATATCTCTTTCTCCTATGTGCTTTCATCCCTAACCCTAACCCTAACCCTTCCGAAAGTCGGAGAAGCTCAAGGATGGTACCGATCGATGCGCGCTACCCCATTTAGTGGGGGTAGAGCCTACTTGCAAGTCTCTCCGACCTTCACAAAAAAAGTTATTCAAGAATATCTCTTTCTCCTATGTGCTTTCATCCCTAACCCTAACCCTAACCCTTCCGAAAGTCGGAGAAGCTCAAGGATGGTACCGATCGATGCGCGCTACCCCATTTAGTGGGGGTAGAGCCTACTTGCAAGTCTCTCCGACCTTCACAAAAAAAGTTATTCAAGAATATCTCCTCAGATTTGGGGGAATTTCGTCGGTCGACCTCTTCCGAAGGTCGTACAAGCTCGGGGATGGTACCAATCGATCCGCAGGACCCAAATTAGTCCAGATGCAACCACTTTCCAAGTCTCTCCGACCTTCACAAAAAAAGTTATTCAAGAATATCTCTTTCTCCTATGTGCTTTCATCCCTAACCCTAACCCTAACCCTTCCGAAAGTCGGAGAAGCTCAAGGATGGTACCGATCGATGCGCGCTACCCCATTTAGTGGGGGTAGAGCCTACTTGCAAGTCTCTCCGACCTTCACAAAAAACGTTATTCAAGAATATCTCTTTCTCCTATGTGCTTTCATCCCTAACCCTAACCCTAACCCTTCCGAAAGTCGGAGAAGCTCAAGGATGGTACCAATCGATGCGCGCTACCCCATTTAGTGGGGGTAGAGCCTACTTGCAAGTCTCTCCGACCTTCACAAAAAAAGTTATTCAAGAATATCTCCTCAGATTTGGGGGAATTTCGTCGGTCGACCTCTTCCGAAGGTCGTACAAGCTCGGGGATTGTACCAATCGATCCGCAGGACCCAAATTAGTCCAGATGCAACCACTTTCCAAGTCTCTCCGACCTTCACAAAAAAAGTTATTCAAGAATATCTCTTTCTCCTATGTGCTTTCATCCCTAACCCTAACCCTAACCCTTCCGAAAGTCGGAGAAGCTCAAGGATGGTACCGATCGATGCGCGCTACCCCATTTAGTGGGGGTAGAGCCTACTTGCAAGTCTCTCCGACCTTCACAAAAAAAGTTATTCAAGAATATCTCTTTCTCCTATGTGCTTTCATCCCTAACCCTAACCCTAACCCTTCCGAAAGTCGGAGAAGCTCAAGGATGGTACCGATCGATGCGCGCTACCCCATTTAGTGGGGGTAGAGCCTACTTGCAAGTCTCTCCGACCTTCACAAAAAAAGTTATTCAAGAATATCTCTTTCTCCTATGTGCTTTCATCCCTAACCCTAACCCTAACCCTTCCGAAAGTCGTAGAAGCTCAAGGATGGTACCGATCGATGCGCGCTACCCCATTTAGTGGGGGTAGAGCCTACTTGCAAGTCTCTCCGACCTTCACAAAAAAAGTTATTCAAGAATATCTCTTTCTCCTATGTGCTTTCATCCCTAACCCTAACCCTAACCCTTCCAAAAGTCGGAGAAGCTCAAGGATGGTACCGATCGATGCGCGCTACCCCATTTAGTGGGGGTAGAGCCTACTTACATGTCTCTCCGACCTTCACAAAAAAAGTTATTCAAGAATATCTCCTCAGATTTGGGGGAATTTCGTCGGTCGACCTCTTCCGAAGGTCGTACAAGCTCGGGGATGGTATCAATCGATCCGCAGGACCCAAATTAGTCCAGATGCAACCACTTTCCAAGTCTCTCCGACCTTCACAAAAAAAGTTATTCAAGAATATCTCTTTCTCCTATGTGCTTTCATCCCTAACCCTAACCCTAACCCTTCCGAAAGTCGGAGAAGCTCAAGGATGGTACCGATCGATGCGCGCAACCCCATTTAGTGGGGGTAGAGCCTACTTGCAAGTCTCTCCGACCTTCACAAAAAAAGTTATTCAAGAATATCTCCTCAGATTTGGGGGAATTTCGTCGGTCGACCTCTTCCGAAGGTCGTACAAGCTCGGGGATGGTACCAATCGATCCGCAGGACCCAAATTAGTCCAGATGCAACCACTTTCCAAGTCTCTCCGACCTTCACAAAAAAAGTTATTCAAGAATATCTCTTTCTCCTATGTGCTTTCATCCCTAACCCTAACCCTAACCCTTCCGAAAGTCGGAGAAGCTCAAGGATGGTACCGATCGATGCGCGCTACCCCATTTAGTGGGGGTAGAGCCTACTTGCAAGTCTCTCCGACCTTCACAAAAAAAGTTATTCAAGAATATCTCTTTCTCCTATGTGCTTTCATCCCTAACCCTAACCCTAACCCTTCCGAAAGTCGGAGAAGCTCAAGGATGGTACCGATCGATGCGCGCAACCCCATTTAGTGGGGGTAGAGCCTACTTGCAAGTCTCTCCGACCTTCACAAAAAAAGTTATTCAAGAATATCTCCTCAGATTTGGGGGAATTTCGTCGGTCGACCTCTTCCGAAGGTCGTACAAGCTCGGGGATAGTACCAATCGATCCGCAGGACCCAAATTAGTCCAGATGCAACCACTTTCCAAGTCTCTCCGACCTTCACAAAAAAAGTTATTCAAGAATATCTCTTTCTCCTATGTGCTTTCATCCCTAACCCTAACCCTAACCCTTCCGAAAGTCGGAGAAGCTCAAGGATGGTACCGATCGATGCGCGCTACCCCATTTAGTGGGGGTAGAGCCTACTTGCAAGTCTCTCCGACCTTCACAAAAAACGTTATTCAAGAATATCTCTTTCTCCTATGTGCTTTCATCCCTAACCCTAACCCTAACCCTTCCGAAAGTCGGAGAAGCTCAAGGATGGTACCGATCGATGCGCGCTACCCCATTTAGTGGGGGTAGAGCCTACTTGCAAGTCTCTCCGACCTTCACAAAAAAAGTTATTCAAGAATATCTCCTCAGATTTGGGGGAATTTCGTCGGTCGACCTCTTCCGAAGGTCGTACAAGCTCGGGGATGGTACCAATCGATCGGCAGGACCCAAATTAGTCCAGATGCAACCACTTTCCAAGTCTCTCCGACCTTCACAAAAAAAGTTATTCAAGAATATCTCTTTCTCCTATGTGCTTTCATCCCTAACCCTAACCCTAACCCTTCCGAAAGTCGGAGAAGCTCAAGGATGGTACTGATCGATGCGCGCTACCCCATTTAGTGGGGGTAGAGCCTACTTGCAAGTCTCTCCGACCTTCACAAAAAAAGTTATTCAAGAATATCTCTTTCTCCTATGTGCTTTCATCCCTAACCCTAACCCTAACCCTTCCGAAAGTCGGAGAAGCTCAAGGATGGTACCGATCGATGCGCGCAACCCCATTTAGTGGGGGTAGAGCCTACTTGCAAGTCTCTCCGACCTTCACAAAAAAAGTTATTCAAGAATATCTCCTCAGATTTGGGGGAATTTCGTCGGTCGACCTCTTCCGAAGGTCGTACAAGCTCGGGGATGGTACCAATCGATCCGCAGGACCCAAATTAATCCAGATGCAACCACTTTCCAAGTCTCTCCGACCTTCACAAAAAAAGTTATTCAAGAATATCTCTTTCTCCTATGTGCTTTCATCCCTAACCCTAACCCTAACCCTTCCGAAAGTCGGAGAAGCTCAAGGATGGTACCGATCGATGCGCGCTACCCCATTTAGTGGGGGTAGAGCCTACTTGCAAGTCTCTCCGACCTTCACAAAAAAAGTTATTCAAGAATATCTCTTTCTCCTATGTGCTTTCATCCCTAACCCTAACCCTAACCCTTCCGAAAGTCGGAGAAGCTCAAGGATGGTACCGATCGATGCGCGCAACCCCATTTAGTGGGGGTAGAGCCTACTAACAAGTCTCTCCGACCTTCACAAAAAAAGTTATTCAAGAATATCTCCTCAGATTTGGGGGAATTTCGTCGGTCGACCTCTTCCGAAGGTCGTACAAGCTCGGGGATGGTACCAATCGATCCGCAGGACCCAAATTAGTCCAGATGCAACCACTTTCCAAGTCTCTCCGACCTTCACAAAAAAAGTTATTCAAGAATATCTCTTTCTCCTATGTGCTTTCATCCCTAACCCTAACCCTAACCCTTTCAAAAGTCGGAGAAGCTCAAGGATGGTACCGATCGATGCGCGCTACCCCATTTAGTGGGGGTAGAGCCTACTTGCAAGTCTCTCCGACCTTCACAAAAAAAGTTATTCAAGAATATCTCTTTCTCCTATGTGCTTTCATCCCTAACCCTAACCCTAACCCTTCCGAAAGTCGGAGAAGCTCAAGGATGGTACCGATCGATGCGCGCTACCCCATTTAGTGGGGGTAGAGCCTACTTGCAAGTCTCTCCGACCTTCACAAAAAAAGTTATTCAAGAATATCTCTTTCTCCTATGTGCTTTCATCCCTAACCCTAACCCTAACCCTTCCGAAAGTCGGAGAAGCTCAAGGATGGTACCGATCGATGCGCGCTACCCCATTTAGTGGGGGTAGAGCCTACTTGCAAGTCTCTCCGACCTTCACAAAAAAAGTTATTCAAGAATATCTCCTCAGATTTGGGGGAATTTCGTCGGTCGACCTCTTCCGAAGGTCGTACAAGCTCGGGGATGGTACCAATCGATCCGCAGGACCCAAATTAGTCCAGATGCAACCACTTTCCAAGTCTCTCCGACCTTCACAAAAAAAGTTATTCAAGAATATCTCTTTCTCCTATGTGCTTTCATCCCTAACCCTAACCCTAACCCTTCCGAAAGTCGGAGAAGCTCAAGGATGGTACCGATCGATGCGCGCTACCCCATTTAGTGGGGGTAGAGCCTACTTGCAAGTCTCTCCGACCTTCACAAAAAACGTTATTCAAGAATATCTCTTTCTCCTATGTGCTTTCATCCCTAACCCTAACCCTAACCCTTCCGAAAGTCGGAGAAGCTCAAGGATGGTACCAATCGATGCGCGCTACCCCATTTAGTGGGGGTAGAGCCTACTTGCAAGTCTCTCCGACCTTCACAAAAAAAGTTATTCAAGAATATCTCCTCAGATTTGGGGGAATTTCGTCGGTCGACCTCTTCCGAAGGTCGTACAAGCTCGGGGATTGTACCAATCGATCCGCAGGACCCAAATTAGTCCAGATGCAACCACTTTCCAAGTCTCTCCGACCTTCACAAAAAAAGTTATTCAAGAATATCTCTTTCTCCTATGTGCTTTCATCCCTAACCCTAACCCTAACCCTTCCGAAAGTCGGAGAAGCTCAAGGATGGTACCGATCGATGCGCGCTACCCCATTTAGTGGGGGTAGAGCCTACTTGCAAGTCTCTCCGACCTTCACAAAAAAAGTTATTCAAGAATATCTCTTTCTCCTATGTGCTTTCATCCCTAACCCTAACCCTAACCCTTCCGAAAGTCGGAGAAGCTCAAGGATGGTACCGATCGATGCGCGCTACCCCATTTAGTGGGGGTAGAGCCTACTTGCAAGTCTCTCCGACCTTCACAAAAAAAGTTATTCAAGAATATCTCTTTCTCCTATGTGCTTTCATCCCTAACCCTAACCCTAACCCTTCCGAAAGTCGTAGAAGCTCAAGGATGGTACCGATCGATGCGCGCTACCCCATTTAGTGGGGGTAGAGCCTACTTGCAAGTCTCTCCGACCTTCACAAAAAAAGTTATTCAAGAATATCTCTTTCTCCTATGTGCTTTCATCCCTAACCCTAACCCTAACCCTTCCAAAAGTCGGAGAAGCTCAAGGATGGTACCGATCGATGCGCGCTACCCCATTTAGTGGGGGTAGAGCCTACTTACATGTCTCTCCGACCTTCACAAAAAAAGTTATTCAAGAATATCTCCTCAGATTTGGGGGAATTTCGTCGGTCGACCTCTTCCGAAGGTCGTACAAGCTCGGGGATGGTATCAATCGATCCGCAGGACCCAAATTAGTCCAGATGCAACCACTTTCCAAGTCTCTCCGACCTTCACAAAAAAAGTTATTCAAGAATATCTCTTTCTCCTATGTGCTTTCATCCCTAACCCTAACCCTAACCCTTCCGAAAGTCGGAGAAGCTCAAGGATGGTACCGATCGATGCGCGCAACCCCATTTAGTGGGGGTAGAGCCTACTTGCAAGTCTCTCCGACCTTCACAAAAAAAGTTATTCAAGAATATCTCCTCAGATTTGGGGGAATTTCGTCGGTCGACCTCTTCCGAAGGTCGTACAAGCTCGGGGATGGTACCAATCGATCCGCAGGACCCAAATTAGTCCAGATGCAACCACTTTCCAAGTCTCTCCGACCTTCACAAAAAAAGTTATTCAAGAATATCTCTTTCTCCTATGTGCTTTCATCCCTAACCCTAACCCTAACCCTTCCGAAAGTCGGAGAAGCTCAAGGATGGTACCGATCGATGCGCGCTACCCCATTTAGTGGGGGTAGAGCCTACTTGCAAGTCTCTCCGACCTTCACAAAAAAAGTTATTCAAGAATATCTCTTTCTCCTATGTGCTTTCATCCCTAACCCTAACCCTAACCCTTCCGAAAGTCGGAGAAGCTCAAGGATGGTACCGATCGATGCGCGCAACCCCATTTAGTGGGGGTAGAGCCTACTTGCAAGTCTCTCCGACCTTCACAAAAAAAGTTATTCAAGAATATCTCCTCAGATTTGGGGGAATTTCGTCGGTCGACCTCTTCCGAAGGTCGTACAAGCTCGGGGATAGTACCAATCGATCCGCAGGACCCAAATTAGTCCAGATGCAACCACTTTCCAAGTCTCTCCGACCTTCACAAAAAAAGTTATTCAAGAATATCTCTTTCTCCTATGTGCTTTCATCCCTAACCCTAACCCTAACCCTTCCGAAAGTCGGAGAAGCTCAAGGATGGTACCGATCGATGCGCGCTACCCCATTTAGTGGGGGTAGAGCCTACTTGCAAGTCTCTCCGACCTTCACAAAAAACGTTATTCAAGAATATCTCTTTCTCCTATGTGCTTTCATCCCTAACCCTAACCCTAACCCTTCCGAAAGTCGGAGAAGCTCAAGGATGGTACCGATCGATGCGCGCTACCCCATTTAGTGGGGGTAGAGCCTACTTGCAAGTCTCTCCGACCTTCACAAAAAAAGTTATTCAAGAATATCTCCTCAGATTTGGGGGAATTTCGTCGGTCGACCTCTTCCGAAGGTCGTACAAGCTCGGGGATGGTACCAATCGATCGGCAGGACCCAAATTAGTCCAGATGCAACCACTTTCCAAGTCTCTCCGACCTTCACAAAAAAAGTTATTCAAGAATATCTCTTTCTCCTATGTGCTTTCATCCCTAACCCTAACCCTAACCCTTCCGAAAGTCGGAGAAGCTCAAGGATGGTACTGATCGATGCGCGCTACCCCATTTAGTGGGGGTAGAGCCTACTTGCAAGTCTCTCCGACCTTCACAAAAAAAGTTATTCAAGAATATCTCTTTCTCCTATGTGCTTTCATCCCTAACCCTAACCCTAACCCTTCCGAAAGTCGGAGAAGCTCAAGGATGGTACCGATCGATGCGCGCTACCCCATTTAGTGGGGGTAGAGCCTACTTGCAAGTCTCTCCGACCTTCACAAAAAACGTTATTCAAGAATATCTCTTTCTCCTATGTGCTTTCATCCCTAACCCTAACCCTAACCCTTCCGAAAGTCGTAGAAGCTCAAGGATGGTACCGATCGATGCGCGCTACCCCATTTAGTGGGGGTAGAGCCTACTTGCAAGTCTCTCCGACCTTCACAAAAAAAAGTTATTCAAGAATATCTCTTTCTCCTATGTGCTTTCATCCCTAACCCTAACCCTAACCCTTCCAAAAGTCGGAGAAGCTCAAGGATGGTACCGATCGATGCGCGCTACCCCATTTAGTGGGGGTAGAGCCTACTTGCATGTCTCTCCGACCTTCACAAAAAAAGTTATTCAAGAATATCTCCTCAGATTTGGGGGAATTTCGTCGGTCGACCTCTTCCGAAGGTCGTACAAGCTCGGGGATGGTACCAATCGATCCGCAGGACCCAAATTAGTCCAGATGCAACCACTTTCCAAGTCTCTCCGACCTTCACAAAAAAAGTTATTCAAGAATATCTCTTTCTCCTATGTGCTTTCATCCCTAACCCTAACCCTAACCCTTCCGAAAGTCGGAGAAGCTCAAGGATGGTACCGATCGATGCGCGCAACCCCATTTAGTGGGGGTAGAGCCTACTTGCAAGTCTCTCCGACCTTCACAAAAAAAGTTATTCAAGAATATCTCCTCAGATTTGGGGGAATTTCGTCGGTCGACCTCTTCCGAAGGTCGTACAAGCTCGGGGATGGTACCAATCGATCCGCAGGACCCAAATTAGTCCAGATGCAACCACTTTCCAAGTCTGTCCGACCTTCACAAAAAAAGTTATTCAAGAATATCTCTTTCTCCTATGTGCTTTCATCCCTAACCCTAACCCTAACCCTTCCGAAAGTCGGAGAAGCTCAAGGATGGTACCGATCGATGCGCGCTACCCCATTTAGTGGGGGTAAAGCCTACTTGCAAGTCTCTCCGACCTTCACAAAAAAAGTTATTCAAGAATATCTCTTTCTCCTATGTGCTTTCATCCCTAACCCTAACCCTAACCCTTCCGAAAGTCGGAGAAGCTCAAGGATGGTACCGATCGATGCGCGCAACCCCATTTAGTGGGGGTAGAGCCTACTTGCAAGTCTCTCCGACCTTCACAAAAAAAGTTATTCAAGAATATCTCCTCAGATTTGGGGGAATTTCGTCGGTCGACCTCTTCCGAAAATCGTACAAGCTCGGGGATAGTACCAATCGATCCGCAGGACCCAAATTAGTCCAGATGCAACCACTTTCCAAGTCTCTCCGACCTTCACAAAAAAAGTTATTCAAGAATATCTCTTTCTCCTATGTGCTTTCATCCCTAACCCTAACCCTAACCCTTTCGAAAGTCGGAGAAGCTCAAGGATGGTACCGATCGATGCGCGCTACCCCATTTAGTGGGGGTAGAGCCTACTTGCAAGTCTCTCCGACCTTCACAAAAAAAGTTATTCAAGAATATCTCTTTCTCCTATGTGCTTTCATCCCTAACCCTAACCCTAACCCTTCCGAAAGTCGGAGAAGCTCAAAGATGGTACCGATCGATGCGCGCTACCCCATTTAGTGGGGGTAGAGCCTACTTGCAAGTCTCTCCGACCTTCACAAAAAAAGTTATTCAAGAATATCTCCTCAGATTTGGGGGAATTTCGTCGGTCGACCTCTTCCGAAGGTCGTACAAGCTCGGGGATGGTACCAATCGATCCGCAGGACCCAAATTAGTCCAGATGCAACCACTTTCCAAGTCTCTCCGACCTTCACAAAAAAAGTTATTCAAGAATATCTCTTTCTCCTATGTGCTTTCATCCCTAACCCTAACCCTAACCCTTCCGAAAGTCGGAGAAGCTCAAGGATGGTACCGATCGATGCGCGCTACCCCATTTAGTGGGGGTAGAGCCTACTTGCAAGTCTCTCCGACCTTCACAAAAAACGTTATTCAAGAATATCTCTTTCTCCTATGTGCTTTCATCCCTAACCCTAACCCTAACCCTTCCGAAAGTCGGAGAAGCTCAAGGATGGTACCGATCGATGCGCGCTACCCCATTTAGTGGGGGTAGAGCCTACTTGCAAGTCTCTCCGACCTTCACAAAAAAAGTTATTCAAGAATATCTCCTCAGATTTGGGGGAATTTCGTCGGTCGACCTCTTCCGAAGGTCGTACAAGCTCGGGGATGGTACCAATCGATCCGCAGGACCCAAATTAGTCCAGATGCAACCACTTTCCAAGTCTCTCCGACCTTCACAAAAAAAGTTATTCAAGAATATCTCTTTCTCCTATGTGCTTTCATCCCTAACCCTAACCCTTCCGAAAGTCGGAGAAGCTCAAGGATGGTACCGATCGATGCGCGTTACCCCATTTAGTGGGGGTAGAGCCTACTTGCAAGTCTCTCCGACCTTCACAAAAAAAGTTATTCAAGAATATCTCTTTCTCCTATGTGCTTTCATCCCTAACCCTAACCTTTCCGAAAGTCGGAGAAGCTCAAGGATGGTACCGATCGATGCGCGCTACCCCATTTAGTGGGGGTAGAGCCTACTTGCAAGTCTCTCCGACCTTCACAAAAAAAGTTATTCAAGAATATCTCTTTCTCCTATGTGCTTTCATCCCTAACCCTAACCCTAACCCTTCCGAAAGTCGGAGAAGCTCAAGGATGGTACCGATCGATGCGCGCTACCCCATTTAGTGGGGGTAGAGCCTACTTGCAAGTCTCTCCGACCTTCACAAAAAAAGTTATTCAAGAATATCTCCTCAGATTTGGGGGAATTTCGTCGGTCGACCTCTTCCGAAGGTCGTACAAGCTCGGGGATGGTACCAATCGATCCGCAGGACCCAAATTAGTCCAGATGCAACCACTTTCCAAGTCTCTCCGACCTTCACAAAAAAAGTTATTCAAGAATATCTCTTTCTCCTATGTGCTTTCATCCCTAACCCTAACCCTAACCCTTCCGAAAGTCGGAGAAGCTCAAGGATGGTACCGATCGATGCGCGCAACCCCATTTAGTGGGGGTAGAGCCTACTTGCAAGTCTCTCCGACCTTCACAAAAAAAGTTATTCAAGAATATCTCCTCAGATTTGGGGGAATTTCGTCGGTCGACCTCTTCCGAAGGTCGTACAAGCTCGGGGATGGTACCAATCGATCCGCAGGACCCAAATTAGTCCAAATGCAACCACTTTTCAAGTCTCTCCGACCTTCACAAAAAAAGTTATTCAAGAATATCTCTTTCTCCTATGTGCTTTCATCCCTAACCCTAACCCTTCCGAAAGTCGGAGAAGCTCAAGGATGGTACTGATCGATGCGCGCTACCCCATTTAGTGGGGGTAGAGCCTACTTGCAAGTCTCTCCGACCTTCACAAAAAAAGTTATTCAAGAATATCTCTTTCTCCTATGTGCTTTCATCCCTAACCCTAACCTTTCCGAAAGTCGGAGAAGCTCAAGGATGGTACCGATCGATGCGCGCTACCCCATTTAGTGGGGGTAGAGCCTACTTGCAAGTCTCTCCGACCTTCACAAAAAAAGTTATTCAAGAATATCTCTTTCTCCTATGTGCTTTCATCCCTAACCCTAACCCTAACCCTTCCGAAAGTCGGAGAAGCTCAAGGATGGTACCGATCGATGCGCGCTACCCCATTTAGTGGGGGTAGAGCCTACTTGCAAGTCTCTCCGACCTTCACAAAAAAAGTTATTCAAGAATATCTCCTCAGATTTGGGGGAATTTCGTCGGTCGACCTCTTCCGAAGGTCGTACAAGCTCGGGGATGGTACCAATCGATCCGCAGGACCCAAATTAGTCCAGATGCAACCACTTTCCAAGTCTCTCCGACCTTCACAAAAAAAGTTATTCAAGAATATCTCTTTCTCCTATGTGCTTTCATCCCTAACCCTAACCCTAACCCTTCCGAAAGTCGGAGAAGCTCAAGGATGGTACCGATCGATGCGCGCAACCCCATTTAGTGGGGGTAGAGCCTACTTGCAAGTCTCTCCGACCTTCACAAAAAAAGTTATTCAAGAATATCTCCTCAGATTTGGGGGAATTTCGTCGGTCGACCTCTTCCGAAGGTCGTACAAGCTCGGGGATGGTACCAATCGATCCGCAGGACCCAAATTAGTCCAAATGCAACCACTTTTCAAGTCTCTCCGACCTTCACAAAAAAAGTTATTCAAGAATATCTCTTTCTCCTATGTGCTTTCATCCCTAACCCTAACCCTTCCGAAAGTCGGAGAAGCTCAAGGATGGTACTGATCGATGCGCGCTACCCCATTTAGTGGGGGTAGAGCCTACTTGCAAGTCTCTCCGACCTTCACAAAAAAAGTTATTCAAGAATATCTCTTTCTCCTATGTGCTTTCATCCCTAACCCTAACCCTAACCCTTCCGAAAGTCGGAGAAGCTCAAGGATGGTACCGATCGATGCGCGCTACTCCATTTAGTGGGGGTAGAGCCTACTTGCAAGTCTCTCCGACCTTCACAAAAAAAGTTATTTAAGAATATCTCTTTCTCCTATGTGCTTTCATCCCTAACACTAACCCTAACCCTTCCGAAAGTCGTAGAAGCTCAAGGATGGTACCGATCGATGCGCGCTACCCCATTTAGTGGGGGTAGAGCCTACTTGCAAGTCTCTCCGACCTTCACAAAAAAAGTTATTCAAGAATATCTCTTTCTCCTATGTGCTTTCATCCCTAACCCTAACCCTAACCCTTCCAAAAGTCGGAGAAGCTCAAGGATGGTACCGATCGATGCGCGCTACCCCATTTAGTGGGGGTAGAGCCTACTTGCATGTCTCTCCGACCTTCACAAAAAAAGTTATTCAAGAATATCTCCTCAGATTTGGGGGAATTTCGTCGGTCGACCTCTTCCGAAGGTCGTACAAGCTCGGGGATGGTACCAATCGATCCGCAGGACCCAAATTAGTCCAGATGCAACCACTTTCCAAGTCTCTCCGACCTTCACAAAAAAAGTTATTCAAGAATATCTCTTTCTCCTATGTGCTTTCATCCCTAACCCTAACCCTAACCCTTCCGAAAGTCGGAGAAGCTCAAGGATGGTACCGATCGATGCGCGCAACCCCATTTAGTGGGGGTAGAGCCTACTTGCAAGTCTCTCCGACCTTCACAAAAAAAGTTATTCAAGAATATCTCCTCAGATTTGGGGGAATTTCGTCGGTCGACCTCTTCCGAAGGTCGTACAAGCTCGGGGATGGTACCAATCGATCCGCAGGACCCAAATTAATCCAGATGCAACCACTTTCCAAGTCTCTCCGACCTTCACAAAAAAAGTTATTCAAGAATATCTCTTTCTCCTATGTGCTTTCATCCCTAACCCTAACCCTAACCCTTCCGAAAGTCGGAGAAGCTCAAGGATGGTACCGATCGATGCGCGCTACCCCATTTAGTGGGGGTAGAGCCTACTTGCAAGTCTCTCCGACCTTCACAAAAAAAGTTATTCAAGAATATCTCTTTCTCCTATGTGCTTTCATCCCTAACCCTAACCCTAACCCTTCCGAAAGTCGGAGAAGCTCAAGGATGGTACCGATCGATGCGCGCAACCCCATTTAGTGGGGGTAGAGCCTACTAACAAGTCTCTCCGACCTTCACAAAAAAAGTTATTCAAGAATATCTCCTCAGATTTGGGGGAATTTCGTCGGTCGACCTCTTCCGAAGGTCGTACAAGCTCGGGGATGGTACCAATCGATCCGCAGGACCCAAATTAGTCCAGATGCAACCACTTTCCAAGTCTCTCCGACCTTCACAAAAAAAGTTATTCAAGAATATCTCTTTCTCCTATGTGCTTTCATCCCTAACCCTAACCCTAACCCTTCCGAAAGTCGGAGAAGCTCAAGGATGGTACCGATCGATGCGCGCTACCCCATTTAGTGGGGGTAGAGCCTACTTGCAAGTCTCTCCGACCTTCACAAAAAAAGTTATTCAAGAATATCTCCTCAGATTTGGGGGAATTTCGTCGGTCGACCTCTTCCGAAGGTCGTACAAGCTCGGGGATGGTACCAATCGATCCGCAGGACCCAAATTAGTCCAGATGCAACCACTTTCCAAGTCTCTCCGACCTTCACAAAAAAAGTTATTCAAGAATATCTCTTTCTCCTATGTGCTTTCATCCCTAACCCTAACCCTAACCCTTCCGAAAGTCGGAGAAGCTCAAGGATGGTACCGATCGATGCGCGCTACCCCATTTAGTGGGGGTAGAGCCTACTTGCAAGTCTCTCCGACCTTCACAAAAAACGTTATTCAAGAATATCTCTTTCTCCTATGTGCTTTCATCCCTAACCCTAACCCTAACCCTTCCGAAAGTCGGAGAAGCTCAAGGATGGTACCAATCGATGCGCGCTACCCCATTTAGTGGGGGTAGAGCCTACTTGCAAGTCTCTCCGACCTTCACAAAAAAAGTTATTCAAGAATATCTCCTCAGATTTGGGGGAATTTCGTCGGTCGACCTCTTCCGAAGGTCGTACAAGCTCGGGGATGGTACCAATCGATCCGCAGGACCCAAATTAGTCCAGATGCAACCACTTTCCAAGTCTCTCCGACCTTCACAAAAAAAGTTATTCAAGAATATCTCTTTCTCCTATGTGCTTTCATCCCTAACCCTAACCCTAACCCTTCCGAAAGTCGGAGAAGCTCAAGGATGGTACCGATCGATGCGCGCTACCCCATTTAGTGGGGGTAGAGCCTACTTGCAAGTCTCTCCGACCTTCACAAAAAAAGTTATTCAAGAATATCTCTTTCTCCTATGTGCTTTCATCCCTAACCCTAACCCTAACCCTTCCGAAAGTCGGAGAAGCTCAAGGATGGTACCGATCGATGCGCGCTACCCCATTTAGTGGGGGTAGAGCCTACTTGCAAGTCTCTCCGACCTTCACAAAAAAAGTTATTCAAGAATATCTCTTTCTCCTATGTGCTTTCATCCCTAACCCTAACCCTAACCCTTCCGAAAGTCGTAGAAGCTCAAGGATGGTACCGATCGATGCGCGCTACCCCATTTAGTGGGGGTAGAGCCTACTTGCAAGTCTCTCCGACCTTCACAAAAAAAGTTATTCAAGAATATCTCTTTCTCCTATGTGCTTTCATCCCTAACCCTAACCCTAACCCTTCCAAAAGTCGGAGAAGCTCAAGGATGGTACCGATCGATGCGCGCTACCCCATTTAGTGGGGGTAGAGCCTACTTACATGTCTCTCCGACCTTCACAAAAAAAGTTATTCAAGAATATCTCCTCAGATTTGGGGGAATTTCGTCGGTCGACCTCTTCCGAAGGTCGTACAAGCTCGGGGATGGTATCAATCGATCCGCAGGACCCAAATTAGTCCAGATGCAACCACTTTCCAAGTCTCTCCGACCTTCACAAAAAAAGTTATTCAAGAATATCTCTTTCTCCTATGTGCTTTCATCCCTAACCCTAACCCTAACCCTTCCGAAAGTCGGAGAAGCTCAAGGATGGTACCGATCGATGCGCGCAACCCCATTTAGTGGGGGTAGAGCCTACTTGCAAGTCTCTCCGACCTTCACAAAAAAAGTTATTCAAGAATATCTCCTCAGATTTGGGGGAATTTCGTCGGTCGACCTCTTCCGAAGGTCGTACAAGCTCGGGGATGGTACCAATCGATCCGCAGGACCCAAATTAGTCCAGATGCAACCACTTTCCAAGTCTCTCCGACCTTCACAAAAAAAGTTATTCAAGAATATCTCTTTCTCCTATGTGCTTTCATCCCTAACCCTAACCCTAACCCTTCCGAAAGTCGGAGAAGCTCAAGGATGGTACCGATCGATGCGCGCTACCCCATTTAGTGGGGGTAGAGCCTACTTGCAAGTCTCTCCGACCTTCACAAAAAAAGTTATTCAAGAATATCTCTTTCTCCTATGTGCTTTCATCCCTAACCCTAACCCTAACCCTTCCGAAAGTCGGAGAAGCTCAAGGATGGTACCGATCGATGCGCGCAACCCCATTTAGTGGGGGTAGAGCCTACTTGCAAGTCTCTCCGACCTTCACAAAAAAAGTTATTCAAGAATATCTCCTCAGATTTGGGGGAATTTCGTCGGTCGACCTCTTCCGAAGGTCGTACAAGCTCGGGGATAGTACCAATCGATCCGCAGGACCCAAATTAGTCCAGATGCAACCACTTTCCAAGTCTCTCCGACCTTCACAAAAAAAGTTATTCAAGAATATCTCTTTCTCCTATGTGCTTTCATCCCTAACCCTAACCCTAACCCTTCCGAAAGTCGGAGAAGCTCAAGGATGGTACCGATCGATGCGCGCTACCCCATTTAGTGGGGGTAGAGCCTACTTGCAAGTCTCTCCGACCTTCACAAAAAACGTTATTCAAGAATATCTCTTTCTCCTATGTGCTTTCATCCCTAACCCTAACCCTAACCCTTCCGAAAGTCGGAGAAGCTCAAGGATGGTACCGATCGATGCGCGCTACCCCATTTAGTGGGGGTAGAGCCTACTTGCAAGTCTCTCCGACCTTCACAAAAAAAGTTATTCAAGAATATCTCCTCAGATTTGGGGGAATTTCGTCGGTCGACCTCTTCCGAAGGTCGTACAAGCTCGGGGATGGTACCAATCGATCGGCAGGACCCAAATTAGTCCAGATGCAACCACTTTCCAAGTCTCTCCGACCTTCACAAAAAAAGTTATTCAAGAATATCTCTTTCTCCTATGTGCTTTCATCCCTAACCCTAACCCTAACCCTTCCGAAAGTCGGAGAAGCTCAAGGATGGTACTGATCGATGCGCGCTACCCCATTTAGTGGGGGTAGAGCCTACTTGCAAGTCTCTCCGACCTTCACAAAAAAAGTTATTCAAGAATATCTCTTTCTCCTATGTGCTTTCATCCCTAACCCTAACCCTAACCCTTCCGAAAGTCGGAGAAGCTCAAGGATGGTACCGATCGATGCGCGCTACCCCATTTAGTGGGGGTAGAGCCTACTTGCAAGTCTCTCCGACCTTCACAAAAAACGTTATTCAAGAATATCTCTTTCTCCTATGTGCTTTCATCCCTAACCCTAACCCTAACCCTTCCGAAAGTCGTAGAAGCTCAAGGATGGTACCGATCGATGCGCGCTACCCCATTTAGTGGGGGTAGAGCCTACTTGCAAGTCTCTCCGACCTTCACAAAAAAAAGTTATTCAAGAATATCTCTTTCTCCTATGTGCTTTCATCCCTAACCCTAACCCTAACCCTTCCAAAAGTCGGAGAAGCTCAAGGATGGTACCGATCGATGCGCGCTACCCCATTTAGTGGGGGTAGAGCCTACTTGCATGTCTCTCCGACCTTCACAAAAAAAGTTATTCAAGAATATCTCCTCAGATTTGGGGGAATTTCGTCGGTCGACCTCTTCCGAAGGTCGTACAAGCTCGGGGATTGTACCAATCGATCCGCAGGACCCAAATTAGTCCAGATGCAACCACTTTCCAAGTCTCTCCGACCTTCACAAAAAAAGTTATTCAAGAATATCTCTTTCTCCTATGTGCTTTCATCCCTAACCCTAACCCTAACCCTTCCGAAAGTCGGAGAAGCTCAAGGATGGTACCGATCGATGCGCGCAACCCCATTTAGTGGGGGTAGAGCCTACTTGCAAGTCTCTCCGACCTTCACAAAAAAAGTTATTCAAGAATATCTCCTCAGATTTGGGGGAATTTCGTCGGTCGACCTCTTCCGAAGGTCGTACAAGCTCGGGGATGGTACCAATCGATCCGCAGGACCCAAATTAGTCCAGATGCAAC
The DNA here is from genome assembly GCF_963576545.1 of Limanda limanda. Lineage (NCBI taxonomy): Eukaryota > Metazoa > Chordata > Actinopteri > Pleuronectiformes > Pleuronectidae > Limanda > Limanda limanda. Next base: position 1,495,923 of record NW_026870525.1, read on the forward strand.
CACTTTCCAAGTCTGTCCGACCTTCACAAAAAAAGTTATTCAAGAATATCTCTTTCTCCTATGTGCTTTCATCCCTAACCCTAACCCTAACCCTTCCGAAAGTCGGAGAAGCTCAAGGATGGTACCGATCGATGCGCGCTACCCCATTTAGTGGGGGTAAAGCCTACTTGCAAGTCTCTCCGACCTTCACAAAAAAAGTTATTCAAGAATATCTCTTTCTCCTATGTGCTTTCATCCCTAACCCTAACCCTAACCCTTCCGAAAGTCGGAGAAGCTCAAGGATGGTACCGATCGATGCGCGCAACCCCATTTAGTGGGGGTAGAGCCTACTTGCAAGTCTCTCCGACCTTCACAAAAAAAGTTATTCAAGAATATCTCCTCAGATTTGGGGGAATTTCGTCGGTCGACCTCTTCCGAAAATCGTACAAGCTCGGGGATAGTACCAATCGATCCGCAGGACCCAAATTAGTCCAGATGCAACCACTTTCCAAGTCTCTCCGACCTTCACAAAAAAAGTTATTCAAGAATATCTCTTTCTCCTATGTGCTTTCATCCCTAACCCTAACCCTAACCCTTTCGAAAGTCGGAGAAGCTCAAGGATGGTACCGATCGATGCGCGCTACCCCATTTAGTGGGGGTAGAGCCTACTTGCAAGTCTCTCCGACCTTCACAAAAAAAGTTATTCAAGAATATCTCTTTCTCCTATGTGCTTTCATCCCTAACCCTAACCCTTCCGAAAGTCGGAGAAGCTCAAAGATGGTACCGATCGATGCGCGCTACCCCATTTAGTGGGGGTAGAGCCTACTTGCAAGTCTCTCCGACCTTCACAAAAAAAGTTATTCAAGAATATCTCCTCAGATTTGGGGGAATTTCGTCGGTCGACCTCTTCCGAAGGTCGTACAAGCTCGGGGATGGTACCAATCGATCCGCAGGACCCAAATTAGTCCAGATGCAACCACTTTCCAAGTCTCTCCGACCTTCACAAAAAAAGTTATTCAAGAATATCTCTTTCTCCTATGTGCTTTCATCCCTAACCCTAACCCTAACCCTTCCGAAAGTCGGAGAAGCTCAAGGATGGTACCGATCGATGCGCGCTACCCCATTTAGTGGGGGTAGAGCCTACTTGCAAGTCTCTCCGACCTTCACAAAAAACGTTATTCAAGAATATCTCTTTCTCCTATGTGCTTTCATCCCTAACCCTAACCCTAACCCTTCCGAAAGTCGGAGAAGCTCAAGGATGGTACCGATCGATGCGCGCTACCCCATTTAGTGGGGGTAGAGCCTACTTGCAAGTCTCTCCGACCTTCACAAAAAAAGTTATTCAAGAATATCTCCTCAGATTTGGGGGAATTTCGTCGGTCGACCTCTTCCGAAGGTCGTACAAGCTCGGGGATGGTACCAATCGATCCGCAGGACCCAAATTAGTCCAGATGCAACCACTTTCCAAGTCTCTCCGACCTTCACAAAAAAAGTTATTCAAGAATATCTCTTTCTCCTATGTGCTTTCATCCCTAACCCTAACCCTTCCGAAAGTCGGAGAAGCTCAAGGATGGTACCGATCGATGCGCGTTACCCCATTTAGTGGGGGTAGAGCCTACTTGCAAGTCTCTCCGACCTTCACAAAAAAAGTTATTCAAGAATATCTCTTTCTCCTATGTGCTTTCATCCCTAACCCTAACCTTTCCGAAAGTCGGAGAAGCTCAAGGATGGTACCGATCGATGCGCGCTACCCCATTTAGTGGGGGTAGAGCCTACTTGCAAGTCTCTCCGACCTTCACAAAAAAAGTTATTCAAGAATATCTCTTTCTCCTATGTGCTTTCATCCCTAACCCTAACCCTAACCCTTCCGAAAGTCGGAGAAGCTCAAGGATGGTACCGATCGATGCGCGCTACCCCATTTAGTGGGGGTAGAGCCTACTTGCAAGTCTCTCCGACCTTCACAAAAAAAGTTATTCAAGAATATCTCCTCAGATTTGGGGGAATTTCGTCGGTCGACCTCTTCCGAAGGTCGTACAAGCTCGGGGATGGTACCAATCGATCCGCAGGACCCAAATTAGTCCAGATGCAACCACTTTCCAAGTCTCTCCGACCTTCACAAAAAAAGTTATTCAAGAATATCTCTTTCTCCTATGTGCTTTCATCCCTAACCCTAACCCTAACCCTTCCGAAAGTCGGAGAAGCTCAAGGATGGTACCGATCGATGCGCGCAACCCCATTTAGTGGGGGTAGAGCCTACTTGCAAGTCTCTCCGACCTTCACAAAAAAAGTTATTCAAGAATATCTCCTCAGATTTGGGGGAATTTCGTCGGTCGACCTCTTCCGAAGGTCGTACAAGCTCGGGGATGGTACCAATCGATCCGCAGGACCCAAATTAGTCCAGATGCAACCACTTTCCAAGTCTCTCCGACCTTCACAAAAAAAGTTATTCAAGAATATCTCTTTCTTCTATGTGCTTTCATCCCTAACCCTAACCCTAACCCTTCCGAAAGTCGGAGAAGCTCAAGAATGGTACCGATCGATGCGCGCTACCCCATTTAGTGGGGGTAGAGCCTACTTGCAAGTCTCTCCGACCTTCACAAAAAAAGTTATTCAAGAATATCTCTTTCTCCTATGTGCTTTCATCCCTAACCCTAACCCTTCCGAAAGTCGGAGAAGCTCAAGGATGGTACTGATCGATGCGCGCTACCCCATTTAGTGGGGGTAGAGCCTACTTGCAAGTCTCTCCGACCTTCACAAAAAAAGTTATTCAAGAATATCTCTTTCTCCTATGTGCTTTCATCCCTAACCCTAACCCTAACCCTTCCGAAAGTCGGAGAAGCTCAAGGATGGTACCGATCGATGCGCGCTACCCCATTTAGTGGGGGTAGAGCCTACTTGCAAGTCTCTCCGACCTTCACAAAAAAAGTTATTCAAGAATATCTCCTCAGATTTGGGGGAATTTCGTCGGTCGACCTCTTCCAAAGGTCGTACAAGCTCGGGGATGGTACCAATCGATCCGCAGGACCCAAATTAGTCCAGATGCAACCACTTTCCAAGTCTCTCCGACCTTCACAAAAAAAGTTATTCAAGAATATCTCTTTCTCCTATGTGCTTTCATCCCTAACCCTAACCCTAACCCTTCCGAAAGTCGGAGAAGCTCAAGGATGGTACCGATCGATGCGCGTTACCCCATTTAGTGGGGGTAGAGCCTACTTGCAAGTCTCTCCGACCTTCACAAAAAACGTTATTCAAGAATATCTCTTTCTCCTATGTGCTTTCATCCCTAACCCTAACCCTAACCCTTCCGAAAGTCGGAGAAGCTCAAGGATGGTACCGATCGATGCGCGCTACCCCATTTAGTGGGGGTAGAGCCTACTTGCAAGTCTCTCCGACCTTCACAAAAAAAGTTATTCAAGAATATCTCCTCAGATTTGGGGGAATTTCGTCGGTCGACCTCTTCCGAAGGTCGTACAAGCTCGGGGATAGTACCAATCGATCTGCAGGACCCAAATTAGTCCAGATGCAACCACTTTCCAAGTCTCTCCGACCTTCACAAAAAAAGTTATTCAAGAATATCTCTTTCTCCTATGTGCTTTCATCCCTAACCCTAACCCTAACCCTTCCGAAAGTCGGAGAAGCTCAAAGATGGTACCGATCGATGTGCGCTACCCCATTTAGTGGGGGTAGAGCCTACTTGCAAGTCTCTCCGACCTTCACAAAAAAAGTTATTCAAGAATATCTCTTTCTCCTATGTGCTTTCATCCCTAACCCTAACCCTTCCGAAAGTCGGAGAAGCTCAAGGATGGTACCGATCGATGCGCGCTACCCCATTTAGTGGGGGTAGAGCCTACTTGCAAGTCTCTCCGACCTTCACAAAAAAAGTTATTCAAGAATATCTCTTTCTCCTATGTGCTTTCATCCCTAACCCTAACCCTAACCCTTCCGAAAGTCGGAGAAGCTCAAGGATGGTACCGATCGATGCGCGCTACCCCATTTAGTGGGGGTAGAGCCTACTTGCAAGTCTCTCCGACCTTCACAAAAAAAGTTATTCAAGAATATCTCCTCAGATTTGGGGGAATTTCGTCGGTCGATCTCTTCCGAAGGTCGTACAAGCTTGGGGATGGTACCAATCGATCTGCAGGACCCAAATTAGTCCAGATGCAACCACTTTCCAAGTCTCTCCGACCTTCACAAAAAAAGTTATTCAAGAATATCTCTTTCTCCTATGTGCTTTCATCCCTAACCCTAACCCTAACCCTTCCGAAAGTCGGAGAAGCTCAAGGATGGTACCGATCGATGCGCGCAACCCCATTTAGTGGGGGTAGAGCCTACTTGCAAGTCTCTCCGACCTTCACAAAAAAAGTTATTCAAGAATATCTCCTCAGATTTGGGGGAATTTCGTCGGTCGACCTCTTCCGAAGGTCGTACAAGCTCGCGGATGGTACCAATCGATCCGCAGGACCCAAATTAGTCCAGATGCAACCACTTTTCAAGTCTCTCCGACCTTCACAAAAAAAGTTATTCAAGAATATCTCTTTCTCCTATGTGCTTTCATCCCTAACCCTAACCCTTCCGAAAGTCGGAGAAGCTCAAGGATGGTACCGATCGATGCGCGCTACCCCATTTAGTGGGGGTAGAGCCTACTTGCAAGTCTCTCCGACCTTCACAAAAAAAGTTATTCAAGAATATCTCTTTCTCCTATGTGCTTTCATCCCTAACCCTAACCCTAACCCTTCCGAAAGTCGGAGAAGCTCAAGGATGGTACCGATCGATGCGCGCTACCCCATTTAGTGGGGGTAGAGCCTACTTGCAAGTCTCTCCGACCTTCACAAAAAAAGTTATTCAAGAATATCTCCTCAGATTTGGGGGAATTTCGTCGGTCGACCTCTTCCGAAGGTCGTACAAGCTCGGGGATGGTACCAATCGATCTGCAGGACCCAAATTAGTCCAGATGCAACCACTTTCCAAGTCTCTCCGACCTTCACAAAAAAAGTTATTCAAGAATATCTCTTTCTCCTATGTGCTTTCATCCCTAACCCTAACCCTAACCCTTCCGAAAGTCGGAGAAGCTCAAAGATGGTACCGATCGATGCGCGCTACCCCATTTAGTGGGGGTAGAGCCTACTTGCAAGTCTCTCCGACCTTCACAAAAAAAGTTATTCAAGAATATCTCTTTCTCCTATGTGCTTTCATCCCTAACCCTAACCCTAACCCTTCCGAAAGTCGGAGAAGCTCAAGGATGGTACCGATCGATGCGCGTTACCCCATTTAGTGGGGGTAGAGCCTACTTGCAAGTCTCTCCGACCTTCACAAAAAACGTTATTCAAGAATATCTCTTTCTCCTATGTGCTTTCATCCCTAACCCTAACCCTAACCCTTCCGAAAGTCGGAGAAGCTCAAGGATGGTACCGATCGATGCGCGCTACCCCATTTAGTGGGGGTAGAGCCTACTTGCAAGTCTCTCCGACCTTCACAAAAAAAGTTATTCAAGAATATCTCCTCAGATTTGGGGGAATTTCGTCGGTCGACCTCTTCCGAAGGTCGTACAAGCTCGGGGATGGTACCAATCGATCTGCAGGACCCAAATTAGTCCAGATGCAACCACTTTCCAAGTCTCTCCGACCTTCACAAAAAAAGTTATTCAAGAATATCTCTTTCTCCTATGTGCTTTCATCCCTAACCCTAACCCTAACCCTTCCGAAAGTCGGAGAAGCTCAAAGATGGTACCGATCGATGTGCGCTACCCCATTTAGTGGGGGTAGAGCCTACTTGCAAGTCTCTCCGACCTTCACAAAAAAAGTTATTCAAGAATATCTCTTTCTCCTATGTGCTTTCATCCCTAACCCTAACCCTTCCGAAAGTCGGAGAAGCTCAAGGATGGTACCGATCGATGCGCGCTACCCCATTTAGTGGGGGTAGAGCCTACTTGCAAGTCTCTCCGACCTTCACAAAAAAAGTTATTCAAGAATATCTCTTTCTCCTATGTGCTTTCATCCCTAACCCTAACCCTAACCCTTCCGAAAGTCGGAGAAGCTCAAGGATGGTACCGATCGATGCGCGCTACCCCATTTAGTGGGGGTAGAGCCTACTTGCAAGTCTCTCCGACCTTCACAAAAAAAGTTATTCAAGAATATCTCCTCAGATTTGGGGGAATTTCGTCGGTCGATCTCTTCCGAAGGTCGTACAAGCTTGGGGATGGTACCAATCGATCTGCAGGACCCAAATTAGTCCAGATGCAACCACTTTCCAAGTCTCTCCGACCTTCACAAAAAAAGTTATTCAAGAATATCTCTTTCTCCTATGTGCTTTCATCCCTAACCCTAACCCTAACCCTTCCGAAAGTCGGAGAAGCTCAAGGATGGTACCGATCGATGCGCGCAACCCCATTTAGTGGGGGTAGAGCCTACTTGCAAGTCTCTCCGACCTTCACAAAAAAAGTTATTCAAGAATATCTCCTCAGATTTGGGGGAATTTCGTCGGTCGACCTCTTCCGAAGGTCGTACAAGCTCGGGGATGGTACCAATCGATCCGCAGGACCCAAATTAGTCCAGATGCAACCACTTTTCAAGTCTCTCCGACCTTCACAAAAAAAGTTATTCAAGAATATCTCTTTCTCCTATGTGCTTTCATCCCTAACCCTAACCCTTCCGAAAGTCGGAGAAGCTCAAGGATGGTACCGATCGATGCGCGCTACCCCATTTAGTGGGGGTAGAGCCTACTTGCAAGTCTCTCCGACCTTCACAAAAAAAGTTATTCAAGAATATCTCTTTCTCCTATGTGCTTTCATCCCTAACCCTAACCCTAACCCTTCCGAAAGTCGGAGAAGCTCAAGGATGGTACCGATCGATGCGCGCTACCCCATTTAGTGGGGGTAGAGCCTACTTGCAAGTCTCTCCGACCTTCACAAAAAAAGTTATTCAAGAATATCTCCTCAGATTTGGGGGAATTTCGTCGGTCGACCTCTTCCGAAGGTCGTACAAGCTCGGGGATGGTACCAATCGATCTGCAGGACCCAAATTAGTCCAGATGCAACCACTTTCCAAGTCTCTCCGACCTTCACAAAAAAAGTTATTCAAGAATATCTCTTTCTCCTATGTGCTTTCATCCCTAACCCTAACCCTAACCCTTCCGAAAGTCGGAGAAGCTCAAAGATGGTACCGATCGATGCGCGCTACCCCATTTAGTGGGGGTAGAGCCTACTTGCAAGTCTCTCCGACCTTCACAAAAAAAGTTATTCAAGAATATCTCTTTCTCCTATGTGCTTTCATCCCTAACCCTAACCCTAACCCTTCCGAAAGTCGGAGAAGCTCAAGGATGGTACCGATCGATGCGCGCTACCCCATTTAGTGGGGGTAGAGCCTACTTGCAAGTCTCTCCGACCTTCACAAAAAAAGTTATTCAAGAATATCTCCTCAGATTTGGGGGAATTTCGTCGGTCGACCTCTTCCGAAGGTCGTACAAGCTCGGGGATGGTACCAATCGATCTGCAGGACCCAAATTAGTCCAGATGCAACCACTTTCCAAGTCTCTCCGACCTTCACAAAAAAAGTTATTCAAGAATATCTCTTTCTCCTATGTGCTTTCATCCCTAACCCTAACCCTAACCCTTCCGAAAGTCGGAGAAGCTCAAAGATGGTACCGATCGATGTGCGCTACCCCATTTAGTGGGGGTAGAGCCTACTTGCAAGTCTCTCCGACCTTCACAAAAAAAGTTATTCAAGAATATCTCTT